>NC_092333.1:673537000-673871500 GCF_046630445.1 Rutidosis leptorrhynchoides | reverse complement strand
GTGAGTTGGAGATAAATTAAATGATTAAAGTGATAAGGGTGATACTAGTGATCATACTTAAATATTCATTTGTGTATTACCGGTAGCCTGTTGGATTTTGATTATCATAATGGCATGAGGATGAGGTTGTGATGATGAGAAATCAAGAAAAGTCTCGACCAAACATGTACAGCTTATTATAAAGATTAGTGGGATATTATTTGGATGTTGTGGCCAACTATCACGATTAGAGTTTTTTTGACAAATGGGATTATTATATTATGCTTTATAAAAGCCTTAGACAATTGTTAGTGCATATGGTGGGACAATCCATCCTTTTGTAGGTCGACATTTGTAGGTAGCAAAATAGATACATAGTGGTAACATAAGATAACGAATTCTATGTTGATATTTTCCTTCGGTGGTGGTGCGAGGGAAAGTTAGGGTAGCTGACAAACTAGATTGTTATACTTGGATCAAAACTTTCAGTATTGGAGTTCGATTATTCCTTGTGTTTTTTTTTCTCTTCATACCGAAACAACTAGGAAAGACCATGCTGAATTTCTTCGAATTATCATAAGCCCATCTATTTCTGTTTTTATGTCTTGCTGTACAAAACCCAACCCAACATAGTCCACATGAGAAATAGACCCATTAAAGGTATTGATGGATCGATTGTTGCGTAATGATGATGAATTGAAAATGAAGCCTGGTGATGATAGATGTAATATGTACGAAGTAGGGATGAAAGTGGTACAATATGATCACAATAATGAAGTGTACGTAATGCTACATGGTGATGAACATGATTATTTTAGATCATGATGAGACGATGATGATCTAGATGCATAAAATGATAATGAGGAGCGACGGTTAGGATAATATGATCGTGATTTTTGGAAAGGGATGTTGCTTATATTGATAGAAAATGTGATGAAGATAAACAGTCGGACAAAATAAATAATTAATCAATCCAGTCATTACAAGAAAAACACTACGGTTCAATGGTTAGGAGTTTGGGTATTGTAGCGAGAGGTCTCAAGTTCGAGCCCGGGTAGCGACATTTATTTCTCTTTAAAGTCTGGATACATTAAGGTAGTCTTTTTATTATAGTTTTATTTTTGTTATTATTATTAATATTAGTATAAGTGTCATTTTATAATTAATAATATTATTATTATCATTTTTAACATAAGTATAATTATTACTATTAGTATTGTTATTATTAAAATTATTAACGTTATTACAACTCTTTATTCATTATCATTACTAAAGTCATTTTACCAAACAAATACTTATACATAGAATATATATATATATATATATATATATATATATATATATATATATATATATATATATATATATATATATATATATATAAGTATATATATATATATATAAAAAGTGAAATAATATATAAACTTATTCGATTACAAGTATATGTATTAATATATATACTTGCTATAGGTTCGTGAATCCGAGGCCAACCCTGCATTGTTTAGTTGTTCAATGTCGTCATATGTATTTTTACTGCAAAATACATTAGGTGAGTTCATTTGATTCCCTTTTACTCTTTACATTTTTGGGACTGAGAATACATGCGCTGTTTTGATAAATGCTTTATTAAATGCTTTTGAAATATATTTGAATTGTGAATACATGAAATACTTTTATAAATGTTTGACGAGATAGACACAAGTAAAACGTTCCTCGAATGAATTATTATGCAGACAGAAGTTCTGCGGATTATTATTGAATTATGTGGACATGAAAATTGCCACCATTGAAATATGTGAACATGATAATTGCCACCATTGAATTATGTGGATATGATAATTGCCCCATTGAATTATGTGGACATGATAATTGCCACCAGTTGATGTGAATGTTATATATCGAGAGAATGATTTTATACACAGGTTATGTGTATGTCATTTTTGTGCACAAGATATGTGTACGGTTACTATGATTTATGAAAACGGTTTTGTATACAAGAAAGATGTACTGTATTTAAAAGATATAGCATGTACATTACAGGTGGGTATAGGATTCGGGCCCATTTGTACCATGCAGCACTTAAATTTTATGGTCTATCAAAATGATGAATTTTATTGTTTTAAGATAAACCTATGAACTCACCAACCTTTTGGTTGACACTTGAAAGCATGTTTATTCTCAGGTATGAAAGAAATCTTCCGCTGTGCATTTGCTTATTTAAGGACATTATTTGGAGTCGATCATCGCTCTGAGATCAAATGTTGATGACCTCGTCCAGATGGATTAGGACGGGTCTTTACAGCTCTGATACCAGTTGTTGGGAAATTACGGCCTCACTAATTCTCACCTCCCAGCCCAACAATAATAGTAAAGAAATAAGAACAATACACAACACAAGATTTAACGTGGAAACTCCAAAACAGGAGAAAAACCACCGGCCCCCAAAGAGAGAAATACACTATATCACAAATTGTTACAATGATATAGACGACTCTCTTAAGCCAACTACACTCTCCAAAATATTTAACTAATACAACTCTCAAACAAGGGTAAGAAAGAAAGAAATAATCAAATACTTAAAGTGTATTGATTGGTGCGATTTGGAATGAAGACTTAGCCCCTCTTATATAACCAAGTCACTCACCCCTCACATCTTCCTCCCACCAATGTGGGATAAACATATCTTCTACTAGCCAAAATAAACCAACAAGTTTATGTATGTGTGAATTCAGTTTGTTGCCTCCTTTGCTTCTCATTTCCTTCGTTTATTTATAGACAAATACGGATGTGAGTTTTGCAAATATCCCTCATAGATTCATCCACTAGTTTCATACATAACCCTCCAAACTCTCCAAAGGATCCACCCAAAATCCACTAAAGGATCCACCCAAAATCACTGCATCTCTCCTTTGATTTCCTTATTTTTGACTTACAAATGTACTATAGTTGTTGATATAATATTATATTAGTACGTATTTAGTATTTATTTTATTCTTTTATATTACTAACTCTATTAAGTCCCCTAGACTTTGTATGTACATTATGTAATATGTGCATACTTAGTCTATAATAAAATAAGTTGTAAGTTAGTGATTTAGATGAGTTTAATTTATTTATTACGGAGTATATTTGTATGTTGGCACATTACTTGAAAGAGGAAAATTGTGCCTCCTCTGTGATCCTTGGTTATTCCTATTTATAGGCAAAGGGGTATATATTACAAAAGGCTCTTTAGCTTCACAACCCACTATATGTTTCCACCAAAATTCACCACTAGATCTAACCACCCACTGTTACTTTTATTCCTAAAGCTAGAGAGAGATCTTTGTTATCTTCTATAATATTAATAATATTAAGATATATCATATTATACTACTCATACTCATGTATTAATTATACTTACTCCATTAAGTCTCTAGACTTTGTATGTATATAATAAAATTTATACATGTATAGTCTATAATCTTTTATTATTATAAGTATGATATGATTAATTTGTTTGTGTGTATATGTAAAAGTTTCATTTTTTTTTATTAACCTTCATCTGTAGTTGTAGTTGGGTTAAATATAGATGTTAAAATGATATTGGTGTTTTCCATTTAATGGACAGATGTCGTTGTGTGTATACACACCTTGGTGTTAATTAACCCACCAAGTTTATAAACCTTTTACGTTTGTATATTATTTTTGGTTGAATATAGATGTTAAAATCGTATTGGTGTTTCCATATATGTGTAGTCACATTCAAAATTTATTGAATATACTCTTATACTGTGATTTTTTAATTGTAGTCGTTGTTGAGATTGTGAATGTATGAAAAAAGAGATCTTGAAGTACTAACGTACCGAATGGTTTTAAGTTTTAATCGGTAAACACACGATTAATTTGTTGTTTATTACTACACAGACAATAACATGGCTGTATTCGACGCCCTTTCTTTGATACATGAGATTCATGAACTTTCATTTTTATCCCACTTTTACTAGTGAGATTTCTTTGTAATCTCATATTAATGTCGAGTTACATCCCATTTACTGGCGGGATTTCTTTGTAATCTCATTTATGTCGAGTTTCATCTCATCTACTGGCGCGATATCTTTGTAGACTCATTTCAATGTTGAGTTTCATCGCATTTACTTGCGGGATTTCTTTGTAATATCATTTCAATGACGAATCATATCCCATTTATTGGCGGGGTTTCTTTGTAATCTCATTACAATGTTGAGTTGCATCACATTTAATTGCGGGATTTCTTTGTAAGCTCATTTTAATGACGAGTTTTATTGTCGAGTTTCATCCCATTTAATGGCGGGATTTCTTTGTAGTTCGATCTCAATGTCGAGTTTCATCCCATTTAATGGCATGATTTCTTTGTAATCATATTTCAATGTTGATTTTTATCCCATTTATTGGTGGAATTTCTTTGTAATCATATACAATGTCGAGTTTCATCTCATTTACTGGCGGGATTTCTTTAAAATCTCATTTCAATGTCGATTTTCATCCCAAATATTGGCGGGATTTCTTTGTAATCTCATTTCAACGTCGATTTTCTACCCATAGACTGGGAGATTTCTTTGCGACTTTTGCGCGTGTAGTTATATGTTAATGATGAGATATAGTCACTTTTTTTATATATCTCAAGTTTCTTTGAGATATACGATTGTTATTGGCTAAAGGAATCATTCTCGATTGCGATTGCAAGATTATTATTTTGATCAAATGCTATTCATTTTAAAACATCTTTTTATTGGACGAGGTTATTGAAAAGCACAAATTTTGAGACTAGAAATTTGAGCTCAACCCTTTTCCTAATCTATTCGAAATATGCACTTCGAAGTTATTAAGACAATGTTCTCTTTGGATTAGGGATTTTTCATAAATCGTTTCCTTATTTAGGAAATAATGTACTTATTTTATACGAAATTACTTACCAACATACTTTTAAGAAAATTAGAAGGCGAACTTGCGCATGTTACTAACAAGCCGAGTGTGTGGTGTACGAAGCTTATCCGGTCATTGTTTACAACTTTGTAGAAAAAAGAGTTTTATTTAGGGTCGGGACGGATGGCGCCAAATGATGATATGTCAAATTACAAGGCAAGAATATGGCCATTAATGACCTTACTCGTTGACTTAACTAACGGTATCACTCACAAGAGGGGTTAGATTTCTTAGCTTAATATGAGGGTTTATGGGTAGTTTATCGTATCGGGTGGCGATTCCCTATTTGGTAACACGTACTATATGTTTAGTATAGTCTGTTTTACGCCACTTATCCTTGACAGGAGCCGAACGAATATGAATAGAAAGATATGTGATTCTTGGTGTTTTAGTGCAAACAGATAACTTTTATTGAGGCTAAAGCCATTTCTATATAGTTTGCTTATTTGTGAGGGTTGTTTGTGAAAGTTTATGTATGTGTGAATTCAGTTTGTTGCTTCCCGTTTATTTATAGACAAATACGGATGTGAGTTTTGCAAATATCCCTCATAGATTCATCCACTAGTTTCATACATAACCCTCCAAACTCTCCAAAGGATCCACCCAAAATCCACTAAAGGATCCACCCAAAATCACTGCATCTCTCCTTTGATTTCCTTATTTTTGACTTACAAATGTACTATAGTTGTTGATATAATATTATATTAGTACGTATTTAGTATTTATTTTATACTTTTATATTACTAACTCTATTAGAAAGCAATAACTGTAAGTTTTTATTTCGAAATTTTACATTATCGTTGTTAGTTATATATAGTTCAGGTGCATAATTCTGATTACTGATTTATGTATGTTCATACTTTTAGAATAACAAGTTACGTTTGAAGGAAAGTTATGTTTGAAGGAAACATGTCAAACGCATCTAGCCAATTCCTTATACGTTGCTACCAAGACCCAACACCTTAAAAGGTTGTCAAATAAAATTAGTAGTACAATAAAACAAATACAACTCACTGATTTATGTATGGACTAGCGACGTAATTTAACCAAGACCACAGGGACCACCGCCGTTTGGACTTAAAACCACATGAACGAAGCATATAATTTTCAAGAGTTATGGACTAGCGACGTAATTTAACCAAGACCACAGGGACAACCGCCGTTTGGACTTAAAACCACATGGACGAAACATATACAGTAATTTTTAAGAGTTAGGAACTAGCGACGTAATTTAACCAAGACCACAGGTACTATCAGTGTAATTAACTCTTGTATACTTCTTATATGGATGGATGCATATCTCATTAAAAATTATCAAAATAAAGATTATAAATCTTAAGATCATCTAAAAGTATTTATTCTTGTAGGCTAGCAATATCTAAGGAAAATTTTTGTAATATCAAAGTTGGCATAATGTATATACTCCGCATTAAATTAGACTAATAATAAATACAAATACTCATTTGTTAGAAAATTAGCAAAGTAAAAGTTGTTTGAAGAATAATTAGAAATAACTAATTTTATATTTTCAAAAATATTATTAATTAACTGATTATTGACATGACGAATCATAAAAAAAATGACAAAAAAATAGATTTGTAAAAAAAATATAACTGATGAACAAGAGACTATTAATATCGATCTACATTCTCGCAATATTTTAAAAGAGTATCAATGTCACGGACCTTGCCCTGGAACTTTCTCAAATTTGTGCCCACGCTCTCGCTTGCTTAAAGCTTACTTTAAAACAGACGGTTTTCAATTCTGACTTTAAATATTTGCACACTTTACATTAATACTCGTACCTTTAAATTAATTGCATAATATTGAAATTTTTTATAGGGAGAAATGTAACACCGTACTTTCTTTAATACACAGCGGAATATCATGTATTAAAACATGGTATATGTATAAATTAAACATGGGATTAATATATATTACATTTCAACTGGTATTACGTCTCAAAAAAATTATATATATTTATTTCAGACATCGGAGTTCTTCAGAGTGTCAAACATAACCAAAACATAACTATATTCTCTGGTCCTTAGCATGCAAAACAATATAATATGCAGGGGAGAAAATATGGGGATTAGCACAATGCTAAGTAAATGAGATATCCTAACAAAAATCATTATACAGTATCAAGTCTAGCTTTTAGGAATCAGCTATCAAAACAAGATGATCGTTGACCCTGTCAGGTCTATAACTACTAGTTGATCGTGCTAGAGCTGTACTGATAGCTCTTGTTATTGTCAAACATTATACCTCTCCTGACGCACGAATGCGTCAATTGCAATATACTGCCAGTACAACAACAATTGAGCCCAACCCTCTATACACTCCGTCCCTACTATACACGGGCGGTATTGTCCCTTCTATACACGGACAGTTCAATACTTGTGCACATAAACCACCTACAAACCTAACATTAGGTATTATCACTAGTAACAACAATGCAATCTAATCAAGCATCCTACTCATCCAATCTAATCAGGAAACCTGATAACAATAGTGTCACCTACTACTTGTAACATCCCGCATTTTTCCGTTAAATTTATTTTAACGCCGTCTTTTTTTTTTTAGATAATATCTTTCGTTATCTAAATTCGTATCTTTCGTTAACTAACGTTCTTAATATTTTCGTTATTCGATTATAACATCTCTCGCTAATTTGCGTTTTTAAAATAATTCGTTTGATTAATTCCCGCACCCGACTACAAACTTGAGGGACTAATCTCGTCACTTGACCAAACTTGGACTACTAGTCACTCACCTCCCACCATTTTCTTCATTTTCCTTTTCTTTTTCATTTTCTTTCTTTGATCTCTTCCAAACTTGCATTCTTTTCAACTTAATCACAAAATCATCATCTAAATCATTTCAAGGAAGTTTACAACAAAACGAATCGTACTTTTGGAATCCTCTCTTCATCCTCTACAACTTGATACCAATTTTATCTCGTTTGGGTAACATTTCTAAAACTCTAGATTTCATGTTCTTAGTGTTTTTGACTTGAAATGGTGTTAATTATTGTCTATGGCTCAAGTCTAACATGAATATGTGTTTTGTTTGCTCGATTTGTTGTTTTGGAGTAACTAGCATGAACACCTGAAATGGGTTAGTTTAATCTTTGTTTTTGGATGATTAAATGTTGTTTAAATGTTAAAGTTCATGTATTAAATGTGTTACTAGCATCATTAGATTCGTTTTGGTATGTAGGTTGATTTAGAAAAACTTCATTAACAAAATTGATGAATTCATGATTCTTGGTTAGGGTTTGATGAACTTTAAAATGGATTTTTTTGATGCATTGAATGCTATGACATGTTGTTAGTAAGTGTTTAGTTGCAATGTATGTCTAATTACCTTCGAAACGGCGTATCGTATGCGTCAATTGGATTCCCGAATCACCATTTGTATTTTTGAGCTTGAAACGTTAAATAATGATCATTTATTGAGGTTTTCATTATTGTTAATGATGGATTTGATTGATGAAATGTGTTTAGTTGTATTCCTCGTTAAATTACCTTTTCAACGATATGAGATACGTGTTTTGAATGTTTACGGTTAGTTATTTGTGAATTGGTGAATTTTGGTTCGAGACTTAAACATTTGAAACAGCCCAGGAATCAGCTCACACCCATTGGTGCGGCGCGGCTATCATTTGGCACGGTGCGGCGTTTGCCGCGTTTGTGGGCTGTTCAATTTTCCTTTTTCACGTTAAATTCTAACTATGCTACGCACCTCCAATTAACATGTAACTTGTTCTAACATGCTCATATATGATTAATTAGCTCAGAAAAATTGTCCGAGACCCGACCTGAACGTGTTGACATTTTCGTTGACTTTGACTTGACCAAGGTTGACTTTTATTCAAACTTAACCAATACTTTATTTAATCGTTATAACTTTGCTCTTATACTTGATTCTTGCATGAAACTTGACACCTTGATTCACATGCTATATAATCGAGTCGTAACGAGTCATAGGACTAAGTGAACACATTTCGACCGACCTTTTTGTGTCTTATCCGGTATTGATATAACTTACTTGTTTAGGTCAAGGCTAAACAACTTTCATGCACATGTTTACTTTGTGAAGTACTTTTATACTCGTGCACCCGAGGTGAGATCATATTCTCACCTTTTCAACAACTTTTATTCTTTTAAATCGTGGGCTGAGAAACATATACTTTGTTTACATCTTGTACTACTTACTTTTATACTTTGAACGTAAGTACGAAAACAAACATTCCACAGCGAGTTAAAACAAAAAGCCTCAATTCAATTATCATTAGTTACACTTGCAGGGTGTAAGCGAGAACTTATGTTGTATGGCCATACGGGTTTGACAAACTCTCATTTAGACGGTGTGATCGTTGGAGAATGAAATGTATTTTCGGGGATAAGTGTAGGTTCTGACACTGTATTAATGGGGTTTCGTGATAGTTAAGCCTTGATAATTGGGTGCTCGACAAACAAACAACATCTTTGGAATGCAAACAATTTGAATAATCAACTTCATACTAAATCTTGTGGTTCAAAAACAACGTTTACAAATACACCTATGATTTCACCAACGTTTTTCGTTGACAGTTTTCTATATGTTTCTCAGGTTCATACTTGGCTACTTGATACATGCTTCCGCACACTTTGATTACTTGCTTGGGGTCAAGCATACATGCATACGCTAGTGATAGCACTTTTGCATTCAAACTTAATGTTTACATGCATATGCTATTGATAGCATTCGTGAATTTCAACTTATATTATGTCGCAAGTTATTTCATTTATACTTATTAACTTTTGTAAACTTATACATGTTGTCGAACCGTTTGGTTTACTTAAAACTTTGCAAGTCATATACGTTTCAAATAAATGCGACATAATTTTGGTCAAACGAGTCTCATTTAGGGACTATGATCACGTAACAGGACCTAAGTTGACGACGCCGTCAATGGCGATTTTGTTGGGTCATCACAGTTGGTATTAGAGCGCTGGTTGCAGGGATCTAGGATGTGCATTAGTGTGTCTTACAGAGTCGTTAGGACGCATTAGTGAATCTAGACTACAATCGGATAGTTAGCCAATGCATTCTGACATACATTTGCTATCGATAGCTGATGTTATGCGAGGTGTATATAAAATAGTTATTAATTTTAGCAGAAAACACTATTAAATGCGATACAATTTTACACAAGATATTTATTTATTTATAGAATGGATATACTTAAACCTTGCTACAACACTTATAGGCAGTGTACCTAATCGTACAGTAGTGTAGTTTTTAGTAAGTCCGGTTCGTTCCACAGGAAAATCTTTAAACAAAGCTCAACGCTATATTAGTTTACTTTTATTAAAAATACAAATATATATATAAGTAATATTATTATTATAAAGGGGGGTTTTTACCGTTTAATGACCGGTTTGTCGATTTTAAGACTTTAGTCGCAGTTAAAACCTAATGTAAAATATAAAATGAATACAAGACTTAAATTAAAGCGTAAAGTAAATAACGATAATGAAATTGCGAATAATAAAAGTGCGATAAAATAAACTTACGATAATTAAAAAGTACGATAATTAAAAGTGCGATTAAATAACAATAAATAAAAGTGCGATAATTAGAAGTGCAATTAAATATAAAATAAAGGAAATTAAATATGAAATAAAAGAATTATGCTTATTTAAACTTCCGTAATCATGATGTTTGACGTGTTGATTTTAGTTTTATGCCCATGGGTTAATTGTCCTTTGTCCTGGATTATTTAATATGTCCGTTTGGTTTTTGTCCATAACAGTCCATCAGTCATAAATATAAAGTGCGAGTGTCCTCATCAAATTATTCTTATACCCGAAGTTAAATATTCCAACTAATTGGGGATTCGAATTGTAACAAGGTTTTAATACTTTGTTTAATGAATACACCAGGTTATCGACTGCGTGTAAACCAAGGTTTTACTACTTTGTTAACAATTACACCAATTACCCTTGAATGTAATTTCACCCCTGTTTTAATTATTCTAGTGGCTATTAATCCATTCCCGTGTCCGGTTAAATGAACGATTATTCGTACATATAAATACCCCGCCCATCGTGTCCGATTGAGTGTATATGGTAATTTATAGGGACGCCCAATTGTAAATCTTTATATTAACATTAACAAACTTTCATTTAGTTAAACAAATATAAAGCCCATTAATAGCCCATAGTCTAATTTCCACAAGTGTCGTTCTTTTGTCCAAACCCCAATTATGGTACAAAGCCCAATTACCCAATTTTAGTAATTAGCCCAACATCATGATTACTTTGTTTTAAATAAGCATAATAATAACTTAGCTACGAGACATTAATGTAAAAAGGTTGAACATAACTTACAATGATTAAAAATAGCGTAGCGTTACACGGACAGAATTTCGACTTACACCCTTACAACATTCGCTAACATACCCTTATTATTAGAATTATAATTAAAATTAAAATTAAAATATAAATTATATATATATATATATATATATATATATATATATATATATATATATCGTATATATGAGAGAAGAGAGAAATAGAATATGAAAAATGATCAGAATTCGGTTTGCTTTATAGCCAGAGTTGAAATTTGGGGCTCCGCGACTCGCGGCAAAATCCTCTTCAAACTCCGCGAGTCGCGGAGAATGTATTTACAGCTCACACCCTTGGAGTTTCTCTGCCGACGGTTTTATAATATATATATATAATATATATATAATTAATATAATTAATTATATATTATATTATATTTATATGCATAGTTAACTTGTAATTTTTAGTCCGTTGCGTCGAGCGTTAAGAGTTGACTCTGGTCCCGGTTCCGGATTTTCGAACGTCCTCGCGTACAATTTAATATTTTGTACTTTGCGTTTTGAATCTTGTACTCTTGTAATTTCGAGACGTTTCTTATCAATAATTGGAACCTTTTTGATTGTCTTTTGTACTTTTGAGCTTTTTGGTCGTTTGCGTCTTCAATTCGTCGAATCTGTCTTTTGTCTTCACCTTTTATTATTTAAACGAATATCTCTTGTAAATAGAACAATTGCAACTAAAAGCTTGTCTTTCTTGAGGAATAATGCTATGAAATATATGTTCGTTTTTAGCATTATCAAATATTCCCACACTTGAGCGTTGCTTGTCCTCAAGCAATATCGTCTTGAAATACTAGAATCACTTCTTTATTCTTCACACTTTGTACATCAGTGATTTCTATACGGCGGTATAAACAATGATAGTAACGATATGGTTTACAGTCCCACATGACTATAAAAATTTAGATCCATTAAGGAAATTGGATCTTTATGAAAACATTTGATCTTTTGAAAATTAAATCTAGTTTTTACCCTAGATAAGTTTTCCGGGATAACCCTTTACCGGTGTTTGCAAAATATTTTTGTGGGTTTGGTGGTTTTCAGATTTGAAAATTTTAGCTCAAAACTTGCGGTTTTGTGTCACCCACTTGCTAACCTTGTATTTGGAAAGCAACACGTCCAGTTTACTTGTCCCGTATATTACCTTTCGGTAAACTACCGTCCGGTTGTAAAGGAAAGCGTTGAACAAGCAACTGTTAAGGCAATGTCCCGTGACATGCTTTTAATTATGGTCTATAACGTGTCGGACGCAATTACTATCCTTGGTAGGAGCAATAGTAAAGCTCACCCTTACAATTTTTCGGTCTGGCACAAGGTCCTGTCTTTGACCACTATGCAACCACCGTTCTTACGGTTGACACCCGATTTAGTTCAGGTGACCTAATGAATTCCAGATGAATTCCTAGGATTTTACGTTCAATGGTAATGAACGCATTGAAAATAGGGTTTTCAGAAAACAAATCGGTTTGTAATTTTGATCAAAATATTTTCTCGTTTAAGCTCGAGTTTAGATATCATTGAATTCCATGAGTTTGAATTCTCAATCTTTAAGGTCAATCTCTAGGATTGAGTAATATCAGTCTTAAAAGCTGATTTTTAATCTTTAAGGAGATTATCCTTTCTGAGGATCTGATTTATTAGTCTTATCCAGCTAATTTGCATGGTGCCCCCCCATTGTACGAGATAAATCCTTCTCATGGTTAGGATAAATCTGACCACTTGGCGACCCTGTTTAATGCTGAGGTCCGTGGATTTCCTGCTGATTTTAGTGATGTCTTTTCTAGATTTTTCGTCAACCTACAGCTGGTCTGGACGACAACTTCATGACCTAAATCAAGAAGCGCGTTTCTTTTTCGGAAGACTTTACTTCCTTTTAATGATGGATTTGATTCATCGTGTAGATCCATCTCTTCTTTTCTTTCATCGGGTAAAACAGTTTAGTTTAGTCCAAAGCAAAAGTATTTTCAGTTATTTGTTACAGATATATGTGACATATGTTTAAAATAACTTGGTAAATTTTCCCACACTTGGCTTTTATTTTCCTTTTTATCGTCCTCTATTCCATTTTAAATGAATTTTGACATTTTAGTTTGTTTCTTAATTTATGTTCTTTCCGAGATAACAATAATTTCGGTGTTAAAACCTAGTTTTATCGTTCATAAATATGTATAAACATGATTTGAATTCATTTAATTGAAAAATTTTACTAGAATTGGGTAGTCAGTATATAAGACTAGGGCTGTTCTTTTTTATCAGAGAGCACTAGATTCTAATACAACTACTGCTTTACTAGTATTTTTAATGGTAACCAAGTGTATAAAATAAAAATTTTAAAATCCGAAAGAATTTAACCCCTTCTCACACTTAAGATCTTGCAATGCCCTCATTTGCAAGAAATCAGTAACAATTTAAATTATTGAGGGTGATTTGTGTGAAAATGATTAAATTTTACCAAAGTTTCCAAATATATTGGCGTTTGTTTGCTGAATGATAAATGGTGCATATCATTTGTTCATTCCGTCTTGTTGTTATTTCACATATATTTTGCATCTTGTCGTCAAAATTAGTTGCTTTTGCTGAACTTAATGCCAGTCTTTGAAAATGCGTTGTTTTACCCTGTTGTGTACATAAGATAAACTGTAAACATATATACATATTTTTGAAGTTTGGTATATTACCCCACATTCAAAAATTATTAAAGTCTAAGAATAAAAGTTAGATAATTATAAAAATGATTACAATATTAACAAAAGTATTAAATGTATCAATAATTACAAATTACAAAATAATAAAAAATAATAAGTAAACTAAGGATGATATTGGTACCAATAGGGGTTCCAGGCATAACTATAAGTGCTATAGAATGCTTCGGCAGGGTCATACGTAGGATATGGTGGCTGCATCTCTATAGACCAAGGAGGGAAGATGGGTTTCGGTGTAGGAATATAGTTTCTACCTATATGTTGGCAATGAGCTATGATCTGGTTCTGATGAACTTGCCAATCTTCAAATGCTCTCTGTCTAGCATTTTCGTATTCCTGAGAAGCTATAAACCTATGCATTTCTTGCATCTCATTCCCCCCTCCTACATTACCTTGCTGCTGGTTTCTCTCCACCTGTGGATGTCTACCATGGTATCGTACTGCGGCGTTATTTCGCCTCTTCAAAACTTTCGCACCATGGTATACATTTAAACCTATAGTATCGCGGGGTTCCGGCTCTTCTAGTAATAATCCCCCCCGACTTATATCCACACCGAGATATTCACCAATCAAAGTAATAAAAATACCACCTCCTATTATGCTATGTGGTCGCATCCCCCGAACCATAGCTGATAAATAATAACCCACACAATATGGTATACTTACAGCGCTTTGTCGGTCTCGAATACACATATGGTAAAACAAATCCTGTTCATTTACTTTTTCTTTGTTCTTACCCCTTTGTGTAATTGAATTAGCTAAAAACCTATGTATCACTCTTAATTCGGCTCTATCTATATCCAAATAAGAGTAATTTCCCCCTTTGAAACGGTGATGGCTTGTCATTTGACTCCACACACCGTGTGTATCAAAATTCTCATCTATCTTTCTACCGTTTAGTATCAATCCTCTACAATCGGCAGACGCTAACTCCTCAGGCGTATATATACGTAAAGCCTGAGCCATGTCCAGTAAAGACATGTGGCGCATCGAACCGCCTAACAAAAATCTAATAAAAGAACGATCGGTTAAACTAGCTACCCGATCATTCAACTCTATACTACATAACAATTCTTCACACCATACTTTATATACAGGTCTGCGTATGGTGAATAAACATATCCAGTCATTAAAAGAAGAATTACCATACCTCTGTACAAGTAATTCCCTAATTGGCCCGGCCAATTCTACAGCTTCTAAGGGTCCCCATTCTATGACCCTCGGTACCTCAACAACCTTAGAATGAAGAGTATGCAAACCCCGTTGATATTTTGGATAATCTATCCAAAGTCTGTCAAATCTCAGGTTCGGGTGCAACTCTTCCAAATGCATATCGGAAAAGGTCATGACTGGATGAGGTACATCCTGCTTGTAGTAGTTATCCACCTCCTGTTGTTCCAAATTCTCAGCAGGAGCATTGCGGGCTTGGGATGAAGATTCACCCCTTTCATTCTGCAAAACACATCAAACACAAATTTTGTGCATCCAAATATGCATTAGTATCAGCAAAATCATCAATCAAAATAATTACAATGACATTATCAATTTATATCAAACTTGAGCTCATTTTCATATTTTCATCAAATCTACACTTTTTCAAATAAGCATATACGAAAATGTTCGCCAAGTTCATAAGCATTCAACTCAAATAACATGTCAAAATAATCATTACTAGCAATTAAACAAGTCTCAAATGGCATTATCTTTCAAAAATCAAGTTCATGAATTTTAGACTTGAAAAAGTCCACTTTAATTCTCAAAATCATGTTTAGGCTCAAAGTTTGGATCATTTAACTACCTAGACATGTTACACTACTCAATTTAGCAACAATTCATGACAAAAATCGGCCATAACCTGTTTATATCAAAAAGCCCCAAATTTGCTCAAGAACACAAACCCTAGATTACTCAAAATTTGAAGTTTAAGGCTTCTAATCATGTTAAACAGCATCAATCTAGGTTATACAAGCATAATACATAAACAATTTAAGTCTAATTACACTAAAAAGCATCAAAATCAAATTGGAGTAAAAATGACTCAAGAACACCAAATTTCGAATTAAATGGTGTTTAGGTGTAGAAATTTACCGTTTTTCTTGAGTAATTCTTAGATAGCATCCTTCTCAACATGATTTTAGCAAAAAATTTGGTGATTAACGGTTAAAAATTGGGATTTTTGGGGGTGTTTTTCGGGTTTTTCGGGTGCAGAATTCGCAGGTTTTTAGTTTTTGTGGGTTGGGGACTGATCTGTTCTGCAGTTATATTTTTTTTTCGATTTTTTAGTCTCTCCGCGACTCGCGGAGATTTAAGCTCCAAACTCCGCGAGTCGCGGAGTTTGGTAATTTTTTTTTTTTTTTTTTTTTTTTATAATCATTAACTTATTAAAACAATTAAGTACTTAATTTTAAAATTTTGTTTCCCTTGTTATTTAGGACGAGGTCGTTTCAGATCGATGTCCTAGTCCGTCCCTCGACAAAATTTTAAAATTTGTCTTTTTGTAGCGATTGTTTTAAAAGCTAAGATTTTTTTTTGTTTTTTTTTCAATGTTTTTGGCATACTTTAATTCAATAAGATTAAAAATAATGATATTAAAAGTTCTCGTCCCTCCCTCGGGTAAAGCAATTTCGGTTCAAAGACCTAGTCTTCAACTTACGATAAATTTTAAAAATCATATTCTTAACTTAATGAGATAAAGTAAATTTTTGTTTTTAAATTCACACAACTTAAATATAAAATTCAAAATTAATATTAAAAATTCACACCAAACTTAAAATTTGAAATGCATAAAAATTCTTATTTTAAAAATTAAAAATTCACACCAAACTTAATTTAAAAATTCATAAATTCATATCAAACTTATATTAATTTTTCAAATATTTACAATTTTAAATATATTGTTTTTACAAAATTTACAATATTAATTTAAGATTTAAATATTAATTTTAAAAAACATGGTAAAAATAAATTTAAAAATCTTTTTGTCTTTTTATCCCACTTTAATCAATCAAATATTATCAAAAATATGCGCCCCTCTTTTCGGTAAAGTAATTTCGGTTCCAAGACCTAATTTAACTCATGACGAATTTTTGAAATATTTTGGGTTGATTGATTAAAGATATTTATACCTTAAGAATAAACGTTAAATTTCGCAGTGATGTAATAAATTTTTGAATGATATCAATAATTTCGGTCGCCAAACCTAATTTTATTCAATACCAATTTAATACTTTTTAGCGAACAAATTAGCGTTTATTATCAAAAGGTTAAAAATAAAAATAAAAATAAAAACTGTACAGACATACCTGTGAAATAGATTTCTTAGTTATATGATCTATCTCATTCATAAGATAGTCGGTTTAATTGGTTTTCCATGGCTACATAGGCGTAACCTCGAGCATTCAGTGTCTTTTCTTCTAAACATATGAACGGTCCGTCTCTGCATAAAGTAACAAATTCGGTATTTGAATAGGTTTGATTATTTGAACATTTACCTCCATGTGACCATTTTCCGCATTTGTGACATCGTTCTAGGTGTCGTGCTCTTCTTTTCGCTGCGGATTTTGATTTTCCTTTACCAAATTGTAACTTATTATCTTCGCATCTGGATTCTTTTCTAACTCCGTCCATTCTTTCTCTGATTACTGATACTATTTCACTCGGTAGTATGTCATTATTACGTTTAGTGATCAAAGCGTGTAGCATTAGACCATGGTTTAGTTCACAGGCAGTCTTCATTTTGTAAAAACCTAAAAAAAAATAAAAATTCAGAATGGGGGGAGAAGACTAGTTCTTTAGGGTCTGCTAGGGAAAGACCATTCGGGTTCCATTTTCGAGAACTACACGAAAACAGACAATCTAACTCTAACAGAAATACATATTATCCTTTAAAGACTTGATTTTCCCCACACTTAGTTAGCTGTGGTGTCGAAATTGTGATTAACTTCGTTGTCGACTTCCATCGGACCATGTATGTAATGTTTAACTCTGTGACCATTAACTTTAAATTCTATCCCATTTGAATTTATCAATTCTATCGTTCCGTATGGGAAAACTCTTTTGACTATGAATGGTCCAGACCATCTTGATTTCAATTTTCCAGGAAATAGCTTGAATCGTGAATTGAAAAGAAGAACTCTGTCTCCTTCTTTAAATTCTTTTGAACTTCTGATTCTTTTATCATGCCATTTCTTCGTTCTTTCTTTATAGATTAACGAATTTTCGTATGCTTCATGTCTTAATTCTTCTAATTCGTTTAGTTGACTTAATCGTAGACGTCCGGCTTCATGTAAATCAAGATTACATGTTTTCAAAGCCCAAAATGCTTTGTGTTCAATTTCTACTGGAAGATGACATGCTTTTCCATAAACAAGTCTAAAAGGTGTGGTTCCAATTGGAGTTTTGTAGGCTGTTCTAAAAGCCCAGAGTGCATCCTCCAATTTAATGGACCATTCCTTCGGATTTGATCCTACGGTTTTCTCTAGAATACGTTTTAAAGCTCGGTTGGTATTTTCAACTTGTCCACTTGTTTGTGGATGATATGCGGTGGAGATTTTATGAGTTACTCCATATCTTTTAAGAACTTTCTCAAGTTGATTATTACAGAAATGAGTACCCCGATCACTTATTAAAGCTTTCGGTGTTCCAAACCTTGCAAAAAGACGTTTTAAAAAGTTGACTACAACTCGTGCATCGTTAGTTGGGAGAGTTTGTGCTTCCGCCCATTTAGATACATAATCAATGGCTACGAGTATATATAGATTATTATGAGATTTTGGAAATGGACCCATAAAGTCAATACCCCAAATGTCAAATACTTCACATACTTGGATGACATTTTGTGGCATTTCATCACGTTGACTTATTTTTCCGGCCCTTTGACATGCATCACAGGATTTGCAAAGAAGGTGTGCGTCTTTGTAAATTGTAGGCCAATAGAATCCAGCTTCATAAACTTTTCTTGCTGTTAGTTGAGGCCCATAATGCCCTCCTGTTGGTCCTGTGTGACAATGGTTTAAAATTTTACTAGCTTCATCTCCAAATACACATCGGCGTATTATTCCATCGGGACAACTTTTAAACAGATGTGGATCTTCCCAAAAATAGTGTTTTATATCACTGAAGAATTTCTTTCGTCTTTGGTACGATAATCCTTTTTCAAGGAATCCACAAACTAAGTAGTTTGCATAGTCTGCAAACCATGGGATTTCTTTATAATCTATCTTCAATAGATATTCATCAGGAAAGTTGTCTTGTATGGCCGATTCATTCAGAACTTCTAATTCGGGATTTTCAAGACGAGAAAGATGATCAGCGGCGAGATTTTCTGCTCCTATTTTATCTCGGATTTCAATATCAAACTCTTGTAAGAGTAAGATCCAACGGATTAATCTTGGTTTAGCATCTTGTTTTGAAAATAGGTATCTAAGAGCAGAATGGTCGGTATAGACCACCGTTTTTGCTAGAACGAGATATGATCAAAATTTGTCAAAAGCAAAGACAATAGCAAGGAGTTCTTTTTCAGTAGTTGTATAGTTCGTTTGTGCTCCTTGTAATGTCTTACTAGCATAATATATAGGTTGAAATCGTTTTTCAATCATTTGTCCTAAAACGGCTCCCATTGCAAAATCACTTGCATCGCACATTAGTTCAAATGGTAGATTCCAATTTGGTGTTATCATGATCGGCGCATTAGTGAGTTTCTCTTTAAGAATATTAAAAGATTTGATACACTCATCTGAAAAGATGAATGGAGCATCCTTTTCTAGGAGTTTATTCATAGGAGTGGCAATTTTAGAAAAATCTTTTATGAAACGTCGGTAAAAACCGGCATGCCCTAGAAAACTCCTAACTCCTCTAACATTTGTGGGATGTGGAAGTTTAGCAATTACATCTACTTTAGCTCTATCCATTTCAATTCCTTCTTTTGAAATTTTATGTCCAAGAACGATGCCTTCTTTAACCATGAAATGGCATTTCTCCCAATTAAGTACTAGATTTGATTTTTCGCATCTAATTAGCATTCGTTCCAGATTAACTAGACATGATTTAAATGTATCACCGAAGACTGAAAAGTCATCCATGAATACTTCCATGCATTCTTTTATCATGTCGTGAAAAATCGCCATCATACACCTTTGAAAGGTTGCAGGGGCGTTACAAAGTCCAAATGGCATTCTTTTGTAAGCAAAAGTACCATAAGGGCACGTGAATGTGGTTTTCTCTTGGTCCTCGGGTGCTATTGGAATTTGAAAATATCCGGAAAATCCATCTAGAAAACAATAGTAACTATTTCCGGCTAATCTTTCCAACATTTGATCTATGAAAGGTAAGGGAAAGTGATCTTTTCTGGTGGCGTCATTTAATTTTCTATAATCAATACATACACGCCATCCTGTTACAGTCCTAGTAGGAATAAGCTCATTTTTCTCATTTGTAATGACAGTCATGCCACCCTTCTTAGGTACGCATTGAACTGGGCTTACCCATGGACTATCAGAAATTGGATATATCAAACCTGCATCTAGCAGTTTAATAATCTCTTTCTTAACTACATCTTGCATATTAGGATTTAGTCTTCGTTGGCGTTGCACATACGTTTTATGACCTTCTTCCATAAGGATTTTATGTGTGCAATACGAAGGACTTATTCCTTTAATATCATGAATCTTCCATGCAATGGCTGGTTTATGAGCTTTCAACACAGAAATGAGTTGTGATTTCTCATTTTCAGTAAAAGAAGACGATATTATTACAGGTAATTCAGATTCACCATGTAAATAAGCGTATTCCAAATGGTTTGGAAGTGGCTTTAACTCTAATTTCGGAGGTTCTTCTATCGATGATTTATATCGATATCTGTCTTCTTCTTTTAGCATTTGAATTTCTTCTGTTGTTGGTTCATATCCATTAGCTATAAGTGTAGCTAACATTTCAGCTTCATCAATTGGTTCATTACCTTCTCTTAAAGAACATTCTCCTGTTCCTTGTAATTCTGGAAATTCTTCTAATAATTCTGCATGTGCATCTATAGTTTGAATATAATAACATGTATCATCTGCAGATTGTGGTTGTTGCATTGCTCTATCAACTGAAAAGGTAACACTCTCATCCTCTATACTTAGGGTCAATTTCTTACCGAACACGTCTATCATTGCTTTAGCCGTGTTTAAGAATGGTCTTCCTAATATGAGAGGAACTTGAGAATCTTCTTCCATGTCTAAAACAACAAAATCTACTGGAAATACTAAAGTACCAACTTTAACTAGCATGTTCTCCATTATCCCTCTAGGATATTTTATTGATCTATCGGCTAGTTGTATGCTTATTCTGGTTGGTTTTAATTCTCCAAGGTCTAGTTTAGCGTATAGTGAATACGGCATTAGATTTATACTAGCACCTAAGTCTGCCAATGCTTCTATTGAACTAAGACTACCCAGAAAACATGGAATTGTGAAACTTCTTGGATCAGATAGTTTTTCTGGTATCTTATTCAACAGCACTGCTGAACAATTAGCATTCATAGTAACAGCCGAGAGTTCTTCCATTTTCTTTCTATTTGAGATTAGATCTTTCAAGAATTTAGCATATCTTGGCATTCCTGAAATCACATCAATGAAAGGAAGATTTACATTTATCTGTTTAAACATATCCAAAAATTTGGATTGCTCGGCTTCAAGTTTTTCTTTCTTCATTTTACTCGGGTAAGGAAGTGGTGGTTGGTATGGTTTAACATAAGGTTTATCCTTAACTGTGTTATCTTCATTAACCTTTTCAACTACCGGTTCTTTTTCCTTATCTTGATCAGGTTGTGGTTCTTGTGGAGTAGGAATAGTTTCATCAGAAGTTACAGGTATTTCAGGTGGTTTAAGTGTTGTACCACTTCTTGTGGTAATGGATTTAGCTGTTTCATTCCGGGGGTTAGCATTTGTATCGCTTGGTAAACTTCCCGGTTTTCTTTCACCTATTAACCTTGCTAGGTTACTTACTTCTTGTTCCAGATTTTGAATAGAAGCTTGTTGATTTCTAAATGCTTGAGCATTTTGTTCATTTGTTTGTTTTTGAGATGTGAAAAACTGCGTTTGAGTTTCAACTAGCTTCGTCATCATATCTTCTAAATTCGGCTTTTTATCATCGGTTTGTTGTGGTGGTTTGTTTTGAAAATTAGGTCTTTGCTGATTGTAAGTATTATTGGATACTTGTTGATTGCTAGGACCTTGTTGGTTGTTGTATGGAATATTTCGGTTATAATTCTGGTTTTGATTGTAAATCGGTCTTGGCGGTTGATAATTATTCTGATAATTATTTCCAGGCCTTTGGTTTATGTATGAAATATTCTCTCTTTGTTCCATTGTTAATTCAATACTGAGACAATCTTTTGTCAAATGTGGTCCTCCACACTGCTCACAACTAATTCGTATTGAGTGAATATCTTTAGTCATCTTTTCCATTCGTCTCTCCACAGCATCTATCTTTGCGGAAATGGAATCTAAGTCATGGCTAGAATCGGCTCTAGCTGCTTTAGATGATCTAACGATATCTTTTTCTTGGTGCCACTCATGTGAGTGGGAAGCAGTGTTATCAATAATTTTGTAAGCATCAGTTTCGGTTTTCTTCATAATAGAACCACCAGCTGCTATATCTATTTCTTTTCTTGTAGTGAAGTCGCATCCTTGGTAGAATATTTGTACTATTTGACAGGTGTCTAAACCATGTTGCGGACATCCTCTTAATAAATTTCCATATCTTGTCCACGCCTCATATAGAGTTTCATTTGGTTTCTGTGTGAACGTAACAATTTCTGCTTGAAGTCTTACGGCTTTAGATGCAGGAAAGAATTGTTTAAGAAATTTGTCAATTAAAACATCCCATGTATCAATCGCCCCTTCAGGTAACGATTCCAACCAATCTTTGGCTTCTCCCTTTAAAGTCCAGGGAAATAACATGAGATATATCTGTTCATCCTCCACTTCTCGTATTTTAAATAGTGTGCAGATTCTATTAAAGGTACGTAGATGTTCATTTGGATCTTCCTTCGGCGCACCACTAAATTGGCATTGATTAGTCACCATGTGTAGAATTTGTCCTTTGATTTCATAATCTGGCGCATTAATGTCTGGATGAGTAATTGCGTGACCTTGGCCAGTGCGTTTAGCTCTCATTCGGTCTTCCATACTTAAAGGTTCCAGATTCTCCATAATTGAATTTGTTGAATCGGTATCACTAGATGATTCTGATTTAATGGTTCGTTCCTCAACAATCTCTGTTTGAATGATTGGTGGTTCCGGAGGAAAGTTTAATGGTTCAGGATCTATGAACCGTTCCTGAATATTCTCTGGATTCTCAATTGTGAGGTTGGGTTCAAAAAATGGATTATCGGAAATTTGAACTGAAGTACTTGGTCGACTGGATGACGATTCTAAAGAAAAATCAACGGCGGTTATATTTGCTAAATGTCTTGATCTAGTTACAGGTGGTGAACGTACAAAAGGGGTGAACGTCTTGCTCGGTGCATTCACTGAATATCCTATTAGTTTTAAAAAGGAAAGAAAAATTATAATAAGTTATCCAATCAATAGACTTTTCTGATTTTGCCCACGTTTCGAATAGCCAAAAGATGCAGCAGAGGGGCAGGATTCGTTTGGTCTCAATATAATTGAGGACTGTTTGGCTCCAATAACCCGGTCCACGTACAAATCCAACTATTACTACGAACCAGAAAATTTTGATGTCTATCAATTTAACCACTCAAAATAAATTTTCGTAATTTTAAGAAATTTAGATAAGAAGTAGAAAAAATTCTAAGTACTAAAAACTAGAATAGCGAGAAATAAGAGAGAAAAAGAGTTCGTCGAAAAAGGTCGAAAAAGAAAAAATGGTTGAAAAATAAAAGGTGACGGAAAAATAAAAGAAACTTATAAAAACTTAAAAATACTTAACTAACCTAACCTTATTACTACAACTAACTTAAAATTATAATCGCAAATTGAAATTACTAATTGGAATGATAATTGATACATAGTAAAAGGTGTCTAAAAATATTAAAGCTTACAGGAAAAACTAAATCCCAAATGGAAATAACTTAAAAAGAAACTAAAACTTAAAAAGGCGTCGCAAAATTCTAAAGCACCTAAATCTTAGTCTAAAGAAAAAGCACTTAAGGAATTCTACGGCAAAGCCTAAAAATATAGGAGTAAAAATGACTATAGCAAAAACTAAGTTTAAAATTAAATATGAGCTAAAAATACAAATATTACGCTACAATGATTAAAAAGGGACAAAATATAAAAATATACAAAAAGTTGTAAAAAGTACAATTTTTATAAAAATATTATTTTTATATTATTATTTTAATAAAACTACTAATTTTACAATTTAATAAAACTAATTAATACTAAATACATAAATAAAAAGTAAAAATAAAAATAAAACTAATAATAATAATAATAATAATTAGGGTTAAATAATAATTATAATTAATTAAAACCCGTAATTAATGCTCGATTAGGGCTTCCTGTCGCCTGTCAGATACCCTCCGCGAATCGCGGCATTTATTGCATCAAACCCCGCGAGTCGCGGGGTTCCAGAATTCAGCTGACAGGTTTGAATTTTTACGCGTTTTTCTTTATTTATTTTTTTTTATTTTCTGTTTTCTGTTTTTAAATAAATAAAAGATTTTAAAATAAAACTTATATTTTTATAAACTAAAATAAAAATAAAGAAACTTATAAAACTTAAATATTTAACAAAATCTTAAAAATACATATATTTTTGTTTTTCTTTTTATATTTTTGAATAATTAAAACGTATTTTTACAAAAACGAATTTTAATAAAAGTTAACTAAAAATCTTTTTTTTTTTTTTTTATATTAGCGTTGCGCTTTCGGCGTTTAAGAGTGTTCCCCGGCAGCGGCGCCAAAAAATACTTGATGTTATGCGAGGTGTATATAAAATAGTTATTAATTTTAGCAGAAAACACTATTAAATACGATACAATTTTACACAAGATATTTATTTATTTATAGAATGGATATACTTAAACCTTGCTACAACACTTATAGGCAGTGTACCTAATCGTACAGTAGTGTAGTTTTTAGTAAGTCCGGTTCGTTCCACAGGGAAATCTTTAAACAAAGCTCAACGCTATATTAGTTTACTTTTATTAAAAATACAAATATATATATAAGTAATATTATTATTATAAAGGGGGGTTTTTACCGTTTAATGACCGGTTTGTCGATTTTAAGACTTTAGTCGCAGTTAAAACCTAATGTAAAATATAAAATGAATACAAGACTTAAATTAAAGCGTAAAGTAAATAACGATAATGAAATTGCGAATAATAAAAGTGCGATAAAATAAACTTACGATAATTAAAAAGTACGATAATTAAAAGTGCGATTAAATAACAATAAATAAAAGTGCGATAATTAGAAGTGCAATTAAATATAAAATAAAGGAAATTAAATATGAAATAAAAGAATTATGCTTATTTAAACTTCCGTAATCATGATGTTTGACGTGTTGATTTTAGTTTTATGCCCATGGGTTAATTGTCCTTTGTCCTGGATTATTTAATATGTCCGTTTGGTTTTTGTCCATAACAGTCCATCAGTCATAAATATAAAGTGCGAGTGTCCTCATCAAATTATTCTTATACCCGAAGTTAAATATTCCAACTAATTGGGGATTCGAATTGTAACAAGGTTTTAATACTTTGTTTAATGAATACACCAGGTTATCGACTGCGTGTAAACCAAGGTTTTACTACTTTGTTAACAATTACACCAATTACCCTTGAATGTAATTTCACCCCTGTTTTAATTATTCTAGTGGCTATTAATCCATTCCCGTGTCCGGTTAAATGAACGATTATTCGTACATATAAATACCCCGCCCATCGTGTCCGATTGAGTGTATATGGTAATTTATAGGGACGCCCAATTGTAAATCTTTATATTAACATTAACAAACCTTCATTTAGTTAAACAAATATAAAGCCCATTAATAGCCCATAGTCTAATTTCCACAAGTGTCGTTCTTTTGTCCAAACCCCAATTATGGTACAAAGCCCAATTACCCAATTTTAGTAATTAGCCCAACATCATGATTACTTTGTTTTAAATAAGCATAATAATAACTTAGCTACGAGACATTAATGTAAAAAGGTTGAACATAACTTACAATGATTAAAAATAGCGTAGCGTTACACGGACAGAATTTCGACTTACACCCTTACAACATTCGCTAACATACCCTTATTATTAGAATTATAATTAAAATTAAAATTAAAATATAAATTATATATATATATATATATATATCGTATATATGAGAGAAGAGAGAAATAGAATATGAAAAATGATCAGAATTCGGTTTGCTTTATAGCCAGAGTTGAAATTTGGGGCTCCGCGACTCGCGGCAAAATCCTCTTCAAACTCCGCGAGTCGCGGAGAATGTATTTACAGCTCACACCCTTGGAGTTTCTCTGCCGACGGTTTTATAATATATATATATAATATA
Source organism: Rutidosis leptorrhynchoides (assembly GCF_046630445.1). Classification (NCBI taxonomy): domain Eukaryota; kingdom Viridiplantae; phylum Streptophyta; class Magnoliopsida; order Asterales; family Asteraceae; genus Rutidosis; species Rutidosis leptorrhynchoides. The sequence goes on along the minus strand of NC_092333.1, from coordinate 673,844,953 downwards.
TATATATAATTAATATAATTAATTATATATTATATTATATTTATATGCATAGTTAACTTGTAATTTTTAGTCCGTTGCGTCGAGCGTTAAGAGTTGACTCTGGTCCCGGTTCCGGATTTTCGAACGTCCTCGCGTACAATTTAATATTTTGTACTTTGCGTTTTGAATCTTGTACTCTTGTAATTTCGAGACGTTTCTTATCAATAATTGGAACCTTTTTGATTGTCTTTTGTACTTTTGAGCTTTTTGGTCGTTTGCGTCTTCAATTCGTCGAATCTGTCTTTTGTCTTCACCTTTTATTATTTAAACGAATATCTCTTGTAAATAGAACAATTGCAACTAAAAGCTTGTCTTTCTTGAGGAATAATGCTATGAAATATATGTTCGTTTTTAGCATTATCAAATATTCCCACACTTGAGCGTTGCTTGTCCTCAAGCAATATCGTCTTGAAATACTAGAATCACTTCTTTATTCTTCACACTTTGTACATCAGTGATTTCTATACGGCGGTATAAACAATGATAGTAACGATATGGTTTACAGTCCCACATGACTATAAAAATTTAGATCCATTAAGGAAATTGGATCTTTATGAAAATATTTGATCTTTTGAAAATTAAATCTAGTTTTTACCCTAGATAAGTTTTCCGGGATAACCCTTTACCGGTGTTTGCAAAATATTTTTGTGGGTTTGGTGGTTTTCAGATTTGAAAATTTTAGCTCAAAACTTGCGGTTTTGTGTCACCCACTTGCTAACCTTGTATTTGGAAAGCAACACGTCCAGTTTACTTGTCCCGTATATTACCTTTCGGTAAACTACCGTCCGGTTGTAAAGGAAAGCGTTGAACAAGCAACTGTTAAGGCAATGTCCCGTGACATGCTTTTAATTATGGTCTATAACGTGTCGGACGCAATTACTATCCTTGGTAGGAGCAATAGTAAAGCTCACCCTTATAATTTTTCGGTCTGGCACAAGGTCCTGTCTTTGACCACTATGCAACCACCGTTCTTACGGTTGACACCCGATTTAGTTCAGGTGACCTAATGAATTCCAGGTGAATTCCTAGGATTTTACGTTCAATGGTAATGAACGCATTGAAAATAGGGTTTTCAGAAAACAAATCGGTTTGTAATTTTGATCAAAATATTTTCTCGTTTAAGCTCGAGTTTAGATATCATTGAATTCCATGAGTTTGAATTCTCAATCTTTAAGGTCAATCTCTAGGATTGAGTAATATCAGTCTTAAAAGCTGATTTTTAATCTTTAAGGAGATTATCCTTTCTGGGGATCTGATTTATTAGTCTTATCCAGCTAATTTGCATGGTGCCCCCCTATTGTACGAGATAAATCCTTCTCATGGTTAGGATAAATCTGACCACTTGGCGACCCTGTTTAATGCTGAGGTCCGTGGATTTCCTGCTGATTTTAGTGATGACTTTTCTAGATTTTTCATCAACCTACAGCTGGTCTGGACGACAACTTCATGACCTAAATCAAGAAGCGCGTTTCTTTTTCGGAAGACTTTACTTCCTTTTAATGATGGAATTGATTCATCGTGTAGATCCATCTCTTCTTTTCTTTCATCGGGTAAAATAGTTTAGTTTAGTCCAAAGCAAAAGTATTTTCAGTTATTTGTTACAGATATATGTGACATATGTTTAAAATAACTTGGTAAATTTTCCCACACTTGGCTTTTATTTTCCTTTTTATCGTCCTCTATTCCATTTTAAATGAATTTTGACATTTTAGTTTGTTTCTTAATTTATGTTCTTTCTGAGATAACAATAATTTCGGTGTTAAAACCTAGTTTTATCGTTCATAAATATGTATAAACATGATTTGAATTCATTTAATTGAAAATTTTTACTAGAATTGGGTAGTCAGTATATAAGACTAGGGCTGTTCTTTTTTATCAGAGAGCACTAGATTCTAATACAACTACTGCTTTACTAGTATTTTTAATGGTAACCAAGTGTATAAAATAAAAATTTTAAAATCCGAAAGAATTTAACCCCTTCCCACACTTAAGATCTTGCAATGCCCTCATTTGCAAGAAATCAGTAACAATTTAAATTATTGAGGGTGATTTGTGTGAAAATGATTAAATTTTACCAAAGTTTCCAAATATATTGGCGTTTGTTTGCTGAATGATAAATGGTGCATATCATTTGTTCATTCCGTCTTGTTGTTATTTCACATATATTTTGCATCTTGTCGTCAAAATTAGTTGCTTTTGCTGAACTTAATGCCAGTCTTTGAAAATGCGTTGTTTTACCCTGTTGTGTACATAAGATAAACTGTAAACATATATACATATTTTTGAAGTTTGGTATATTACCCCACATTCAAAAATTATTAAAGTCTAAGAATAAAAGTTAGATAATTATAAAAATGATTACAATATTAACAAAAGTATTAAATGTATCAATAATTACAAATTACAAAATAATAAAAAATAATAAGTAAACTAAGGATGATATTGGTACCAAAGTAGGTAACAAACAAACCACCATACCCGAACTCATTCATGAAATAACCGTTATGATCGTTCAATTCCAAGAAGGACTCAGGACGGCCCGTAGTCACCAAAAAAGCTACGTCGATGATAGACGTAAACCTCTCGAATTCCAAGTGGGTAACCGCGTAACGTTAAAAGTCGCGCCTTGAAAAGGTGTAATCCATTTCGGGAAACGTAGAAAGCTAAATCCGCGATATTTTGATCTTTTTGAAATCTTGGGGCGTATTGGACCCGTTGCTTACCGTTTTGAACTCCCGACTCAATCAAATTCCGTTCATCCTACATCCTATATATCAAGCTTATGGAAGTGTCTTGCCGAACAAGAACTTGTCATTCCTTTCGATGAGCTTACTATCGATGACAAACTCCACTTCATAGGAGAACTGGTTGAAATCATGAATCGTGAAACCAAACTTTTAAACAACGTAAAATCCCGACCGTCAAAGTTCGTTGGAATGCCCAAGGAAGTACCTTCACTCATTCGTAGAATTGGTAATGCAAGATCTCGAGGAAGAAACAATGAATACTACTTCTAACTAAATTTCGGGATGAAATTTCTTTTAAGGTGTGGGTAATGTAACATCCCGCATTTTTTCGTTAAATTTATTTTAACGCCGTCTTTTTTTTTAGATAATATCTTTCGTTATCTAAATTCGTATCTTTTGTTAACTAACGTTCTTAATATTTCTGTTATTCGATTATAACATCTCTCGCTAATATTCATTTTTAAAATAATCCGTTTGGTTAATTCCCGCACCCGACTACAAAATTGAGGGACCAATCTCGTCACTTGACCAAACTTGGACTACTAGTCACCCACCTCCCACCATTTTCCTCATTTTCCTTTTCTTTTTCTTTTTCTTTGTTTGATCTCTTCCAAACTTGCATTCTTTTCAACTTCATCACAAAATCATCATCTAAATCATTTCAAGAAAGTTTACAACAAAACGAATCGTACTTTTGGAATCCTCTCTTCATCCTCTACAACTTGATACCAATTTCATCTCGTTTGGGTAACATTTCTAAAACTCTGGATTTCATGTTCTTAGTGTTTTTGACTTGAAATGGTGTTAATTATTGTCTATGGCTCAAGTCTAACATGAATATGTGTTTTGTTTGCTCGATTTGTTGTTTTGGAGTAACTAGCATGAACACTTGAAATGGGTTAGTTTAATCTTTGTTTTTGGATGATTAAATGTTGTTTAAATGTTAAAGTTCATGTATTAAATGTGTTACTAGCATCATTAGCTTCGTTTTGGTATGTAGGTTGATTTAGAAAAACTTCATTAACAAAATTGATGAATTCATGATTCTTGGCTAGGGTTTGATGAACTTTAAAATGGATTTTTTTGATGCATTGAATGCTATGACATGTTGTTAGTAAGTGTTTAGTTGCAATGTATGTCTAATTACCTTCGAAACGGCGTATCGTATGCGTAAATTGGATTCCCGAATCACCGTTTGCATTTTTGAGCTTGAAACGTTAAATAATGATCATTTATTGAGGTTTTTATTGTTGTTAATGATGGATTTGATTGATGAAATGTGTTTAGTTGTATTCCTCGTTAAATTACCTTTCCAACAATATGAGATACGTGTTTTGAATGTTTACGGTTCGTTATTTGTGAATTGGTGAATTTTGGTTCGAGACTTAAACATTTGAAACAGCCCAGGAATCAGCTCACGCCCATTGGCGCGACGCGGCCATCATTTGGCGCGGTGCGGCGTTTGCCGCGTTTGTGGGCTGTTCAATTTTCCTTTTTCACGTTAAATTCTAACTATGCTACGCACCTCCGATTAACATGTAACTTGTTCTAACATGCTCATATATGATTAATTAGCTTAGAAAATTTGTTCGAGACCCGACCCGAACGTGTTGACATTTTCGTTGACTTTGACTTGACCAAGGCTGACTTTTATTCGAACTTAACCAATACTTTATTTAATCATTATAACTTTGCTCTTATACTTGATTCTTGCATGAAACTTGACACCTTGATTCACATGCTATATAATCGAGTCGTAACGAGTCATAGGACTAATTGAACACATTTCGACCGACCTTTTTGTGTCTTATCCGGTATTGATATAACTTACTTGTTTAGGTCAAGGCTAAACAACTTTCATGCACACGTTTACTTTGTGAAGTACTTTTATACTCGTGCACCCGAGGTGAGATCATAGTCCCACCTTTTCAACAACTTTAATTCTTTTAAATCGTGGGCTGAGAAACATATACTTTGTTTACATCTTGTACTACTTACTTTTATACTTTGAACGCAAGTACGAAAACAAACATTCCACAGTGAGTTAGAACAAAAAGCCTCAATTCAATTATCATTAGTTACACTTGCAGGGTGTAAGCTAGAACTTATGTTGTATGGCCATACGGGTTTGACAAACCCTCATATAGATGGTGTGACCGTTGGAGAATGAAATGTATTTTCGGGGATAAGTGTAGGTTCTGACACTGTATTAATGGGGTTTCGTGATAGTTAAGCCTTGATAATTGGGTGCTCGACAAACAAACAACATCTTTGGAATGCAAACAATTTGAATAATCAACTTCATACCAAATCTTGTGGTTCAAAAACAACGTTTACAAATACACCTATGATTTCACCAACGTTTTTCGTTGACAGTTTTCTATATGTTTCTCAGGTTCATACTTGGCTACTTGATACATGCTTCCGCACACTTTGATTACTTTCTTTGGGTCAAGCATACATGCATACGCTAGTGATAGCACTTTTGGATTCAAACTTAATGTTTACATGCATACGCTATTGATAGCATTCGTGAATTTCAACTTATATTATGTCGCAAGTTATTTCATTTATACTTATTAACTTTTGTAAACTTATACATGTTGTCGAACCGTTTGGTTTACTTAAAACTTTGCAAGTCATACACGTTTCAAATAAATGCAACATAATTTTGGTCAAACGATTTAGGGACTATGACCACGTAACGGGACCTACGTTAATGGCACCGTCAATGGCGATTTTGTCGAGTTGTCACACTACTTATCATTACACAAGTAATTAACATGCATACATATATTATCATAATCTTTACTGAGCATAAAAGCGGGTAGTAACTACACTTGTTACTAAATACCAATATCCGTAGGATAGTCCCTGTGACGATCGCTCCAAATCCATATGGACGAACACGTCATTCATCGATTTCATTGCGAGGTATTTGACCTATATATGATACGTTTTGTAAACATTGCATTCTTTTGAAAAGGCACACCATAAATGAATATTTAAATCAAAGGTTTTCGACATCCGATGATTTCTTCATATAGACAATCACCATAAATAATAGTTTACAATAGTACTTCCGTTGACAATGCAGTCAAAATAAGATAATTGGTGATGATTTGGTGAATGCAACATTTCCTTGGAAAAATATGCCATGTAAGACTCCATGCACATAGCTTGTCTAACATATAAGCAAACAGCGGAAGACTTCTAGGGAACCTGAGAATAAACATGGTAACAAGTGTCAACACAAAGGTTGGTGAGTTCATAGTTTTAATGTATCATATAATCTGTACATAAAGGTGGATCACAAGATTTCAGTTGTTTCATCCAGAAACGTTTATCAAAATATTCTACGAAATTGAGCACCCTGGTAACTAAACTTAACGTATATATAATTTGTACCCTTTGTATAATCATCTTAATAACACACGCAAACCAACGTGTACGCTTCTCAAATAGCATACGTCCGTTAAAAGGCTAGTGCTCTAGCTCGGACGGGGATATCAAGCCCTATGGATCCATATACTACTACTCGCGCCCACCAGTTCTTATAACCGGCAGTTACTAGTTACCAAAGCTAAGGGATTTTCAGTTCAAACTCGGTGTAGAATTTAGTATGTACTTGTATCCATTGCGTTTAAAAATAAAGTGCATGTATTCTCAGCCTAAAAATATAGATTGCAAAAGCAATTAAAAAGAGAGCAAATGAAACTCACCTTAGCAGCATATAAAGTCGTTCACCAAAATATGACCGAAACTCGGATTACCAAATAACCGTAGATCTCAACCCAGAGAACATATGTTGGTCAATAAATGTCTATCAAGCTAGGTCTGGTCATAGTGTATCACAATCCTAATGCTCGAGATCGACATACAAAAGTTATCCAAAGTCGTTTCAAAAAGTCAATTTTGACAATAGTTCAACAAAACGAGACATACCTTATATAAGGAGTCATTTACTCGGTTGGTAATATTCAAAAATCCATTTTATCAATCTCGTAAACAAGTTGTTTAAATCTTAATTGCAGATTCAAAAGTAATTTCAATTAACGTTAATCATAATTCAGTTGATCATATCTCTTAATCCGTTCATCGAAACTATTCGATATCTAAATGAAAAGTCATTGATTTTTCGCCAGCTTTCCAAAAACATGCATATCATATACCTTTTACCAGTAACATATGTATTTAATTCGTGATTCATCATAAAATGTTTAACGACGAAATTTAGCATACAAGCATTTATAAATATATATACTCGAGCACTAGACATGAATACACAATTAATATATAAAAGATAAAATATGAGTGCTTACGTATCAATATTGAGATTCAATATTGTAGGAAAGTACGTAGACGCAACAGAGATGATAAACACTAGGTTTGATTCACAAATATACCCCCGAACATTACCCATAACCTCCTTGGCAATAACCCATAATTTCCTTAGCTCTATCTCGCTTGAAAACCATTTTGAAAGTGACACGCTCATAACCTCGTCGTAGTATTTTATGTATAATACTAATTAATAATATTAATAATAATAAGATTAATAATAATATTAATCTTAATAATAATAATAATAATAATAATAATAATAATAATAATAATAATAATAATAATAATAATAATAATAATAATTTATATAATATATATATGAGAGAAGAGGTCGAGAGATAGATTGAGTAAAAAAAATGGCAGAAATGATCGAGCTTTATAATGTGACCTGATATCAGACCCATGCGATCGCATGGGGAATGTGAGGGAATTCCATGCGATCGCATGGATCCCTTTTCCAGCTCACATTTTTTGATTTCTTCCTCGTCCACATAATATTATAATATTATGATACGTAAATCGAATTTAAAATTTTAAAAAGTCGTATTTATTAAATACTTTAGGGGTATTCTGTGTAACTTATAATTAATAATTTCTATCATGTCGTTTTCATGTGAATAGTAAATGAATTAATTTAAATTCAACTATTTAAGCTACATGTTGTACGTTGTGCTTTACAAATGGTACATTATTAATTTAACTTCGTTTCTTAAAAAAAACACAAAAATTATATCATAAAAATAAAATGACTTTATACGTAAAATTTTTAATTTGAAATAGCATCGTTTAATAGTAAATTTTTAATCATTTCGTATATAAATATTATTCGCATGATTCCGTATATATCGAAAACTCTTATATTTATTAAAATATGTATATAATACATGTTATGACGTTCGTGAATCATTGGACAAACAGGGTGGTCAACCGTTATATAAAAAAATCATTTTCAAAAGTTTTAAAACTTGTCAAAATTCATTGCTTATCATGTCGAAAATATTAAATCATATAGAGAATTGGTTTAAATAAGTTGAAATTTTCCGGGTCATCACAGTACCTCCCCGTTAAAGAAATTTCGTCCCGAAATTTGAGTGAGGTCGTCATGGTTAACAATAAAAATGTTTTTATGACGAATATGAGTTGATAAATAGAATTTCTATCACCGTTGAATAATATGGATAAAACAATCCAATTACTCGAAGCGTATGAGGGAAGTTATCGTAAAAGAGTGAAATGAAGAATAGAGATGCATCTTATCTCTTGACGTAGTAACGATTGATTTTCGAAATTTAAAGAATAGAAAATCTTCATAATCTAAATAAGATTTGATTCTTCGGTAATTGCAGAAATTAGGATTTCCTTTGATTAAATGCGTAATCTGCCTCAATTGCTATGTCTGATATTTCGCTATAAATTAACCACTTCCGTTTCATTATTTTCACCACTCCTACATCTTCTTCCTTATTTCATACTTCCAAAAGATTGTGAAATGCTTAATCCAGTTCTGATTCTTGATATACTCCTAACTTTTATATCTGTCATTCTTCTTTTTCATCTACCACCAGAGGAAGTTATTTTCTTCTACCATTACCTTGGGGTTATAGTGTTTTTCATTCTCCCGTGTCTTTATATTGCTATACGCATTGATATACACGGTTTGTAATTTCAGGGTTGTTATCGGGCTTTATATTCTCCATTATATTTCGGAGCTTCATGCTTTCGTTTTCTCTTCCCGACCTTAAGTCAAGCGAATAATGGTCCAGAATTCGTAGGTATGGAGTTTTGGATAAACATAGTTAATGTTCTGAGAAGGTAATCGTAATGGCACGATCTTGATTTGTCAAATTACCAGAATATCCGGAAAAGACCGAATCATCAAGAAAAATATTTTCTTGATATGTTTAGAGGTTAAATAGAATAAAAGAGTTATGTAACATGGTTCATGATGAGGGTGTGATCTGTGAACCTTTATCACGTTCCATTAGAAACTCAGCATGACTTATTGTAATATAATCACGTTGATCAAGTGTCATTATATTATACTAATTCATGCTTCAGTTCCCAACACTACTTCAAAACATTCATTTTTCGAATTTTTTTCAGATTTTAGAAACTAAAATAGTTTCTTTTATGATGTAACACAGATAGCGCGAAGAGATGAATGATTTCATATAAGAATAGTTATGAAAATATCTTCAGAATATGGAGGATCTTTATAATGGAAGATACGATGATATCTTAGAATTTCTAATATCAGAGGATGATGCGGAAAATCTGTCTGTGAAGGTTTAGAATAAGAAGTAAGGTTCTTACTAATGGTTTCAACAGACACTGAATCATTTGGATTCTTTGAAGGTAGATTTCGTCCTTGTGATTTATCTACAGCTTCCTTCATACTTTGCTCAACCCGTTTTCCAGTTTCAAACATTCTCGTTTTCTGTGCTTTTCCAACACACTACTCTTTATCATCAAACTTTCGACTGTTAAAGTCGTTTACAGTTTTTGCTTCTTCATCAGCATTTTTCCAAAATTCGGAGAACTAGTTTCGTAGTTTGGGGTGTTTTTCAGAAACTTCTCACTCGAAGTATGTAAGTCTAGAAGATAGATGTTATCTATATATAACTGTTGTCGTAGAAAATGCTGCGAGATTCAAAATACTGATTGCTAATTCCCGGTAGTTGGTATGGCAATTACCGTTACAATATGTGGATGAGTACATGATAGGGTTTCAATGAACAATTATAATGGTTTTTCGAAGAGACTTTAAGTCACAGATTAATGAATTTGCTGGTACATTTAATGTTAATGTGGTGGAACATGAAAGGTTCCCCAGTAACAAAAACGTATATGCCAAAGTTACAAGTCTGAAAGGTCGTCGTTGACTGGTTGAACTGTTGATAATACTGGATACTTTGAAAAGAAATTGCAAGGTTATTTTCGTTAAAAACAATGCTAAAGGATCTTGCACATATTTAAAGTTAAAGTATAGTTTTGAAAGATGTAGAGATCTAAGAATGATATCACTTGTTAAATCTTAACTTGGATTCTGATCCGTCAATATCAGAATATGTAACTGAATTTGTATGGAAACGATTGTATATCGATGTGAGCATAGTTAATAATTTTTGAATCAAAGTTGAAGAATGTACAGTATAACATATTAATTGTGAACTTATATATTTCCCGAGAATTACCTACCCATTAAAGATTTCACAAGTAATATTTTGTACAAAAGATTTAATGAGTTAATATCATATTAAGCTCATTTGATTTTCGGCTTGACTTAGAAATGATTAATCTTTAAAACATTAAAGATTACATAATCTTTGCAGAGTTTTTCACTAATGAAATCAATACTTTATTATTTATTCTTATTGATATTCCTCGGTGAAGGATGTTGGTGCTCGTGGAATTTTTGTGAACCTTACAAGGCATAGATGATGTTTTCTGGAAAGTTTCGAGTATATCGAAATTGAAAATGTAAAATCAATTATGTAATTGATTAATACACTTGGTTTATTATGAAATGGAATTCATTGGGTTGAAACAGAGATTGTAGTTAACAATGGTTAAGTTGTTAAGGAAGGATGTACATCATTGCATATTAGTAATATGAACTAACCGAGTAGTACCTACCAGTTAAGTTTCATACGTAATAGCTTAGTACGAAAAGATTTAATTTGATTTCAAAATTCATATATACTAAATATACATAAAATTTCTTCAGGGAAAATGAGTTAATACTTCATCGGTTATTGTTGCTGGTATTTCTTGGTAACTACTGTACGTATGACGTTGATGCTCGTGGAACAGATTGTGAAGTTGAGGTTTGCGATGCGGATGTTGTTGGTGGTGGTAATGGTACTGTTGGTGTTGTTGTCGATGGTACTGTTGATGCCAGTGATGCTGCTGGTGCTTGTAACCTTTGCACCGTATTCTCCAAAGCCACTACCCGAGCACGAAGCTCGTTGACTTCTTCTACTACACCGGGATGATTGGCGGTTCGGACGAGCGGATGAATAAGATCCAGAATTTGAGAGAGTATATGATCATGACGAGATATTCTGGAGATGAGAGAGAAAATGGTGTCTCGAACAGGTTCGCCGGTAAGTGCTTCAGGTTCTTCACCAAGAGGGCAATGTGGTGGATGGAAGGGATCACCTTCTTCTTGTCTCCAATAGTTAAGTAGGATCAGAACCCATCCCCAATTCATCCAGAATAGATGATGGCTAATTGGTTGATCCATTCCGGTTACACTGTCTTCGGAATTCAGGTGAATATCCATATCGGAATAGCTGTCAGAGTTTAAGGAATTTGAACTAGATACGGGATCCATCTTGTATAATTAGGGAGATAATTTTTGATATGAATTAGATTATAGAATTTAGTTTGGTATTCTTCAATACATAATTTACATATGTATATATAATACCAAATTTCATAAATCATGGAGAAATTTTCGAAAGATGTCAGGAAAAGTTTACAGTAACAGATACGCTAAGATATGAATTTTTGTCTATACACTATTTATGCAATAAATGCAGGAAAACGTGTTTAGACTTTAAGAATGATAAGCATGTAATTTCTGACAAGAAATAATAAGCAAAACTTTAAACATGCAGACACGGTCGAAGTCCAGACTTACTAATGCATCCTAACAACTATCAGTTAGACACACTCATGCAAGACCTGGTTCGCTAGGACCAACGCTCTGATACCAACTGTGACGATTGCTCCAAATCCATATGGACGAACACGTCATTCATCGATTTCATTGCGAGGTATTTGACCTATATATGATACGTTTTGTAAACATTGTATTCTTTTGAAAAGGCACACCATAAATGAATATTTAAATCAAAGGTTTTCGACATCAGATGATTTCTTCATATAGACAATCACCATAAATAATAGTTTACAACAGTACTTCCATTGACAATGCAGTCAAAATAAGATACTTGGTGATGATTTGGTGAATGCAACGTTTCCTTGGAAAAATATGCCATGTAAGACTCCATGCACATAGCTTGTCTAACATATAAGCAAACAGCGGAAGACTTCTAGGGAACCTGAGAATAAACATGGTAACAAGTGTCAACACAAAGGTTGGTGAGTTCATAGTTTTAATGTATCATATAATCTGTACATAAAGGTGGATCACAAGATTTCAGTTGTTTCATCCAGAAACGTTTATCAAAATATTCTACGAAATTGAGCACCCTGGTAACTAAACTTAACGTATATATAATTTGTACCCTTTGTATAATCATCTTAATAACACACGCAAACCAACGTGTACGCTTCTCAAATAGCATACGTCCGTTAAAAGGCTAGTGCTCTAGCTCGGACGGGGATATCAAGCCCTATGGATCCATATACTACTACTCGCGCCCACCAGTTCTTATAACCGGCAGTTACTAGTTACCAAAGCTAAGGGATTTTGTGTTCAAACTCGGTGTAGAATTTAGTATGTACTTGTATCCATTGCGTTTAAAAATAAAGTGCATGTATTCTCAGCCCAAAAATATAGATTGCAAAAGCAATTAAAAAGAGAGCAAATGAAACTCACCTTAGCAGCATATAAAGTCGTTCACCAAAATATGACTGAAACTCGGATTACCAAATAACCGTAGATCTCAACCCAGAGAACATATGTTGGTCAATAAATGTCTATCAAGCTAGGTCTGGTCATAGTGTATCACAATCCTAATGCTCGAGATCGACATACAAAAGTTATCCAAAGTCGTTTCAAAAAGTCAATTTTGACAATAGTTCAACAAAACGAGACATACCTTATATAAGGAGTCATTTACTCGGTTGGTAATATATTCAAAAATCCATTTTATCAATCTCGTAAACAAGTTGTTTAAATCTTAATTACAGATTCAAAAGCAATTTCAATTAACGTTAATCATAATTCAGTTGATCATATCTCTTAATCCGTTCATCGAAACTATTCGATATCTAAATGAAAAGTCATTGATTTTTCGCCAGCTTTCCAAAAACATGCATATCATATACCTTTTACCAGTAACATATGTATTTAATTCGTGATTCATCATAAAATGTTTAACGACGAAATTTAGCATACAAGCATTTATAAATATATATACTCGAGCACTAGACATGAATCCACAATTAATATATAAAAGATAAAATATGAGTGCTTACGTATCAATATTGAGATTCAATATTGTAGGAAAGTACGTAGACACAACAGAGATGATAAACACTAGGTTTGATTCACAAATATACCCCCGAACATTACCCATAACCTCCTTGGCAATAACCCATAAATTCCTTAGCTCTATCCCGCTTGAAAACCATTTTGAAAGTGACACGCTCATAACCTCGTCGTAGTATTTTATGTATAATACTAATTAATAATATTAATAATAATAAGATTAATAATAATATTAATCTTAATAATAATAATAATAATAATAATAATAATAATAATAATAATAATAATAATTTATATAATATATATATGAGAGAAGAGGTCGAGAGATAGATTGAGTAAAAAAAATGGCAGAAATGATCGAGCTTTATAATGTGACCTGATATCAGACCCATGCGATCGCATGGGGAATGTGAGGGAATTCAATGCGATCGCATGGATCCCTTTTCCAGCTCACATTTTTTGATTTCTTCCTCGTCGACATAATATTATAATATTATGATACGTAAATCGAATTTAAAATTTTAAAAAGTCGTATTTATTAAATACTTCAGAGGTATTCTATGTAACTTATAATTAATAATTTCTATCATGTCGTTTTCATGTGAATAGTAAATGAATTAATTTAAATTCAACTATTTAAGCTACACGTTGTACGTTGTGCTTTACAAATGGTACATTATTAATTTAACTTCATTTCTTAAAAAAATACAAAAAATATATCATAAAAATAAAATGACTTTATACGTAAAAATTTTAATTTGAAATAGCATCGTTTAATAGTAAATTTTTAATCATTTCGTATATAAATATTATTCGCATGATTCCGTATATATCAAAAACTCTTATATTTATTAAAATATGTATATAATACATGTTATGGCGTTCGTGAATCATTGGACAAACAGGGTGGTCAACGGTTATATAAAAAAATCATTTTCAAAAGTTTTAAAACTTGTCAAAATTCATTGCTTATCATGTCGAAAATATTAAATCATATAGAGAATTGGTTTAAATAAGTTGAAATTTTCCGGGTCATCACAGTCCCACTCACCGATTAGCAGCAAGAACTCAGTGGTCAAATGTTACTGAGTCTTCTCAATTCCTTTTATCATCTGAGAATGATATGTCCACATCAGTACTCATATCTCATTAGGCGGTAATTGTGATGACCCGTCCAAATCCATTTGGACGAATACATCATTCATCGATTTCACAGTGAGGTACTGACCTCTACATGATACGTTTTGTAAACATTGCATTCTTTTGAAAACGCACACCATAAATGAATATCAAATTCTAATGTTTTTGACATTTGATGATTTCTACATATAGACAATCACCGTAAATAATGGTTTACAATACTACAGCCGTTGACAATGCAGTCAAAATAAGATACATGGTGATGATTTTGTGAATGCAACGTTTTCTCGAATAAAGCATGTATGACACCATGCACATAGCTTGTATAACATATAAGCGAACAGCAGAAGACTTCTAGGAACTTGAGAATAAACATGCTTAAAAGTGTCAACACAAAGGTTGGTGAGTTCATAGTTTTAATGTTGTGCATAATCTATATATAAAGGTGGATCACAAGATTTCAGTTGTTTCATCCAGAAACGTTTATCAAAATATTCTACAAGATTGAGCACCCTGGTAACTAAACTTTAACGTATATATAATAAGTACCTCTGTTTTAACATACATGCAACCAACATGTATGTCACGACCCGGAAATTTCCGATCAAATTTAAACTTTAATCTCTATATGTTCCCGACACGATAAGCAAAAATCTGTAATGTTGAGTCTCGAAAGTTTTGAAATCTATATTCATGTAATCAATTACCCTTTGACCATGCCTGACGATTCACGAACAATTAATTGTAAATAGCGATGTGTGAATATATATAATTAATAATTAAAAATAAATAAATAAAATTTGAAATATTATATGTTGCTATTATCAAAATCAATTATGTAAAATAAAATGATATGATATTATGATAATTATTTACAGTTTATTATTAATATAATTATATTCATTAACTATTTATATTAAATAAAAATAAATGATTATCTATAAGTTGTCTTGATCCGTTCTCCTCTCTACTCAATCTACCGTGCATTTAAAATACTATTGAACACTATTCATGATTGAAATTCACTGTGTCTAATTGAAGATTTATTTGGGTTTACTATGTGTGATACTATGCTTAATTGAAATTATGTAATACTGTGTTTGTGTGTTTGTGCGTTTGTTTCCTTTTGTTTTTCATCACTCACATCTATATATATAAATATATATGCATACTAGTGTATAGACATATATCTATCCATCATCTTCCTTTTTCCTTTCACCACTTTCGGCTACCACCATTCTAATTCGTTTCCTCTCTTCTCAGTTGAAACAATCTTCGTCACCTGCCATTTTTGTCTTCGAATTGTTACGACTATTGTCACTAACTCTGTTCACTAGAACAACCCTCTTCAACATACAAACACCCGGGGAACCCTCCTCACCAACACCAACACCTACAACCCGTCATGAGACACCTCGTGATTTTTGTTTTTGCAACATATCTCAAACCCACCACCAAAAACCGTCACCCCACTCTCCTTGACCGTAGCACCACCATTCACCATGAGTAACCACAATCATCAACATTCCATATTTTTCTCCCTGTTTTTGTTAAGAAGTATCCAAACCCCATCACAAAACCGCCATTAAGAACCACCCATTTAACCAACTCGACACTATCAACAAAACCATTCCATGTACTCGATTCACTAGTGCAACCCAAGTAACCACTTTCGGTCAGTTCCTTTTCTACTGTACCCGTTTTCTATCGTGATCGAAACCCATGTTAATCGCTACTGTTACTTCTTGTTTCTTTCGTAAATCCACGCTCAACACGACCCAAGCATAATCACCGGAAAACTACCACCCTACAACCCCACTCTCTCTCTAACCTCCCCCTTTTTCGCCATGATCAAAACCACCACCCAAAACAATCACAAAACCACTTGAATATTACTGCTGCTATTTTCGTGCTGTGCTGCAGTTTCTATTTTGCTACGACTAACCTGCTGCAGTATATGCTTCTATTTCGGTTGTTGAGCCATTAAACGAAACATAAGAAAAAGATAGAATAGATTCATAAGATATAGATTACCGATATATAGATTCATAAGATATAGATTACTGATATTCAGCAAGTTGGTGATAAGAGATATAAATATAGATATCGTATATTAAAAAGCTAGTGGAACAAAGACATCACATATTGGCCGACAAGGAACCCATGATTTACGGTTTATAATTTTTTTTCTTTCTTTTGAACCGAACGAAACCCTCTTTAAATTCTTATCTATTCGTGTTGCTTTATTCCTGGACGTTTTCCATAGCCACTTTCTTATTTTTGTTGGACCACGATTAATTGTTTGGGCCAAGATAATTCCATTGTCTGTTAGGCCGTGTTCTTGGGCCAAGAAACCGATTAGGTTTGCTGTTGGTAAGTAAAGACGATTGATGATGATTATCACGACAAAGAATGGATGATATGATGATGAAACACGATTATGGTGATGTACATAATAATGATTAGGATGAAGATGATGATTGAAATTATGAATGGAGATGTTTACTGTCTCTTTAATAAAAATAATTATGATGGTAACCATGAAGGAAGATGATAGTTAGTTGTTGAAGAAAAACTGGATATAGATAGAGATAGATTATAAAAATTAATTTGGAGTATTATATCAGATATGAACCAACAGATGAGTGGTTTGGTATGGAATTCTTAATTAAGAGGTCTAGGGTTCGAGCTCGGTCTCTGGCAATTCTTTTTAGGAGACTTATTCTTTAAGGTAGTACCTTTATTTTTATCATTATTATTAACATTATAAGTATCATTATTATAATTTTATTTAAAAATTAACTAGTATCATTATCGTTAACATTATAAGCATCATTAAACTTGTCATAAAATATAAAATTTACATTATTATTATTAAATCTAATAGTATCATTATTTTTAAATTTATCATTTTTATCAAAAATAATATTATTAATGAAATTAACATTTTATTATTAAAAAAAAATTAATTTTTTTATTAAAATTATCATTATTATTATTATTAATAGAATTATCATGATTTTTATCATAATTAATATTATTTTTATTTTTAGTATTATTAATATATCAAATAAAAATTTTCTATATAACAAGGTATTTATGACATAAGACATAACTATGATAATATCAACATTACATATTAAATAATAATTTAATGAGTAATTAGTATATTAAAATTTAATGTTATAAGTATTACTTATATAAAATATATAGATTAAATATAAATTTATCTATATAACATATAATATAAAAAGTTATAATATATATAAAATTGTTCGATTACTATTATGTCTTAATAGATATATAATTGATATAGGTTCGTGAATTCCGAGGCCAACCCTATAATTGTTCAATGTCGTCATATGTATTTTTACTACAAAATACAGTATGGTGAGTTTCATTTGCTCCCTTTTTAATTGCTTTTGCAATATATATTTTTGGGCTGAGAAAAAATGCGCTGCTTTTATAAATGTTTACGAAATAGACACAAGTACTTAAAAATATATTCTACGTTGAGTTGTACCACTGGCATACTTCCCTGTAGCTTGGTAACTATTATTTACATGGGTATTGTAAACGCGAATCCTGTTGATAGATCTATCGGGCCTGACAACCCCAACCGGACTGGAGGACCAGTATTCAACAGTTGCACAATACTTCGTTTCGTGACTACACTTGGTACGGTGTAGTGAGATTTCATAATAAAGGGAATATGCGACGTTGATTAAATGTTAAGTATGGTTACCAAGTGCTCAACCACTTAGAATGCTTTACATACACTTGCGAGTGTATTATGTTTATGATTATGAAATCTTGTGGTCTATTAACATACTGAAATGATTGTTATGATAAACCTATGAACTCACCAACCTTTTGGTTGACACTTTAAAGCATGTTTATTCTCAGGTACGAATTAAGTCTTCCGCTGTGCATTTGCTCAATATAAGGACATTACTTGGAGCCGATCATCGCAATGGGACCAAATGTTGATGACTTCGTCCAGGTGGATTAGGACGGGTCCTTACAGTTGGTATCAGAGCGGTGGTCTTAGTGAACCAGGTCTTGCATTAGTGTGTCTAACTGATAGTCGTTAGGATGCATTAGTGAGTCTGGACTTCGGCCGTGTCTGCATGTCAAAAGTTTTGCTTATCATTTTTGTCGGAAATCATCTGTTTATCATCCTTAGGAAGATACCCGCTTATCATTCATAGTCTAAACATGTCTTACTGCCTCTATTGCATAGACAGTGTATAGATAAATTCATATCTTAGCGTATCTGTTATTGTTACCTTTGCCTGACAGCTTCCGTAGATTCCTCCGTAACTTATGGGGTTTTAGTATTATATATGCATATGTAAATTATGTATTGCAGGGTACTAATCTATATCCTATAATCTATTTCTTATCGAAAATCCTTCATCTGATCGTACGAGACGAATCCCTCAACCAGTTCGAATTCCTCGGATTCCGACAGCTATTCCGATTTGGAGTTTCACCTAAGCTCCGAAAGTAGTGTCACCAGAATGAATCAACCAATTCATCTGATGGGTTTGTAGTCAACTTAATCAATGGAGACGCGCATAAGGCGATCCCTTCCGCTAACCGAATTCACCTCTTGACGAAGAACCTGAAGCACTTACCGACGAAGCTATTCAAAACACCATTTTCAGCCTCATTTCCAGAGTATCTCATCACGACTATATACTATCTCAAATCCTAGATCTTATTCATCCGCTCGTTCCGACCGACAATCATCCCGGAATAATAGAAGAAGTCAACGAACTTCGCGCTCGTGTAATCAATCTGAAGAATATGGTGCAAAATTTACCAGCTTCAACAACATCACCGACACCAACAATACCATCAATAACGGCACCAGTACCATCAACAATCCATGCCTCAACATCTCATTCTGTACCTCGAGTACAATCAACGTTTTACGTATCGTTCTACATCAATTATCTTCGTTCTTCATGAAGACTATGTAATCTCTAATGTTTTAGAGATCATGTATTCTAGTTCTAAAGGTAAATCAAATGAGTTAATATTATATCTACTCATTAAATCCATGATTACATCTGAAGAAAATATATATGTATATATATTTTCATAAAGATTGTAATTGAAAATTCTTTTGTACAACTGTTAATGGTGAAAATATTTTAACGGGTAGGTTATACCCGAGGAATATTTAGATTTCACATTAATAAGTTACACTGTACATTCGACGAAGCTGATTCAACAGTCATTTACTATCCTACTTACAACCACCGATATACGTATCCGTTTACCGCAGAATAACCATTTTCATTCAATTTCATATTAGGATTTTGACCTATCAGACTCCAACAAGTGGCATAATGAAGAAAACACTGGACAAAATAAAACTTGTTAGAAACAAACAAATTAACTACGAGAAAAATGTTGTTAAGAATCCACGCTAACTGTTCCACGCTAACTGGTTACATTTTATTTATCGCAATTTAATTATCGCAATTTATATTCTCGCAATTTTATTTATCGTCATTTAATTTCTGTTATTTATTTTTATGCACTTTAAATATCGGGACACGTATACAAGGTTTTGACATATCATATCGACGCATCTATATATATTATTTGGAATAACCATAGACACTCTATATGCAGTAATGCAGGAGTTAGCTATACAGGGTTGAGGTTGATTCTACAATAATATATATAGTTTGAGTTGTGATCGAGTCTGAGACGTATACGGGTCACGAAACGTATTAATTAATTCGAATATTACATATTAAACTATATATGAATTATTGAACTGTAACTGTGGACTATCGACTGTGGACTAATAATATTGGACAATTAAAATGAATTAAAATATTGATTATAACATATGAAACTAAACATTTCTTCAAGTTTGCCACTTGATTTCATCTTAAACATCCTTTGTATCTTGACGATCACAATCAGCGTTTAATCATCTAAAAACCTTCAATATTTTTGAAAACCCTCGGTTTGATAACCGATGATCCAGATCCGTTAACTTTGAAAATGCTGATGAAGCAGCATGTTGTAGATGGTCTAAATGGCCAAAAGTTTGATAATAAAGAATGGAATGTTGGGAACGCTCGATAGAAAATTTGGTACTGAGAAACCAATTGAGCTAACCATGAAGGAGACAAAGGACAAAAATAAGGATCAAACTCTGTATTCAAAGAACCCAGATAATTCTCAATCCGATGAAATCTTTAGAGAATATCTTACTCCGAAGTCATGTTAAAATCTTGCGGAAAATTTATTTATTTATTTATTTATTTTTCCTTCATCAACCTTCGATCTTAGAAATTCTAAAATATCGTCATAAATATCTTTGATATTTCTGAAGATATATTCATAAATATTCTTGTCCGAAATTATCTACTCCTCGTGCTATCTATGTTACATCATAAAAGAAACTAGTTTGGTTTCTATCATTCTGTAACAATCAAGTTTAAATTATGAATGATTTCTTAGAGAAATGTTGGGAATTGAAGCATGAGTTAGTATAATATAATGACGTCAGGCCAACGTGATTATATTACAGTAAGTCATGCTGAGTTTCTAATGTAACGTGATGATGATTCACAGACCTTATCCTCATCATGTGCCATGTTACACGACTCTTTCATTCTACTTAAACTCTAAGCCTATCACGTAAATATTTCCTTGATTTTTCTGTTCTTCCGTAATTCCAAAAGTTTGCTAATAAATCGTGCTATTTCATTTTCTTTCTGATTAGAAGATTTCCTTAAATTCCTTGAATTTCGGAAATCCACCATGACAACGTCAAAAGTTAAGACGAACCTTATTTTCTAAAAAAAAAAAAAATAAATAAAAATAAATAAATAAAAAAATTTCAACCATGACTAGTCAAAAGTTATGATGAAATTTGTCTTTCTCGTTTCACTATTTAGTGATAGCTTCATTCGTACTATTCGAGTAATCGAATTGTCTTATTCATGTTACTCAATAGTGATAAAACTCTATTTATCAATTCATATTCGTCATAAAAATATTTTTATTGTTAGCCATGACGACCTCTATCAAATTTCGGGGACGAAATTTTTTTTAACGGGTAGGTACTGTCACGACCCGGAAATTTCCGATCAAATTTAAACTTTAATCTCTATATGTTCCCGACACGATAAGCAAAAATCTGTAATGTTGAGTCTCGAAAGTTTTGAAATCTATATTCATGTAATCAATTACCCTTTGACCATGCCTGACGATTCACGAACAATTAATTGTAAATAGCGATGTGTGAATATATATAATTAATAATTAAAAATAAATAAATAAAATTTGAAATATTATATGTTGCTGTTATCAAAATCAATTATGTAAAATAAAATGATATGATATTATGATAATTATTTACAGTTTATTATTAATATAATTATATTCATTAACTATTTATATTAAATAAAAATAAATGATTATCTGTAAGTTGTCTTGATCCGTTCTCCTCTCTACTCAATCTACCGTGCATTTAAAATACTATTGAACACTATTCATGATTGAAATTCACTGTGTCTAATTGAAGATTTATTTGGGTTTACTATGTGTGATACTATGCTTAATTGAAATTATGTAATACTGTGTTTGTGTGTTTGTGCGTTTGTTTCCTTTTGTTTTTCATCACTCACATCTATATATATAAATATATATGCATACTAGTGTATAGACATATATCTATCCATCATCTTCCTTTTTCCTTTCACCACTTTTGGCTACCACCATTCTAATTCGTTTCCTCTCTTCTCAGTTGAAACAATCGTCGTCACCTGCCATTTTTGTCTTCGAATTGTTACGACTATTGTCACTAACTCTGGTCACTAGAACAACCCTCTTCAACATACAAACACCCGGGGAACCCTCCTCACCAACACCAACACCTACAACCCGTCATGAGACACCTCGTGATTTTTGTTTTTGCAACATATCTCAAACCCACCACCAAAAACCGTCACCCCACTCTCCTTGACCGTAGCACCACCATTCACCATGAGTAACCACAATCATCAACATTCCATATTTTTCTCCCTGTTTTCGTTGAGAAGTATCCAAACCCCATCACAAAACCGCCATTAAGAACCACCCATTTAACCAACTCCACACTATCAACAAAACCATTCCATGTACTCGATTCACTAGTGCAACCCAAGTAACCACTTTCGGTCAGTTCCTTTTCTACTGTACCCGTTTTCTATCGTGATCGAAACCCATGTTAATCGCTACTGTTACTTCTTGTTTCTTTCGTAAATCCATGCTCAACACGACCCAAGCATAATCACCGGAAAACTACCACCCTACAACCCCACTCTCTCTCTAACCTCCCCCTTTTTTGCCATGATCAAAACCACCACCCAAAACAATCACAAAACCACTTGAATATTACTGCTGCTGTTTTCGTGCTGTGCTGCAGTTTCTATTTTGCTACGACTAACCTGCTGCAGTATATGCTTCTATTTCGGTTGTTGAGCCATTAAACGAAACATAAGAAAAAGATAGAATAGATTCATAAGATATAGATTACCGATATTCAGCAAGTTGGTGATAAGAGATATAAATATAGATATCGCATATTAAAAAGCTAGTGGAACAAAGACATCACATATTGGCCGACAAGGAACCCATGATTTACGGTTTATAATTTTTTTTTCTTTCTTTTGAACTGAACGAAACCCTCTTTAAATTCTTATCTATTCGTGTTGCTTTATTCCTGGACGTTTTCCACAGCCACTTTCTTATTTTTGTTGGACCACGATTAATTGTTTGGGCCAAGATAATTCCATTGTCTGTTGGGCCGTGTTCTTGGGCCAAGAAACCGATTAGGTTTGCTGTTGGTAAGTAAAGACGATTGATGATGATTATCACGACAAAGAATGGATGATATGATGATGAAACACGATTATGGTGATGTACATAATAATGATTACGATGAAGATGATGATTGAAATTATGAATGGAGATGTTTACTGTCTCTTTAATAAAAATAATTATGATGGTAACCATGAAGGAAGATGATAGTTAGTTATTGAAGAAAAACTGGATATAGATAGAGATAGATTATAAAAATTAATTTGGAGTATTATATCAGATATGAACCAACAGATGAGTGGTTTGGTATGGAATTCTTAATTAAGAGGTCTAGGGTTCGAGCTCGGTCTCTGGCAATTCTTTTTAGGAGACTTATTCTTTAAGGTAGTACCTTTATTTTTATCATTATTATTAACATTATAAGTATCATTATTATAATTTTATTTAAAAATTAACTAGTATCATTATCGTTAACATTATAAGCATCATTAAACTTGTCATAAAATATAAAATTTACATTATTATTATTAAATCTAATAGTATCATTATTTTTAAATTTATCATTTTTATCAAAAATAATATTATTAATGAAATTAACATTTTATTATTAAAAAAAAATTAATATTTTTATTAAAATTATCATTATTATTATTATTATTAATAGAATTATCATGATTTTTATCATAATTAATATTATTTTTATTTTTAGTATTATTAATATATCAAATAAAAATTTTCTATATAACAAGGTATTTATGACATAAGACATAACTATGATAATATCAACATTACATATTAAATAATAATTTAATGAGTAATTAGTATATTAAAATTTAATGTTATAAGTATTACTTATATAAAATATATAGATTAAATATAAATTTATCTATATAACATATAATATAAAAAGTTATAATATATATAAAATTGTTCGATTACTATTATGTCTTAATAGATATATAATTGATATAGGTTCGTGAATTCCGAGGCCAACCCTATAATTGTTCAATGTCGTCATATGTATTTTTACTACAAAATACAGTATGGTGAGTTTCATTTGCTCCCTTTTTAATTGCTTTTGCAATATATATTTTTGGGCTGAGAAAACATGCGCTGCTTTTATAAATGTTTACGAAATAGACACAAGTACTTAAAAATATATTCTACGTTGAGTTGTACCACTGGCATACTTCCCTGTAGCTTGGTAACTATTATTTACATGGGTATTGTAAACGCGAATCATGTTGATAGATCTATCGGGCCTGACAACCCCAACCGGACTGGACGACCAGTATTCAACGGTTGCACAGTACTTCGTTTCGTGACTACACTTGCTACGGTGTAGTGAGATTTCATAATAAAGGGAATATGCGACGTTGATTAAATGTTAAGTATGGTTACCAAGTGCTCAACCACTTAGAATGCTTTACATACACTTGCGAGTGTATTATGTTTATGATTATGAAATCTTGTGGTCTATTAACATACTGAAATGATTGTTATGATAAACCTATGAACTCACCAACCTTTTGGTTGACACTTTAAAGCATGTTTATTCTCAGGTACGAATTAAGTCTTCCGCTGTGCATTTGCTCAATATAAGGACATTAGTTGGAGCTGATCATCGCAATGGGACCAAATGTTGATGACTTCATCCAGGTGGATTAGGACGGGTCCTTACAATGTACAAAACACGCAATCCAATGTGTACTAAACTCAAATAGCATACGTCTGTTTTATAGTTCAGGCTAGGGTTTCTATACCTGGAACAGATGGGGATGTCAAGCCCTATAGATCCATATATAACTACTCGTGACCACCAGTTCTTATAACCGGCAGTTACTAGTTACCAAAGCTAAGGAATTTTTGGTTCAAACTCAGTGTAGAATCTAGTATGTACTTGTGTCCATTGCTTTTAAAATAAAGTGCATGTATTCTTAGCCCAAAAATATAGATTGCAAAAGCAATTAAAAAGGGAGCAAATGAAACTCACCTTAGCAGCACATAAGGTCATTCACCGAAATGTGATCGAAACTCGGAATGCAAAACAACCGTAGATCTCAACCTAGAGAACATATGTTGGTCAATACATGTCTAACAAGCTAGGTCAGGTTATAGTGTATCACAATCCTAATGCTCGAGACCGACATGCAGAAGTTAACAAAAGTCATCTCAAAAGTCAACCTGACCCAATACGATCTTTAAATCTATACATGTTTATTAACATAGTATAAGTCTTGATAATTGAATAGATTTATAGTTTATCAACCTCAAAATATTATTTATTTCAGGAGCTATATTATATTTGAATTATCATGGCAATCGAACATGATTTATTATTTCACATAGTTTTCCAATACTTGTAAAATCAGATTATAGTGTTTATAAAGCTTTAAAACATGATAAGACAGTCAACTTTGACAATTGTTCAACAAGACAAAACGTGCCTTATATAGAAATTCATTTACTCGATTAGTAATATCTAAAAATCCAATTTATCAATCTCATAGACAAGTTGTTTAAATATTAATTTACAGTTTCAAACACAATTTCAATTAACGTTAACCATAATTCAGTTGACTATATCTTTTAATCCGTTCATCGAAATCACGCGATTTCTAAATGAAAAGTTATTAATTTTTCGCCAGCTTTCCAATAACATGCATATCATATACCTTATATCAGTAGTATATGTATTAAATTCGTGATTCTTCATAAAACTATCTAACGACAAAATTTAGCATACAAACATGTATAAACATATATACTCGAGCACTAGACATGGATACACTATTAATATATAAAAGATAAGATATGAATGCTCACGTATCAATATTATAATTCAATATTATAGAAAAGTACGTAGACGCAACGAAGATAATAAATACTAGGTTTGACTTGCGAACAATACCCACGAACATTACCCATAACCTCCATAGCTATAACCCTTAGTTTCCTTAGCTTTGACTCATTCGAAAACTCGGTTTGAAATCATTTGGGCATGACCTCGTCGTAGTATTTTATGTATAATACTAATAAAAATAACATTAATACTACTGATAATAATATTAAGATTAATAATATTATTAATCTAAATAATAATAATAATAATAATAATTAAATATATATATATATTTATTTATTTTTGAGAGCAGAAGAGAAATAAGAGAATAGAGTGTGAAGAAATCGGCCTAATTGATCGAGCTTTATACACTTTTGTTGAATTCATACCACATGCGATTGCATGGTTCTGAAGGCATAATGCCATGAGATCGCATGGCCAGCTGGTACTGTAAGACCCTAATAATAATTGTACAGCAGTGTAATTATGGTACATGAAGTGTGCGTGACCTTGTATATTAAAACAGAGGTCAGAGGGCGAAATGAGCAGGGTGCGCTCAACGCACACTTAGGGGTGCGCCTGGCACACTCCTCACTGTAGCCGGGTTCTGTTTGTTTTATTCAGATATTTTGATGGGCATTTTGGTAATTTCACTTGTGGACGAGTTGGAGGCCAGTAGGTCAGATCTTGGGGTATCATTCACTCTATTTTCAACAACCTTATCTTCTTCACTTTAATTTTGGAGAGAGAGTGTAATTTCTTGAGTGAGAAAGCTTAAATCCAAGAGGAAGAAGTTGTTCTCGGGTCAAAGTGCGGGTATTAAAGTCGTTCATCTACTCGCTAGCTACGTGGTGGTTGTAGTGGTAAGCTCTAATATTGTTTTCCTTACTTTGATTTTGTGTAGGGTTAGGGTTTGGGTAAACGAAGAACATAAAACCCGTATTTGTTGATTTTGGGTGTCCTTGGGTAAGATGGAGTCATGAAGACTCAATGGTAAATAACCTAGGGTTTCAAAGTGTTAATTGAGGTTTATGAGTCCTAATTGGTTAGTTAATTACTAGCACACCTAGCTAATTGGTAAATGGGTGTTAGTTGGGTTAGTAGATGACCCGAAATGGGTGTGTTGATTTTAAATGAGTCAAAGGGGTTAATGATTGACCTAGTTGGGGATTATGGGTATGAATTACCCTAATTGTGTTATAGTTAGTGTTGATAGACCTTAATCACTAGCTTTTAAGTGATTGACGATGGTCTTAACCCTTAAGGGGCGGTTTTGGTGAAAATGGGGCATTTAATGCATTTAAGTCATTAAATGCACTTGAGTGAATTGTTGGTGTTTAGCCCAACAAGTTTATTTGTTGATTGAGTACTTATTGTATTAGGTACTCGGCTTTGAAGCATTCGAAAGTATAAAATCATCACCAAATCATTGAGGTGAGTGGAATAATTATATATGTATGTATATGATTTATTTGTTTGTGGGGTATGGGTTAAAGTTCGATGTTGACGATACCATATCCTAGAGTATATTGTTGGTACATTTTGATGAGGGTTTAAGTTCGATGTTGACGATACCTCATGTATGGATTTAAAGTTCGATGTTGACGAAGACATACCGCTATTGTAGTGAAATTCGATGAGGGTTTTAAGTTCAATGTTGACGATACCTCATATGTGGGTTTAAGTTCGATGTTGACGATACCACATTTATTGGGACGAATGGGAATTAAGTTCGATGTTGACGATACCATTCGTTGAGCTAGCCTTGGGATTCGAATACTAATGGATGTTGTGAACATCAATGCTTATGTATTGTGTTGTAGCATATTGTATTGTTGCGTTATATGATATTGTTATACTAGCTTGTGTTATCGAGGACTTAGCGTTATACATTATAATGGTATGCTAATTATGTTGCTAGTAGGTATACGGATTTGTTGTAAGTGTGTGCAAGTAAGTAAGTTATATATATATATATATATATATATATATATATATATATATATATATATATATATATATATATATATATATATATATATATATATATCTATATATATGTATATATATATGTGTGTGTGTATAATTATTGCATTCACTAAGCTTTAGCTTACCCTCTCGTTGTTTATCTTTTTATAGGCTCGGGCATTGACAAGGGTAAGGGCGTACGGTTGGATTAGAGATTCCCGCTTGTTTGATAGGGGACGCTTTTGGATGTGATAGCTTTTGGAGTTTGACCGAGATTTGGGTAGTTTAACCCCAAACACCATGCTCTTAGTGTCGTTTGGAATTTAAACTAATGTGGTCGAAACTCGTGTTTAGTATGAAACTCGTAAAACGGCCGATGTGGGCCCTGTTTTATAAAACTCATTTTATTATTGAATCGTGTGAGTTTTAACTATTATGACATGTTGTGAAAAGCGTTTCGTCTAAATATGTCGGGAAGTGGGAGATCTTTATTTGAAAAATTGCAAAACCGGACAGAACTGAAAACTGACCTATGCGCGCCGCGCACCCTGAGGTGGTGCGCGTGGCGCACTCCACTGTTATAAAAAAAAAATTTGTTTCGCGTATTTGGTTGGTTATTGGTTTGGGTTGTTACAAGTGGTATCAGAGCATGGTCTAAGGGATTTAGGCGACTTGAGATAGGTGCCTAGACTTAGACTTGTTTGTGTACGCGCTTTATGCGGGACTTGTAGGAGACGGATCGGACCGGGAGTTGATTAGTGCTTAGGTTTATGTGAATTAACCTTGCACTAATTGTTTTGTGTTGTTTTAGCGATCATCAAGCGAGATAGGCGTTGTACTAGCAAGTTAATGCGACGTGCTCGCGTAACAATGATTAGCTACCATTGTTACGGGTTCAAATCGTGTCAAACAAGCGATGTACGACGATTGTTGAGCAAGATGGGGTAGTGTGGTGTAGATGTATATACATATGTGTTAAGTCCTTTCGTTTTGTGCTTAATTTACTTCGTTTTATAGAATGAAGAGGAGAAATGGACAAAACACCAATGACGGAAGTACGAGTGAGGACGTCGAACTCACGGTCAAGGTCAAGGCCATCTTTAAAAGGCTAAAAAAGGACTTTCTTGATGATGTTCGAAAGGTTTTCCAAGAGTCGGTTGATGGACAAGTGACCGAAATGATAAATGAACGAATGAAAGCCGCAATAGAGGAGGGTTTGGAAGATAGAAACATTTATCCTCGAGGCGAAGGGGGTGAAGGTAATGGTGGGGGTGGAAGGCGGGACTTCCACTACAAAAATTTCAAGGATACTCAACCTCCGATGTTTAATGGGGTGAGGGATCCATTGAAAAGCACTTGTTGGATTTCCGATATCGAGGGAGCTTTCCGTACCGCGGAATGTCCTCCCGAGAAGAAGACGAGGTATGGGTCTAGCTTGTTGCGCGAAGAAGGCAAGTTGTGGTGGGACGATAAAATCAAATTATATGGAGAAGAGCAATGCATGAGCTTGACATGGGAGGAGTTTAAGAAGGAATTTTTCCAAGAATACCGAACTTATTCCGATCTTGATAGAATCCGGGACGAGTTGCACAATTTGCAACAAGGTTCAATGGACTTGGTCACTCTCAAGTCTACCTTCTTGGCAAAGACTCGTTTTTGTCCGAAATATGTTGGCGACGATCACAAGCTAATGAAAGATTTCTACCGTACCATGAATGATGAGTATAAGGGTAAGATTAGTCGAGGAGCGGCTAAGTCTTTTGAAGAGTTATTTGAATTGGCTCGGGGTTTTGAGCTGGAGGTTCCAAGAAAAAGCGATTTCACTTTTTCTAAAAGAAAGTTTGAAGGTTCTAGTCATTCTAACTTTTCCAACAAGAAGAACAAGAACAAGAAGGGTTCCGAAAGTGTAAATAGTGTGAAGAAGGGAGGTTTCGGGAACTTTATCCCTACTTGTTACAATTGTGGGGTACGAGGTCATTTGGCTCGGGATTGTACAAAGCCTCCTTCAACAAACAAGCTCACTTGTTTTAATTGCAACGAAGAAGGACACCGAAGGTCAGAGTGCCCCGACTTGAACACCGATCATGTTAAACGGTTGGAGAAAGCGGCGGGCACGGCTAGGGGTCGCAACTATTTGATGACGAATGAGGAGGCCAAGCAATCCAACGAAGTCATTTCAGGTACTTTCATGGTTAACTCTAATCCGGCACGAATCCTATTTGATAGTGGTGCCAATTTATCATTTGTTTCTCCAAGATTCATGCCTAAGTTAAATAAACCGCTAGTTAAGTTAAGTCGTCCGGTAGAAGTTGAAATAGCGGATGACAAGACGGCGCTAGTGGTTGATGTGTGTAAAAATTGTAATATTGTGTTTGGTGCCGAAAATTTTAAAATCGATCTCATTCCGATGACTTTGGGTGATTTTGATATCGTCGTTGGTATGGATTGGCTCGATCATAATAGAGTCGATATTGCATGCCATGATAAGTTTATTCGGGTAAAAACCCCAAGTGGGGGAGATTTAATTATTCACGGTGATAAACGAAGAAGACTTGTGCCGATATGCACTGTTGCACGGGCACGTCATTTCCTTGTTAGTGGTGGCATGGCTTTTCTAGCCCATGTTGTTGATACTCGAGATGAGCCACCCTCCATTCATGAAATTCCGGTGGTAAATGAGTTTGAAGACGTTTTTCCGGATGAGTTACCGGGTGTTCCGACGGAAAGACAAGTTGAATTTCGCATTGAGTTGGTTCCGGGAGCTACTCCCATTGCTAAAACTCCTTATTGTTTATCGCCGACGGAAATGAAAGAGTTGTTAAATCAAACCCAAGAGTTGCTTGAGAAGGGTTTTATTCGACCGAGTGCTTCACCATGGGGCACTCCGGTTTTATTCGTAAAGAATAAAGATGGTAGCATGCGGATGTGCCTCGATTATCGGGAGTTGAACAAAGTGACGATCAAGAATCGTTACCCTTTGCCCAGGATCGACGATTTGTTTGACCAACTCCAAGGTGCAACGTATTTCTCCAAAATCGACCTACGGTCCGGCTATCACCAAATGCGGGTCCAGGAGGAAGATATCGAGAAAACGGCTTTTCGAACGCGTTATGGGCATTTTGAATTCGTAGTTATGCCTTTTGGTCTTACGAATGCACCAGCGACATTCATGGATCTTATGAACCGAGTGTGCCAACCTATGTTGGACAAGTCGATAATTGTGTTCATTGACGATATATTAGTCTACTCGAAAAGTGTGAACGAACATGAACGTCATTTGCGTGAAGTGTTGAAGAGGTTACGAAAGGAGAAGTTGTATGCTAAGTTCTCCAAATGTGAATTTTGGCTAAGGGAGGTTCAATTCCTTAGCCACATCGTGAACAAGGACGGTATTCAAGTAGATCCAGGGAAGATAGAGACGATAAAGAGTTGGGGGCAACCGACTACGCCTACGAAAATTTGAAGTTTTCTCGGATTGGCCGGTTATTATCGTCGGTTTATCCAAGACTTTTCTAAGATCGCTTCTCCATTGAAGAAATTGACAAGAAAGAACGCAAGATTTAATTGGGAGAACGAGCAAGAAATTGCTTTTCAATTGTTAAAAGAGAAGTTATGTCAAGCTCCGGTGTTAGTGTTGCTGGAAGGTGTGGAAGACATGACGGTTTATTGTGATGCTTTTTTAAATGGGCTAGGGTGTGTTCTAATGCAAAGAGGTAAAGTCATCGCTTATGCCTCTCGACAATTAAAGGAACACGAAACGAGATATCCGACTCATGATCTTGAGTTGCGACGGTTGTGCATGCGTTGAAAATTTGGGGCCATTACTTGTATGGTGTCAAGTGTACGATTTATTCGCATCACAAGAGTTTGAAACATCTTTTTGATCAAAGAGATTTGAATTATCATCAACGTAGATGGATGGATGTAGTGAAAGATTATGATTGTGAAATACTTTATCATCCGGGTAAGGCGAATGTGGTCGCGGATGCGTTAAGTCGAAAGAGTCACCACCCGGCGTTACGATTAGGATTGTTACGTATGATTATTACTAACGATTTTCTTGAAAAACTTGGTGTGATTCAAATTGAAGCTTACGTTCACAACAAGCATGCGGAACGAATTGTGGGGCAATCGGAATTCATTACTATGGGTTCGCGTGGTTTGTTGTCTTTTCAAGGAAGAGTGTGGGTGCCTAAGATGGGGAATTATCGACGAGTGCTACTTGATGAAGCACATAAGTCAAAGTATTCCATTCATCCGGGCGCGACGAAAATGTATCTTGACTTAAGGAAAGATTATTGGTGGCCGGGCATGAAACGTGATGTTGTAAAGTATGTTGAGCAATGTGTCACGTGTTTGCAGGTTAAAGCCGAACACCAAAAGCTGTATGGTAAGTTACAACCGTTGGAAATTCTGAAATGGAAATGGGAGCACATTACCATGGATTTCATTACAAAATTACCAAAGACGGCGAGAACCCAATTTGATTCGATTTGGGTGATAGTTGATCGATTGACGAAAAGTGCCTTGTTTCTTCCCATTCGGGAAGCGATATCATCGGAGGCTTTGGCTAAATTGTTTATCAAATAGGTAGTCGCTCGACATGGGGTTCATATATCTATTATTTCGGATCGAGATACCCGTTTCACATCTCGGTTTTGGGAAAAGTTTCACGAAGATATGGGTACACAATTGAAATTGAGCACGGTGTATCATCCTCAAACGGACAGTCAAACCGAACGTACGAATCAAACTTTGGAGGATATGTTACGGGCATGTATTATTGATTTCGCTGGTAGTTGGGATGAGCACTTACCTTTGGTGGAATTCTCGTACAATAATAGTTATCATACTAGTATCGGGATGCCACCTTATGAGATGCTTTATGGGCGAAGGTGTCGAACTCCGATTTGTTGGGGTGAGATTGGTCAAAAAGAAATCGGGAGTACCGATTTGGTCTTAGAAACAAATAGCAAGATTGATATGATTCGAGATTATTTGGAAAAGGCTCAAGATAGACAAAAGTCGTATGCCGACAAGCATAGACGAATGATTGAATTTCAAGAAGGTGACATGGTGATGCTTAAGGTTTCGCCATGGAAAGGTGTTATTCGATTTCGAAAATGGGGAAAGTTAGCTCCTCAGTTTATTGGGCCATTTAAGGTTTTAGCTCGTGTTGGTGAAGTCGCGTATCGGTTGGAATTACCCGAAGAGCTTGCGAGGATCTATAATACATTTCATGTTTCCCATCTCCGCAAGTGTCTTGCGGATGATTCATCTTGGGTACCGTTAGACGAGATTGAGCTAAACAATAAGTTAGAATATATTGAGGAGCCAATTGCCATACTTGATGAGAAGGTCAAAAGGTTGAGAAATAAAGAAGTGAGAACTTTTAAAGTTCAATGGCGTCGTAGTAAAGGTTCCGAATTTACTTGGGAGCCCGAAGAGTTTGTGTTAGTGTATCTTCCCTCTTGTCATGCGGCTTGGATCGCGAGGACGCGCTCCGATTCAAGTGGGGGAGAGTTGTAAGACCCTAATAATAATTGTACAGCAGTGTAATTATGGTACATGAAGTGTGGGTGACCTTGTATATTAAAACAGAGTTCAGAGGGCGAACTGAGCAGGGTGCGCTAAACGCACACTTAGGGGTGCGCCTGGCGCACTCCTCACTGTAGCCGGGTTCTGTTTGTTTTATTCAGATATTTTGATAGGCATTTTGGTAATTTCACTTGTGGATGAGTTGGAGGCCAGTAGGTCAGATCTTGGGGTATCATTCACTCCATTTTCAACAACCTTATCTTCTTCACTTTAATTTTGGAGAGAGAGTGTGATTTCTTGAGTGAGAAAGCTTAAATCCAAGAGGAAGAAGTTGTTCTCGGGTCAAAGTGCGGGTATTAAAGTCGTTCATCTACTCGCTAGCTACGTAGTGGTTGTAGTGGTAAGCTCTAATCTTGTTTTCCTTACTTTGATTTTGTGTAGGGTTAGGGTTTAGGTAAACGAAGAACATAAAACCCGTATTTGTTGATTTTGGGTGTTCTTGGGTAAGATGGAGTCATGAAGACTCAATGGTAACTAGCCTAGGGTTTCAAAGTGTTAATTGAGGTTTATGAGTCCTAATTGGTTAGTTAATTACTAGCACACCTAGCTAATTGGTAAATGGGTGTTAGTTGGGTTAGTGGATGGCCCGAAATGGGTGTGTTGATTTTAAATGAGTCAAAGGGGTTAATGATTGACCTAGTTGGGGATTATGGGTATGAATTACCCTAATTGTGTTATAGTTAGTGTTGATAGACCTTAATCACTAGCTTTTAAGTGATTGACGATGGTCTTAACCCTTAAGGGGCGGTTTTGGTGAAAATGGGGCATTTAATGCATTTAAGTCATTAAATGCACTTGAGTGAATTGTTGGTGTTTAGCCCAATAAGTTTGTTTGTTGATTGAGTACTTATTGTATTAGGTACTCGGCTTTGAAGCATTCGGAAGTATAAAATCATCACCAAATCGTTGAGGTGAGTGGAATAATTATATATGTATGTATATGATTTATTTGCTTGTGGGGTATGGGTTAAAGTTCGATGTTGACGATACCATATCCTAGAGTATATTGTTGGTACGTTTTGATGAAGGTTTAAGTTCGATGTTGACGATACCTCATGTATGGATTTAAAGTTCGATGTTGACGAAGCCATACCGCTATTGTAGTGAAATTCGATGAGGGTTTTAAGTTCGATGTTGACGATACCTCATATGTGGGTTTAAGTTCGATGTTGACGATACCATATTTATTGGGGCGAATGGGAATTAAGTTCGATGTTGACGATACCATTCGTTGAGCTAGCCTTGGGATTCGAATACTAATGGATGTTGTGAACATCAATGCTTATGTATTGTGTTGTAGCATATTGTATTGTTGCGTTATATGATATTGTTATACTAGCTTGTGTTATCGAGGACTTAGCGTTATACATTATAATGGTATGCTAATTATGTTGCTAGTAGGTATACGGATTTGTTGTAAGTGTGTGCAAGTAAGTAAGTTATATATATATATATATGTATAATTATTGCATTCTCGTTGTTTATCTTTTTATAGGCTCGGGCATTGACAAGGGTAAGGGCGTACGGTTGGATTAGAGATTCCCGCTTGTTTGATAGGGGACGCTTTTGGATGTGATAGCTTTTGGAGTTTGACCGAGATTTGGGTAGTTTAACCCCAAACACCATGCTCTTAGTGTCGTTTGGAATTTAAAATAATGTGGTCGAAACTCGTGTTTAGTATGAAACTCGTAAAACGGCCGATGTGGGCCCCGTTTTATAAAACTCATTTTATTATTGAATCGTGTGAGTTTTAACTATTATGACATGTTGTGAAAAGCGTTTCGTCTAAATATTTCGGGAAGTGGGAGATCTTTATTTGAAAAATTGCAAAACCGGACAGAACTGAAAACTGACCTGTGCGCGCCGCGCACCCTGAAGTGGTGCGCGTGGCGCACTCCACTGTTATAAAAAAAAAATTTGTTTCGCGTATTTGGTTGGTTATTGGTTTGGGTTGTTACATGTACGCACCCAATATGTTTTGTTTTCTTGTTTGTCGACATATTATATATATATATATATATATATATATATATATATATATATATATATATATATATATATATATATATATAATATATTAATTATATATATATATTATATTATATTAATGTGCATAGTTGACTTGTAATTTTAGGTCCGATAATATGTACGTTGACGCTCGACTAATGTCCCGGTTCTGGTCTTTTGAACATCCTTTCGTATGCTTTGAAAACTTGTACTTTACGTTTCGTGACTCATACCTTTGCCAAAATATAGACTCACATTACCAATAACTATGTTACCCGAAGTGTATCTTGAACGTTCGAGTGTTTTAGTCATTTGCTTCTATATATTAACGTCTTAATATATAATAATATTATTTTAAATCAAAACGTTTTATATCTAAGTTAATATTATATTTCATAACATTTTTAAAATATACATACATTTTCATTTTAAAATAGTGTTTTACTATAGCAAAATAATTTTTACTGTAGCAAATAGTGGGTTTCGGAAATACTGTAGCTTTTCGGGTACTGTAGCAATTCGAAAATACTGTAGCAAATTAGTGTTTTACTTGTTCATCTTAAACGTTTTAGTTAACTTATCTAAATATCAATCGAATCAATAAACGAATGTTACTATCGTTTACTAAATATCTTGAAATTATATATATGTATATATCTTTATTTAATATACATAAATCAGTTTTTAAATACACATTGCAAGTTATTTATAATTAATTTTAATAATTAATATTCCAACTTATTATATATATATATATATATATATATATATATATATATATATATATATATATATATATATATATATATATATATATATATATATATATATATATATATATATATATATATATATATATATATATATATATATATATATATATATATCTATTTACAAATAGATGTTCGTGAATCGTCGGTCAATAGTCAAAGGTTAACTGAATATATAACATTAGTTCAAAAATTTTGAGAATCAATATTACAGACTTTGCTTATCTTGTCGAAATCATATAAAGATTATGTTTTAAATTTAGTCAAAAATTTCTGGGTCGTCACAGTAATTTAAACATATTAATGGCAAAAAAGATTACATACAAGATCACAAAGTTACACAATAAAATAGATAAGTCATCTATGTAAGATCCAAATAATTATTGTACAGAAGTGTAAATAGGGCACATAAAGTGTTGGAAGCATTGTGTAAATAAACAGAGGTTAGAGTCTGCCCAGAACCTTGTGCGTATCGCGCAGGGGTAAGTGTGCGAGCCGCGCACTGCTGCTGTTGACAGATTCCTGCTTTTTTAAATTAAAGTTAAATGAGGGGCATTCTTGTCCTTTCATATGAGGCCGAGTTTAGGTCATTATTGGCCAGTTTTGTGGTGGTTGAAACACATTCAATACAACTGATGTTATGCGAGGTGTATACGAAATAGTTATATTTTTATTACGAAATACTATTAAATACGATACAATTTTACACAAGTTATTTATTTATTTATAGAGTGGATATACCTAAACCTTGCTACAACACTTATAGGCAGTGTACCTAATCATACAGTAGTGTAGCTTTTAGTAAGTCCGGTTCGTTCCGCAGGGAGCTAGCCAAGTTTAACGCTATATTTTATTTTAAACTATATTTGTATATAAATATATATATAAGTAGTATTATTATTATAAAAAGGGGGTTTTACCGTTTAATGACCGGTTTGTCAATTTTAAAACTTAAGTCGCAATTAAAACCTAATGTAAAATATTAAAAATAAATATAACTTAATTTAAAGCGTAAAGTAAATGACGATAATTAGAATGCGATAAATTAAAGTGCGATAAATAAAATGACGGTAAATAAAATTGCGATAATTAAAAAAAATGCGATAAATAAAAATGCAATAAATAAAATGACAGTAAATAAAAGTGCGATGAAATATGAATTAAAGGAATTATGCTTATTTAAACTTCCGTAATCATGATGTTTGACGTGTTGATTTTAATTTATTACCATGGGTTAATTGTCCTTTGTTACCATGGGTCAAATGAACGATTATTAGTACTTATAAATATCTCGCCCATCGTGTCTGATCGAGTGTATGTGGTTATTTATAATTACGTCCAATTGTAAATCTTTATATTAAATTAACGAACTATCATTCAGTTAAACAAATATAAAGTCTATTAATAGCCCATAGTCCAATTTCTACAAGTGTCGTTCTTTTGTCCGAACCCCAATTATAATCCAAAGCCCAATTACCCCGTCTTGAATTTTTAGCCCAACATCATGATTACTTCGATTTCAATAAGCATAATAATAACTTAGCTACGAGACATTAATTTAAAAAGGTTGAACATAACTTACAATGATTAATAATAGCGTAGCGTTACACGGACAGAATTTTGACTTACACACTTACAACATTCGCTAACATAACCTTCTTATTATTAATATTAAATTAAAATTAAAATTAAAATTATAAAAAATATATATATATATATATATATATATATATATATATATATATATATATATATATATATATATATATATATCGTGAGAGAGAGATTGATAAAAGGTGTGAATAAAATCGATCAGAATGCGCGACCTTTTATATTCCCACGTTTCACTGTAGAGCTCCGCGAGTGCTGAGCTTTTATGCTTTACACCTCCGCGAGTGCGGAGGTCTGGAATCCAGCTCACCAAATGAATTTAACGTGGGCTGCTTTGATTAAAATAATATATAATATATATAATTAATTATATATAATATTATATTCTTGTGCGTAGTTGACTTGTAATTTTTGGTCCGTTGCGTCGCGCGCTGAAAGTTGGTTCATGTCTCGTTTCTGGATTTT
This sequence comes from Rutidosis leptorrhynchoides, assembly GCF_046630445.1. Taxonomy (NCBI): domain Eukaryota; kingdom Viridiplantae; phylum Streptophyta; class Magnoliopsida; order Asterales; family Asteraceae; genus Rutidosis; species Rutidosis leptorrhynchoides. Next base: position 673,806,400 of record NC_092333.1, on the reverse strand, counting down.
CGAACGCCTTTTCGTACAATTTAATATCTTGTACTTTATGTTTCACGGTTTGTACTCTTGTAATTTTTAGACGTTTCTCATCAATAATTTGAACCATTTGGATTGTACTTTGTACTTTTTAGCTTTATGGTCATTTGCGTCTTCAATTCGTCGAATCTGTCTTTTGTCTTCACCTTTTATTATTTAAACGAATATCACTTGTAAATAGAACAAATGCAACTAAAAGCTTGTCTTTCTTTAGGGATAATGCTATGAAATATATGTTCGTTTTTAGCATTATCAAATATTCCCACACTTGAGCGTTGCTTGTTCTCAAGCAATATAGAACTTGACTATAACTTTACTAGAATCACTTCTTTATTCTTCACACTTTGTACATCAGTGATTTTAATACGGCGGTATAAACAATGGTAGTAACGATGTGGTTTACAGTCCCACATGACTATAAAAATTTAGATCCTTTAAAGAAATTAGATCTTTATGAAAACATTTGATCTTTTTGAAAATTCAATCTAGCTTTTACCTTAGATAAGTTTTCCAGAATAACCCTTCACCGGTGTTTGCAAATTGTTTTTGTGGGTTTTGTGGGTTTCAGATTTGAAAATTTTAGCTCAAAACTTATGGTTTTGTGTCACCTACTTGCTAACCTTGTATTGGGAAAGCAACACGTCCAGTATACTTGCTCCGTATATTACCTTTCGGTAAACTACCGTCCGGTTGTAAAGGAAAGCGTTGAACAAGCAACTGTTAAGGCAATGTCCCGTGACATGCTTTTCCGTAAACGAGTTTAAAAGGTGTGGTTCCAATTGGAGTTTTGTAGGCTATTCTAAAAGCCCAGAGTGCATCCTCCAATTTCATGGACCATTCCTTTGGATTTGATCCTACGGTTTTCTCTAGAATACGTTTTAAAGCTCGGTTGGTATTTTTAACTTGTCCACTTGTTTGTGGATGATAAGCGGTTGAGATTTTATGAGTTACTCCATATCTTTTGAAAACTTTCTCAAGTTGATTATTACAGAAATGAGTACCCCGATCACTTATTAAAGCTTTCGGTGTTCTGAACCTTGCAAAAAGACGTTTTAAAAAGTTGACTACAACTCGTGCATCGTTAGTCGGGAGAGCTTGTGCTTCCGCCCATTTACATACATAATCAATGGCAACGAGAATGTAGAGATTATTATAAGATTTTGGAAATGGACCCATAAAGTCAATACCCCAAACATCAAATACTTCACATACTTGAATGACATTTTGTGGCATTTCATCACGTTGACTTATTTTTCTGGCCCTTTGACAAGCATCACAGGATTTACAAAGAAGGTGTACGTCTTTGAAAATTGTAGGCCAATAGAATCCAGCATCGTAAACCTTTCTTGCTGTGAGTTGAGGCCCATAATGTCCTCCTGTTGGTCCTGTGTGACAATGGTTTAAGGTTTGACTGGCTTCATCCCCGAATACACATCGGCGTATTATTCCATCGGGACAACTTTTAAACAAATGTGGATCTTCCCAGAAATAGTGTTTTATGTCACTAAAGAATTTCTTTCGTTTTTGGTACGACAACCCTTTTTCAAGGAATCCACATACTAAGTAGTTTGCATAGTCTGCAAACCATGGAATTTCATTACAATCTATCTTTAATAGATATTCATCAGGAAAGTTGTCTTGTATGGCCGATTCATTTAGAAATTCTAATTTGGGATTTTCAAGACGAGAAAGATGATCAGCTGCGAGATTTTCTGCTCCCTTTTTATCTCGGATTTCAATATCGAACTCTTATAAGAGTAAGATCCAACGAATTAATCTTGGTTTGGCATCTTGTTTTGAAAATAGGTATCTAAGAGCAGAATGGTCAGTATAGACCACCGTTTTAGCTAAAACGAGATATGAACAAAATTTGTCAAAAGCAAAGACAATAGCAAGAAGTTCTTTTTCAGTGATTTTGTAATTCGTTTGTGCTCCTTGTAACGTCTTACTAGCGTAATAAATAGGTTGAAATCGTTTTTCAATCCTTTGTCCTAAAATGGCTCCCATTGCAAAATCACTTGCATCGTACATGAGTTCAAATGGTAGATTCCAATTGGGAGTTATCATGATCGGGGCATTAGTGATTTTTTCTTTAAGAATATTAAAAGATTTGATACATTCATCTGAAAAGATGAATGGAGCATCCTTTTCTAGGAGTTTATTCATAGGAGTTGCAATTTTAGAAAAATCTTTTATGAAACGTCGGTAAAAACCGGCATGCCCTAGAAAACTCCTAACTCCTCTAACATTGGTGGGATGTGGAAGTTTAGCAATTACATCTACTTTAGCTCTATCCACTTCAATTCCTTGCTTTGAAATGTTATGTCCAAGAACGATGCCTTCTTTAACCATGAAATGGCATTTCTCCCAATTAAGTACTAGATTTGATTGTTCGCATCTAATAAGCATTCGTTCGAGATTAACTAGACATGTTTCAAAAGTATCACCGAAGACTGAAAAGTCATCCATGAAAACTTCCATGCATTCTTCTATCATGTCGTGAAAAATTGCCATCATGCACCTTTGAAAGGTTGCAGGGGCGTTGCAAAGTCCAAATGGCATGCGTTTGTAAGCAAAAGTACCATAAGAGCACGTGAATGTGGTTTTCTCTTGGTCCTCGCGTGCTATTGGAATTTGAAAATATCCGGAGAAACCGTCAAGAAAACAATAGTAACTATTTCCGGCTAATCTTTCTAACATTTGATCAATGAAAGGTAAGGGAAAATGATCTTTTCTGGTGGCTTCATTTAATTTTCTATAATCAATACAAACACGCCATCCTATTACAGTCCTAGTAGGAATAAGCTCATTTTTTTATTTGTGATGACAGTCATGCCACCCTTCTTAGGTACGCATTGAACTGGGCTTACCCATGGACTATCAGAGATTAGATAAATTAAACATGCGTCTAACAGTTTAATAATTTCTTTCTTAACAACATCTTGAATATTAGGATTTAGTCTTCATTGGCGTTGCACATACGTTTTATGACCTTCTTCCATAAGGATTTTATGTGTGCAATACGAAGGACTTATGCCTTTAGGTCATTATTGGCCGAGTTTAGGTCATTATTGGCCAGTTTTGTGGTGGTTGAAACACATTCAACACAACTGATGTTATGCGAGGTGTATACGAAATAGTTATATTTTTATTACGAAATACTATTAAATACGATACAATTTTACACAAGTTATTTATTTATTTATAGAGTGGATATACCTAAACCTTGCTACAACACTTATAGGCAGTGTACCTAATCGTACAGTAGTGTAGTTTTTAGTAAGTCCGGTTCGTTCCGCAGGGAGCTAGCCAAGTTTAACGCTATATTTTATTTTAAACTATATTTGTATATAAATATATATATATATATATATATATATATATATATATATATAAGTAGTATTATTATTATAAAAAGGGGTTTTACCGTTTAATGACCGGTTTATCGATTTTAAAACTTAAGTCGCAATTAAAACCTAATGTAAAATATTAAAAATAAATATAACTTAATTTAAAGCGTAAAGTAAATGACGATAATTAGAATGCGATAAATTAAAGTGCGATAAATAAAATGACGGTAAATAAAATTGCGATAATTAAAAAAAATGCGATAAATAAAAATGCAATAAATAAAATGACAGTAAATAAAAGTGCGATGAAATATGAATTAAAGGAATTATGCTTATTTAAACTTCCGTAATCATGATGTTTGACGTGTTGATTTTAATTTATTACCATGGGTTAATTGTCCTTTGTTACCATGGGTCAAATGAACGATTATTAGTACTTATAAATATCTCGCCCATCGTGTCTGATCGAGTGTATGTGGTTATTTATAATTACGTCCAATTGTAAATCTTTATATTAAATTAACGAACTATCATTCAGTTAAACAAATATAAAGTCTATTAATAGCCCATAGTCCAATTTTTACAAGTGTCGTTCTTTTGTCCAAACCCCAATTATAATCCAAAGCCCAATTACCCCGTCTTGAATTTTTAGCCCAACATCATGATTACTTCGATTTCAATAAGCATAATAATAACTTAGCTACGAGACATTAATTTAAAAAGGTTGAACATAACTTACAATGATTAATAATAGCGTAGCGTTACACAGACAGAATTTCGACTTACACACTTACAACATTCGCTATCATAACCTTCTTATTATTAATATTAAATTAAAATTAAAATTATAAAATATATATATATATATATATATATATATATATATATATATATATATATATATATATATATATATATATATATATATATATATATATATATATATATATACAACAACAACAACAACAACAACACCACCACCAATACCCAATCCCATATGAGTGGGGTATGGGGGAGGTGGGATGTAGACAATTCTTCCTCTATCCTAGAATAAAGAGAAATCATTTCTCCACCCCGAGTTAAAAACTCACAAGAGCGGAGAATATATATATATATCGTGAGAGAGAGATTGATAAAAGGTGTGAATAAAATCGATCAGAATGCGCGACCTTTTATAGGCCCACGTTTCACTGTAGAACTCCGCGAGTGCTGAGCTTTTATGCTTTACACCTCCGCGAGTGCGGAGGTCTGGAATCCAGCTCACCAAATGAATTTAACGTGGGCTGCTTTGATTAAAATAATATATAATATATATAATTAATTATATATAATATTATATTCTTGTGCATAGTTGACTTGTAATTTTTGGTCCGTTGCATCGCGCGCTGAAAGTTGGTTCATGTCTCGGTTCCGGATTTTCGAACGCCTTTTCGTACAATTTAATATCTTGTACTTTATGTTTCACGGCTTGTACTCTTGTAATTTTTAGACGTTTCTCATCAATAATTTGAACCACTTGGATTGTACTTTGTACTTTTTAGCTTTTTGGTCATTTGCGTCTTCAATTCGTCGAATCTGTCTTTTGTCTCCACCTTTTATTATTTAAACAGATATCACTTGTAAATAGAACAATTGCAACTAAAAGCTTATCTTTCTTGAGGGATAATGCTATGAAATATATGTTCATTTTTAGCATTATCATCAACCACCAACATCATCTTCTCTCCCATTGAATTTTAGAGTGAGAAACCCATTAAGAGAGAGAGAGAGCTCAAATCAAGGAGGAAGAAGTTGATTTCGGGTCAAAGCGCGTGTATTAAAGTTGTTCATCTAATCACTAGCTACGTTGTGATTGTGGTGGTAAGCTCTAATCTTGATTTCGTTATTTAATTTGGTTAAGGGTTAGGGTTTTAGGTTAGTGATGAACATAAAACCCATTAATGGTGATTTTGAGGGTTCTTGGGTAAGATTGAGTCATGAGGACTCAATAATAACTAACCTAGGGTTTCAAAGTGTTAATTGGTGTTTATGAGTCCTAATTGGTTAGTTAATTACTAGCACACCTAGATATTAAGTAAATGATGTTATTTGGGTATGTTGATGACCCAAAATGGGTGTGTTAACCTTGAGATGGGTCAAATGAGTCTTTGGTGACCTAAGTGGTCTATTGAGTGTGAAAATGCGATAACCTAGTGTTAGAGTTAATGGTACAAATGGGTCGCATTTGCACTAGGGGTCAAATGACACCCGAGTGTATGACGACCCGGTAATTTCCGATCAAACTTAAGCTTAATCGTAATATGGATTCGATTCGACACGATAAGCAGAGTCGGTAATGTTGAAATCTTAAAAACTTTAAACTGTGTTTAATATATTCATTTGACCTTTGACTGATTCCGACGATTCACGAGCAATTGTTTGTAACTAAATATGTATACCTATATATATAAATATATGTATATATATATATATATATAATGATTTGAAACTTTAAGATATAATATGAACATCAAAATTAAATATGTAAAATAGGACATAACATAATTAAGTTGTACTTAGAATGAACTAATATTTAAATATATGATTTCTATGAATAATTATTAGTATATGTATATTATAATATATATAAAATTTATAAATAATATAAAATTCAATAAAGGTTATCATATAATATGTGATCATTAAATAAAATATAATATAAGTTAAAATATAGATGTTATATTAAATAATAACATTAATATTAATATCAGTATGAGTAATAATATTAATTATATGAAATTTGATATGTATAGATTGTTATATTACTAATATTATTATCATTAGTATTATTATAATTAGTATCATTATTAGTATTATGAATAACATTATTATTACCATATGTATAGTTATATCATTATATTTATCAACTATAATTAATATAATTATAATTATTATTAGAATTATTATTGGTAATATTAGCATATCTATTATTAGTATTTATTAGAAAATAATACCTTTTATTATTGTTAACACTAATAATATTATTATCAATTTTATTATCAATACTATCAATATTATTATTTATTATTAATTATTATTACTAAAAATATTATAAATATTATTATTAATATATTTATATTCACTAATTTTTAATATTTATTAATATATTAATTATATATATGATATATATAGAATCGGATCTTAATCTGTTTAACTTACCTATCTTACTTTATCTCCTGTCTCCAATCTTGTAAAAGCAGCCAATTATCACAATACCGCTAAGGATTTTGTTGGATATCAAATTCATAATCGTACGAGTTGTTAACCATCTCAATCTCATTTTTTTATTTTATTTTGTTTGAACGTAATTAAATTGATTCTTCTTGTCAAGACCACTGAATATATAACAATCAATCACACTGTTATTGATTAGTAACCAGATGATATCTCGCCATCAATACATTGGTACACAATTAGTAATTCGTCTCCTCTAGTAAGATTAACACAGAAAGATAGAAAGTAAACCGAGTTATCCCTGTTCTTTTACTTTTTGGCAAAAATTCAAATTCAAATCATTTATAAAAATCCATTAATGGAGTTAGATTAGAATTCAGTTAGTCAATATGTCTGTAAATTTTCATCATCTAATTCCTCATATCAAATTCGAATTTTGGAAGTCAAATTTCGAAATACAAAAGTCAAATATTTTGTTCATAAGAAATTCGAGCTACCTGTTGCAGTTACGATTCAATTGGGGATTCTAATAGTTTCTAAACATGTTTATAAAACTAATTCGTGTTGTAAGTTTAGTCTAAAACGCTTCCGAAATCAAAAATCAAAATTTTTTTTTTAAACCGGCGACGAGCTGTAACAATGTTCAATCAGTTTTTCTTTTTATTTTATTTTTTTTTAAACAATACAATCACAAGTATATCGATTATGTTAAGTTACAAATCCAAAAAAACCATTTTATTGTGTATTGATTTTGGTTGAATTGATTCTGTTCGGCTGAAGATCTTGAAAGGAAGAAGAAGATTTAGGATACACAAATATACGGTCTATATAAATTTGTTTGGTATTCTAAAACAAAAAAGTAGGTAGTAGCCTGATGGTTTAGGATGTTAGCGTGTGAGCGAGAGGTCGCGGGTTCGAGTCAAGCTCGGGACTTTTTTTTTTAGGAAAGCTAATTTGAGGTAGTTTTTATTTTCTTTATTTTTGATTATTATTGTTATATTTACTTTTATTATTATTGTTGTTATTATTAATATTGTTATTATTATTATTATTGTTAATTATGGTTAATACTACAAAGTAAATTATTATTATTATTATTATTATTATTATTATTATTATTATTATTATTATTATTATTATTATTATTATTATTGTTATTGTTATTGTTATTATTATTGATTATTATTAGTATTATTAATAATTATTGCGATTATGATGAAAATCATTATCATTACTAATATTAATTATGACTATCATTATCACTAATATAATTAAAATTATTAATATTATTGTTATTTCTAAGTATTATCGATACGTATTATCAGTATCATTTTATGGCTATCATTATTATTATTATCGTTATTACTAAAAGAATTATTACTGTAAAACAACCACTTTTAATAAAATTAGTAATAACATTACCATTATTAATTTTACTAAGTATCCTTAATATTAATATTAATATTAGAATTATCGTCTAAACACCATTACTAGTATTAATATTAATACGATTATTAAAATTTCTATTTAAACTATAATTATTACTAAAATTACTATTATTGTTAAAAGATATTATTTTTATCATTTTATCTTATCATTTGTGTTAAAAATTATCAACTTTATTAAAATCATTATTATTACTTTCATTGTTATTATTATTAGTAGTTTTATCATGTGGATTATTAATAGTATTACTAAAATTATTATGATATTAAAACTATCTGTTTAATTAAAAATTAATATTATTATCATTATTATTTTTATGACAAATGAATATTACACATGTAAGAATATATTTGTAATAAATATAAGTATGTATTAATCTTATTAACTAATATTATATAAATATTCATATATAATAAATTAAATGCTCTTAATATAATACAAATCAGATAATTATATATATATATTATATAACTTAAAGATATAATGTATGAACTTGTTCGATTACGATTATATATATTAATAAATATACAAATGATATAGGTTCTTGAATCCGAGGCCAACCCTGCATTGTTCAAATGTCATCATATGTATTTTTACTACAAAATACAGTACTGTGAGTTTCATTACTCCCTTTTTAAATGCTTTCGCAATATATATTTTTGGGACTGAGAATACATGCGCTGTTTTTATAACTGTTTTACGAAATAGACACAAGTAATTGAAACTACATTATATGGTTGAATGATCGAAATCGAATATGCCCCTTTTAGTCTGGTAATCTAAGAATTAGGGAACAGACACCCTAATTGACGCGAATCCTAAAGATAGATCTATCGGGCCCAACAAGCCCCATCCAAAGTACCGGATGCTTTAGTACTTTGAAATTTATATCATGTCCGAAGGAGGATCCCGGGATGATGGGGATATTCTTATATACATATTGTGAATGTCGGTTACCAGGTGTTCAATCCATATGAATGATTATTTTTGTCTCTATGTATGGGACGTATATTTATGAGAACTGAAAATGAAATCTTGTGGTCTATTAAAATGATGGAAATGATTATTTATGTTAAACTAATGAACTCACCAACCTTTTGGTTGACACTTTAAAGCATGTTTATTCTCAGGTACGAAATAAACCTTCCGCTATGCATTTGCTCATTCTAGAAATATTACTTGGAGTCATTTATGGCATCTTTCAAAAGACGTTGCATTCGAGTCGTTGAGTTCATCAAGATTATTATTAAGTCAATTATAGTGGATATATTATAAAATGGTATGCATGATGTCAACCTTCAATGTAATGAAAGATTGTCTTTTCAAAAATGAATGCAATGTTTGTAAAATGTATCATATAGAGGTCAAGTACCTCGTGATGTAATCAACTGTTGTGAATCGTTTATAATTGATATGGACTTCGTTCGGATGGATTAAGATGGGTCTCTACAGTTGGTATCAGAGTGGTGGTCGTAGCGAACCAGGTCTTGCATTAGTGTGTCTAACTAGGAGTTGTTAGGATGCATTAGTGAGTCTGGACTTTGACTTAGTAGTTATTAGGTTATATTAATAAGTCTGGACTTGAACCTGGTCTACATGTCAAAAGTTTTGCTTATCAATTCGTGTCAAAAATTACCTGCTTATCAATCTTAGGGAATTACTTGCTTATCATTCTTAGTCTAGACACATCATACTACAATGATTGCATGAATAGTGTATAGAAAAAATTCATATCTTAGCGTATCTGCTAATTCATATCTTAGCGTATCTGTTATTGTTACCTTTGCCTGACAGATTCCGTAGATTCCTCCGTAACTTATGAGATTTTAGTATTATATATGCATATGTAAATTATGTATTGCAGGGTACTAATCTACATCCTATAATCTATTTCTTATCGAAAGATCCTTCATCTGATTGTACGAGATGAATCCCTCAACCAGTTCGAATTCCTCGAATTCCGACAACTATTCTGATATGAAGTTTCACCTAAGCTCCGAAAGCAGCGTCACCAGAATGAATCAGTCATCCCCAATTCATCTGATGGGTTTGTAGTCGACTTAATCAAAGGAGACGCGAAGAAGGCGATCCTTTCCACCAACCAAATTACCCTCTTGATGATGAACCTGAAGCACTTATCGGCGAACCTGTTCGTAAACACCATTTTCTCACTCATTTCCAGAGTATCTCGCCACGACTATATCACAAGTCAGATTCAAAACCTTATTAATTTGCTCGTTCCAACCGACAATCATTTCGGAATAATATAAGAAGTCAACGAGCTTTGCGCCCGAGTTGTAGCCTTGAAAAATATGGTGCAAAACATACCAGCTTCAGCAACATCACCGACACCAACAGTACCATCAATAACGGCACCAGTACCATCAACAATCTATGCCTCAACATCTCATTATGTACCTCGAGCATAATCATCAATCTACGAATCGTTCTACATCATTTATCTTCGTTCGACATGACGATTATATAATCTCTAATGTTTTAGATATTATATATTCTTATTCTAACGGTAAATCAAATGAGTTTAATATCATATTGACCCATTAAATCCATGATTATATCTGAAGAAAATATATATGTATATATATTTCCATAAAGATTATAATTAAAAATTCTTTTGAACAAACTGTTAATGGTGAAAATATTTTAACTGGTAGGTAATACCCGAGAAATATTTAGATTTCACATTAATAAGTTACACTGTACATTCTTCGAATTTGATTCAACAGTCATCTACTATCTTATTTTTACATCCACAGATATACGAATCCGTTCACCACAGAATAATTTTTTTCTTTTTCATTCATTCAATTTCATATTTGGATTTTGATTTATCAGAATTCAACAAGTGGCATAATGAAGAAAAACATTGGACAAAATAAAATTTGTTAGAAACAAACAAATTAACTATGAGAAATTTTGTTAAGAATCCACGCTAACTATTCCTAGCTAACTAATTAATTCCGTATTACATTTTATTTAATTGCAATTTATTTATCGCAATTTAAATTCTCGCAATTTTATTTATCGTCATTTAATTTCTGTTATTAACTTTACGCACTTTATTTATCGTCATTTATTTTCTGTTATTTATTTTAGGCACTTTAAATATCGGGACACGTATACAAGGTTTTGACATATCATATCGACGCATCTATATATATTATTTGGAATCACCATAGACACTCTATATTATTAACAATGCTCAAAAATTATTAACAATGCTCATAACGATATACAATCGTTTTCATACAAATTCGATTACATATTGACGGATCAGAATCCAAGTCATAACTCTGAACTGGTGACATCATTCTTAGATCTCGATATCTTTCAAAGCTATATTTTGACTTCATAACTGTGCAAGATCCTTTAGCGTTGTTTTTACCGAAAATAATCTTGCAATCCTTTTCAAAGTATCCAGTTTTATCACACTTCCAACCAACTTCGACTTTTCATATTAGCCTTATTGTGACTTTGATATATACGTTCTTGTTACTGGGAAACCTTTCATGTTCCACCACATTAGCAGTAAATTTACTAACAACTCCATTGATCTTTGACCTTCTGAAAAATCATAATATTCATTGAAACCCTATCATGTACTCATCCACATCTTGTAACAATAATTGCCATATCAACTACCGGGAATTAGCAGTCAGTATTTCGAATATCGCAGCAATTCTACGTCATCAGTTATATATATACATATAATGTCTATCTTCTAGACTTACATACTTTGAATGTGAAGTTTCTGAAAAACATCCCAAACTATGAACTAGTTCTCTGAAATTGAAACAATGCTGATGAAGCAGCAAAAACTGTAAACGACCTTAACAGTCAAAAGTTTAATGATAAAGAATAGTGTGGTGGTAAAGCTAAGAAAAAGAGAAGGTTTGGAACTGGAAAACGGATTGAGCAAAGTATGAAGGAGGCTGTGGATAAATCACAAAGACTGAACCTGCCTTCAAAGAATCCAAATGGTTCAGTGTCTGCTGAAACCATTAGTAAGAACCTTACTTCTTATTCTAAACCTTCACAGACAGATTTTCCGCATCATCCTCTGATATTAGAAATTCTAAGATATCATCGTATCTTCCATTATAAATATCCTCCATATTTCTGAAGATATTTTTTTATAACCATTCTTATCTGAAATCATTCATCTCTTCGCTCTATCTGTGTTACATCATAAAAGAAACTATTTTAGTTTCTAAAATCTGAAAAATTCGAAAAATAGATGTTTTGAAGTAATGTTGGGAATTGAAGCATGGGTTAGTATAATATAATGACACTTGATCAACGTGATTATATTACAGTAAGTCATGCTGAGTTTCTAGTGGAACGTGATAAACGTTCACAGATCACACCCTCATCATGAACCATGTTACATAACTCTTTCATTCTATTTAACCTCTAAACATATCAAGAAAATATTTTTCTTGATGATTCGGTTTTTTCAAGGTATTCTGGTAATTTGACAAGTCAGATTGTGCCATTACCGTTTCTTTCTTATAATATTAATTATGTTCATTTCAAAATCCATACCTACGAATTTTGGACCATTATTCGCTTGACTTAAAGTCGGGAAGAGAAAACGAAAGCATGAAGCTCCGAAATATAAAGGAGAATATAAGCCCGATAACAACCCTGAAATTACAAACCGTGTATATCAATGCGTATAGCAATATAAAGACATGGGAGAATGAAAAACACTATAACCCCAAGGTAATAGTAGAAGAAAATAACTTCCTCTGGTGGCAGATGAAAAAGAAGAATGAAGGATACGATAGCCAGGAAAATATCAAGAATCAGAACTGGATTAAGCATTTTCACAATCTATTGGGATGTATGAAAAAAGAAAGAAGATTATAGGAGTGGTGAAAATAAATGAAACAGAAGAGGTCAATTTATAGCGAAATATCAGACATAGCAATCGAGGCAGATTGCGCATTTAATCAAAAAAAAAATCTTAATTTTCGTAAATTCCGAAGAATCAAATCTTATTTAGATTAAGAAGATTTTCTATTCTGTAAATTCCAGAAATCAATCGTTACTACATCAAGAGATAAGATGCATCTCTATTCTTCATTTCACTCTTTTACGATAACTTCCCTCATACGCTTCGAGTAATTGGATTGTTTTATCCATATTATTCAACGATGATAGAAATTCTATTTATCAACTCATATTCGTCATGAAAACATTTTTATTGTTAGCCATGACGACCTCACTCAAATTTCGGGACGAAATTTCTTTAACGGGGAGGTACTGTGATGACCCGGAAAATTTTGACTTATTTAAACCAATTCTCTATATGATTTAATATTTTCGAGATGATAAGCAATGAATTTTGAAACTTTTGAAAATGATTTTTTTTATATATAACGGTTGACCACCCTGTTTGTCCAACGATTCACGAACGTCATAACATGTATTATATACATATTTTAATAAATATAAGAGTTTTCGATATATATGGAATCATGCGAATAATATTTATATACGAAATGATTAAAAATTTACTATTAAACGATGCTATTTCAAATTAAAAATTTTACGTATTAAGTCATTTTATTTTTATGATATAATTTTTGTATTTTTTTTGTTTTAAGAAACAAAGTTAAATTAATAATGTACAATTTGTAAAGCACAACGTACAACGTGTAGCTTAAATAGTTGAATTTAAATTAATTAATTTACTATTCACATGAAAACGACATGATAGAAATTATTAATTATAAGTTACATAGAATACCCCTGAAGTATTTAATAAATACGACTTTTTAAAATTTTAAATTCAATTTACGATTATAATATATGTCGACGAGGTACACGATAAAACATTGTGAGCTGTAAAACCAATCCATGCGATCGCATGGGAATTGGTCATGGGAGCCATGCGATCGCATGGTGACAGATCCCAGCAAACATCTATAAATTTCGACGATTTTTATTCATTTGTTGCACAATTACTCCCTCTGTTATATTATTATTATTATTATTATTATTATTATTATTATTATTATTATTATTATTATTATTATTATTATTATTATTATTAAGATTAAGATTAATATTATTATTAATCTTATTATTATTAGTATTATTAATAATTAGTATTATACATAAAATACTACGACGAGGTTATGAGCGTGTCACTTTCAAAAATGGATTTTCGAGCGGGATAGAGCTAAGGAAAATATGGGTTATTACTAAGGAAGTTATGGGTATTGTTCAAGGGTTTTGTTTGCAAGTCAAAACTAGTGTTTATCATCTCCGTTACGTCTACGTACTTTCCTACAATATTGAATCTCAATATTGATATGTAAGTACTTATATTTTATCTTTTACATAATAATTGTGTATCCATGTCTAGTGCTCGAGTATATATATATTTATACATGCTTGTATGCTAAATTTAGTCACTAAACAGTTTATAATAAATCACGAATTAAATACATATATTACTGGTAAAAGGTATATGATATACATGTTTTTGGAAAGCTAACGAAAAATCAATAACTTTTCATTTAGATATCGAATAGTTTCGATGAACGGATTAAAAGATATAAGCAACTGAATTATGATTGACGTTAATTGAAATTGCTTTTGAATCTACAATTAAGATTTAAACAACTTGTTTACGAGATTGATAAAATGGATTTTTAAATATTACCAACCGAGTAAATGAATCCTTATATAAGGCACGTCTCGTTTTGTTGAACTAAAGTCAGAATGACTTTTTGAAATGACTTTTGATAAACTTTTGTATGTCGATCTCGAGCATTAGGGTTGTGATACATTATGACCAGACCTAGCTTGATAGACATTTATTGACCGACATATGTTCTCTAGGTTGAGATCTACGATTATTTGATATTCCGGGTTTCGGTCACGTTACGATGAACAACTTTATGTGCTGCTAAGGTGAGTTTCATATGCTCCCTTTTTAATTGCTTTTGTAATCTATATTTTTGGGCTGAGAATACATGCACTTTATTTTAAACGCAATGAATACAAGTACATACTTAATTCTACACTGAGTTTGAATTGAAAATCCTTTAGCTTTGGTAACTAGTAACTGCCAGTTATAAGAACTGGTGGGCGCGAGTAGTTGTATATGGATCCATAGGGCTTGACATCCCCGTCTGTTCCAGGTATAGAAACCCTATCCTGAACTATTAAACAGACGTATGCTATTTGAGTTTAGTACACGTTGGTTTGCGTGTATTGTACATGTTGGTTGCATGTATGTTAAAACAGGGGTACTTATTATATAGACGTTAAAGTTTAGTTACCAGGGTGCTCAATCTTGTAGAATATTTTGATAAACGTTTCTGGATGAAACAACTGAAATCTTGTGATCCATCTTTATATACAGATTATGCAAAACATACAAACTATGAACTCACCAACCTTTGTGTTGACACTTGTTAGCATGTTTATTCTCAGGTTCCCTAGAAGTCTTCCGCTGTTTTCTATTATGATATACAAGCTATGTGCATGGAGTCTTACATGGCATATTTTTCAAGAAAACGTTGCATTCACCAATTCATCACCATGTACCTTATTTTGACTGCATTGTCAACGAAAGTACTATTGTAAACTATTATATACGGTGATTGTCTATATGTAGAAATCATCAGATGTCGAAAACCTTTGATTTAAATATACATTTATGGTGTGCCTTTTCAAAAGAATGCAATGTTTACAAAACGTATCATATAGAGGTCAAATACCTCGCAATGAAATCAATGAATGACGTGTTCGTCCATATGGATTTGGAGCGATCGTCACAGTTGGTATCAGAGCGTTGGTCCTAGTAAACCAGGTCTTGCATGAGTGTGTCTAACTGATAGTTGTTAGAATGCATTAGTAGGTCTGGACTTCGACTGTGTCTACATGTCAAAAGTTTTACTTATCATTTCTTGTCAGAAATTACATGCTTATCATTCTTAAGTCTAGACACGTTTACCTGCAATTATTGCATGAATAGTGTGTAGATAAAATTCATATCTCAGCGTATCTGCTAATACATATCTTAGCATATCGGATACTGTAAACTTTTCCTGACATCTTTCGAAAATTTCTCTTTGATTTATGGAATTTGGTATTATATATACATATGTAAATTATGTATTGATGAATACCAAACTAAATTCTATAATCTAATTCATATCAAAAATAATCTCCCTAATTATACAAGATGGATCCCGTATCTAGTTCAAATTCCTTAAATTCCGATAGCTATTCCGATATGGATATTCACCTGAACTCCGAAGACAGTGTAACCAGAATGGATCAACCAATTAGCCATTATCTATTCTGGATGAATTGGGGATGGGTTCGTAGCCTCCTCAATCATTGGAGACAAGAAGAAGGTGATCCCTTCCATCCACCACATTGCCCTCTTGGCGAAGAACCTGAAGCACTTACCGGCGAACCTGTTCGTAATACCATTTTCTCTCTCATTTTTAGAGTATCTAGTCATGATTATATACTATCTAACATTCTAAATCTTATTCGTCCACTCGTACGAACCGACAATCATCCCGGTGTAGTAGAAGAAGTCAACGAGCTTCGTGCTCGAGTGGTGACTTTAGAGAATATGGTACAAAGGTTACAAGCACCAGCAGCATCACCAGCATCAACAGTACCACCATCATCAACGTCAACAGTATCATTACCACCACCAACAACAACATCCGCATCGCACACCTCAACATCACAATCTGTACCTCGAACATCAACGTTATACGCACCATAGATACCAAGGAATACCAACAACAACAAACGATAAAGTATTGATTCATAACTTCATCGAAGAAATATTCTGCAGAGAATATGTAGCTTCTAAAAGTTTTAGAGATTATATATTCTAGTCCTGGTCAAAAACCAGATGAGATTAATATTATGTTAACTCATTAAATCCATGATTACATCTAAAGAAAATATAGATGTAGGTATATTTTCATAAAGATTGTAATTAAGAAAATTCTTTTGTATAAACTGTTAATGGTGAGAATATTTTAACGGGTAGGTAATACCCGAGAGATATATAAATTCACAATTAACATATTACATTTTTCGATTCTGATTCAACCAATCATCAACTACTTTCATAACGAGAAACATTCTTTCATAGAAATCAAAACAACCATACTCATTCAAAATCAATTACATATTCTGATTTTAACATATCAGAATCCAAGTCGAGATATACCCGATATCATCACTTTTAGATCCCTACATCTTTCAAAGCTATACTTTGATTTCAAAACTGTGCTAGAACATCATATGTATATTAACGATTACAATATGTGTTTAAACCGTCCGAAATTTCTGAAAAACACTTCAAACAATGAACCATCGAGATGATGATCCAACCACATGTTACTCACATTTATGCACCTGAAAAACTCTCGAAACCAAAGTCATAGTTTAACACGTAATCGTGTCAGACCATTTGGTATTTATTAGCAAAAATAACTTTTCAAACCCTTTTCAACATAGACAGTTTTGTCACAGCTCCAACAAATCAACTTCAATTATTCATTCAAATAAGCCTTATTATAACTTTGATATATAAGTTCGCAATTAATATGTTACACTGTACATTCTTCAACTTTGATTCAAAAATTATTAACAATGCTCACAACGATATACAATCGTTTTCATACAAATTCAATTACATATTGACAGATCAGAATCCAAGTCATAACTCTGAACCGGTGACATCATTCTTAGATCTCGATACCTTTCAAAGCTATATTTTGACTTCATAACTGTGCAAGATCCTTTAGCGTTATTTTTACCGAAAATAATCTCGCAATCCTTTTCAAAGTATCCAGTTTTATCACACTTCCAACCAACTTCGACTTTTCATATTAGCCTTATTGTGACTTTGATATATACGTTCTTATTACTGGGAAACCTTTCATGTTCCACCACATTAGCAGTAAATTTACTAACAACTCCATTGATCTTTGACCTTCCGAAAAATCATAATAATCATTGAAACCCTATCATGTACTCATCCACATCTTGTAACAATAATTGCCATATCAACTACCGGGAATTAGCAGTCAGTATTTCGAATATCGCAGCAATTCTACGTCATCAGTTATATATATACATATAATGTCTATCTTCTAGACTTACATACTTCAAATGTGAAGTTTCTGAAAAACATCCCAAACTGTGAACTAGTTCTCTGAAATTGAAACAATGCTGATGAAGCAGCAAAAACTGTAAACGACCATAACAGTCAAAAGTTTAATGATAAAGAATAGTATGGTGGTAAAGCTGAGAAAAAGAGAAGGTTTGGAACTGGAAAACGGATTGAGCAAAGTATGAAGGAGGCTGTGGATAAATCACAAAGACTGAACCTGCCTTCAAAGAATCCAAATGATTCAGTGTCTGCTGAAACCATTAGTAAGAACCTTACTTCTTATTCTAAACCTTCACAGACAGATTTTCCGCATCATCCTCTGATATTAGAAATTCTAAGATATCATCGTATCTTCCATTATAAATATCCTCCATATTTCTGAAGATATTTTTTTATAACCATTCTTATCTGAAATCATTCATCTCTTCGCTCTATCTGTGTTACATCATAAAAGAAACTATTTTAGTTTCTAAAATCTGAAAAATTCGAAAAATAGATGTTTTGAAGTAATGTTGGGAATTGAAGCATGGGTTAGTATAATATAATGACACTTGATCAACGTGATTATATTACAGTAAGTCATGCTGAGTTTCTAGTGGAACGTGATAAAGGTTCACAGATCACACCCTCATCATAAACCATGTTACATAACTCTTTCATTCTATTTAACCTCTAAACATATCAAGAAAATATTTTTCTTGATGATTCGGTTTTTTTGAGGTATTCTGGTAATTTGACAAGTCAGATTGTGCCATTACCGTTTCTTTCTTATAATATTAATTATGTTCATTTCAAAATCCATACCTACGAATTTTGGACCATTATTCGCTTGACTTAAAGTCGGGAAGAGAAAACGAAAGCATGAAGCTCCGAAATATAAAGGAGAATATAAGCCCGATAACAACCCCGAAATTACAAACCGTGTATATCAATGCGTATAGCAATATAAAGACACGGGAGAATGAAAAACACTATAATCCCAAGGTAATAGTAGAAGAAAATAACTTCCTCTGGTGGCAGATGAAAAAGAAGAATGAAGGATACGATAGCCAGGAAAATATCAAGAATCAGAACTGGATTAAGCATTTTCACAATCTATTGGGATGTATGAAATAAGAAAGAAGATTATAGGAGTGGTGAAAATAAATGAAACAGAAGAGGTCAATTTATAGCGAAATATCAGACATAGCAATCGAGGCAGATTGCGCATTTAATCAAAAAAAAAATCTTAATTTCCGTAAATTCCGAAGAATCAAATCTTATTTAGATTAAGAAGATTTTCTATTCTTTAAATTCCAGAAATCAATCGTTACTACATCAAGAGATAAGATGCATCTCTATTCTTCATTTCACTCTTTTACGATAACTTCCCTCATACGCTTCGAGTAATTGGATTGTTTTATCCATATTATTCAACGATGATAGAAATTCTATTTATCAACTCATATTCATCATGAAAACATTTTTATTGTTAGCCATGACGACTTCACTCAAATTTCGGGACGAAATTTCTTTAACGGGGAGGTACTGTGATGACCCGGAAAATTTCGACTTATTTAAACCAATTCTCTATATGATTTAATATTTTCAACATGATAAACAATGAATTTTGAAACTTTTGAAAATGATTTTTTTTATATGTAACGGTTGACCACCCTGTTTGTCCAACGATTCACGAACGTCATAACATGTATTATATACATATTTTAATAAATATAAGAGTTTTCGATATAAATGGAATCATGCTAATAATATTTATATACGAAATGATTAAAAATTTACTATTAAACGATGCTATTTCAAATTAAAAATTTTACGTATTAAGTCATTTTATTTTTATGATATAATTTTTGAATTTTTTTTTTTAAGAAACAAAGTTAAATTAATAATTTACAATTTGTAAAGCACAACGTACAACGTGTAGCTTAAATAGTTGAATTTAAATTAATTCATTTACTATTCACATGAAAACGACATGATAGAAATTATTAATTATAAGTTACATAGAATACCCCTGAAGTATTTAATAAATACGACTTTTTAAAATTTTAAATTCAATTTACGATTATAATATATGTCGACGAGGTACACGATAAAACATTGTGAGCTGTAAAACCAATCCATGCGATCGCATGGGAATTGGTCATGGGAGCCATGCGATCGCATGGTGACAGATCCCAGCAAACATCTATAAATTTCGACGATTTTTGTTCATTTGTTGCACAATTACTCCCTCTGTTATATTATTATTATTATTATTATTATTATTATTATTATTATTATTATTATTATTATTATTATTATTATTATTATTATTATTAAGATTAATATTATTATTAATCTTATTATTATTAGTATTATTAATAATTAGTATTATACATAAAATACTACGACGAGGTTATGAGCGTGTCACTTTCAAAAATGGATTTTCGAGCGGGATAGAGCTAAGGAAAATATGGGTTATTACTAAGGAGGTTATGGGTATTGTTCAAGGGTTTTGTTTGCAAGTCAAAACTAGTGTTTATCATCTCCGTTACGTCTACGTACTTTCCTACAATATTGAATCTCAATATTGATATGTAAGTACTTATATTTTATCTTTTACATAATAATTGTGTATCCATGTCTAGTGCTCGAGTATATATATATTTATACATGCTTGTATGCTAAATTTCATCGCTAAACAGTTTATAATGAATCACGAATTAAATACATATATTACTGGTAAAAGGTATATGATATACATGTTTTTGGAAAGCTAGCGAAAAATCAATAACTTTTCATTTAGATATCGAATAGTTTCGATGAACGGATTAAAAGATATAAGCAACTGAATTATGATTGACGTTAATTGAAATTGCTTTTGAATCTACAATTAAGATTTAAACAACTTGTTTACGAGATTGATAAAATGAATTTTTAAATATTACCAACCGAGTAAATGAATCCTTATATAAGGCACGTCTCGTTTTGTTGAACTAAAGTCAGAATGACTTTTGATAAACTTTTGTATGTCGATCTCGAGCATTAGAGTTGTGATACATTATGACCAGACCTAGCTTGATAGACATTTATTGACCAACATATGTTCTCTAGGTTGAGATCTACGATTATTTAATATTCCGGGTTTCGGTCACATTACGATGAACAACTTTATGTGCTGCTAAGGTGAGTTTCATATGCTCCCTTTTTAATTGCTTTTGCAATCTATATTTTTGGGCTGAGAATACATGCACTTTATTTTAAACGCAATGGATACAAGTACATACTTAATTCTACACTGAGTTTGAATCGAAAATCCTTTAGCTTTGGTAACTAGTAACTGCCAGTTATAAGAACTGGTGGGCGCGAGTAGTTGTATATGGATCCATAGGGCTTGACATCCCCGTCTGTTCCAGGTATAGAAACCCTAGCCTGAACTATTAAACAGACGTATGCTATTTGAGTTTAGTACACGTTGGTTTGCGTGTATTGTACATGTTGGTTGCATGTATGTTAAAACAGTGGTACTTATTATATAGACGTTAAAGTTTAGTTACCAGGGTGCTCAATCTTGTAGAATTTTTTGATAAACGTTTCTGGATGAAACAACTGAAATCTTGTGATCCATCTTTATATACAGATTATGCGAAACATACAAACTATGAACTCACCAACCTTTGTGTTGACACTTGTTAGCATGTTTATTCTCAGGTTCCCTAGAAGTCTTCCGCTGTTTGCTATTATGATATACAAGCTATGTGCATGGAGTCTTACATGGCATATTTTTCAAGAAAACGTTGCATTCACCAATTCATCACCATGTACCTTATTTTGACTGCATTGTCAACGAAAGTACTATTGTAAACTATTATATACGATGATTGTCTATATGTAGAAATCATCAGATGTCGAAAACATTTGATTTAAATATACATTTATGGTGTGCCTTTTCAAAAGAATGCAATGTTTACAAAACGTATCATATAGAGGTCAAATACCTCGCAATGAAATCAATGAATGACGTGTTCGTCCATATGGATTTGGAGCGATCGTCACAGATATCAAGCCCTATGGATTCATATACTACTATTCGCGCCCACCAGTTCTTATAACCGGCAGCTACTAGTTACCAAAGCTAAGGGATTTTTAGTTCAAACTCGGTGTAGAATTTAGTAAGTACTTGTATCCATTGCGTTTAAAATAAAGTGCATGTATTCTCAGCCCAAAAATATATATTGCAAAAGCAATTAAAAAGGGAGCAAATGAAACTCACCTTAGCAGCATATAAAGTCGTTTACCAAAATGTGACCGAAACTCGGATTACCAAATAACTGGTGATCTCAACCTAGAGAACATATGTTGGTCAATAAATGTCTATCAAGCTAAGTCAGGTCATAGTGTATCACAATCCTAATGCTCGAGATCGAAAGTTATCCAAAGTCGTTTCAAAAAGTCAATTTTGATAATAGTTCAACAAAACGAGACGTACCTTATATAAAAATTCATTTACTCGGTTGGTAATATTCAAAAATCCAATTTATCAATCTTACAAACAATTTGTTTAAATATTAATTGCAGATTCAAAAGCAATTCTAATTAACGTCAATCATAATTCAGTTGATCATATCTTTTGATTCGTTCATCGAAATTACGCGATTTCTAAATGAAAAGTTATTGATTTTTCGCCAGCTTTCCAAAAACATGTATATCATATACCTTTTACTAGTAATATATATATTTAATTCGTGATTCATTATAAACTGTTTAACGACGAAATTTAGCATACAAGCATGTATAAATATATATACTCGAGCACTAGACATGGATACACAATTAATATATAAAAGATAAAATATGAATGCTCACGTATCAATATCGTGATTCAATATTGCAGGGAAGTATGTAGACGCAACAGAGATGATAAACACTAGGTTTGACTTGACAATAATACCCACGTACATTACCCATAACCTCCATAGCTATAACCCATAATTTCCTTAGCTCTATCCCGCTTGAAAACCCATTTTGAAAGTGACACGCTCATGACTTCGTCGTAGTATTTTATGTATAATAATACTACTAATAATACTCCTAATTATAAGATTAATAATAATATTAATCTTAATAATAATAATAATAATAATAATAATAATAATAATAATAATAATAATAATAATAATAATAATTAATATAAATATATATTACAGAGGGAGAGGATTGATTATGGAGAGCGTAATAAAATTCGAGCAGAAACTGACCTTTTATAGATAAATTTTTGGAATCTGATGCCCATGCGATCGCATGGGTTTTTAGTGTATTTTCCATGCGATCGCATGGCCACCTGATCCAGCTCAAAATATTTTTGTTTTCTTGTTTGTCGACATATTATTATATAATATATATAATATATATAATTTAAATAATTAATTATATATTATATTAAATTCATGTGCATAGTTGACTTGTAATTTTCGTTCCGATGACTCGTACGTTGTCACTCGACTTATGTCCCGGTTCCGGTTTCTCGAACGCATTTTCGTACGCTTAGAAAACTCGCAATTTACGTTTTGTGACTCGTACCTTTGTCAAAATATAGTCTTAAATTTTTAATAAACTATATCATTCAAAATGTATCTTAAACTTTCGAGTGTTTTGGTCATTTACTTCTATAAATCATTGTCTCGCTATTTGTTAATATATATATATAATAACAAATCGTTTTATGACCAAGTTAATATATATTTTCAACATTCATAAACACGTTTTAAATATACGTCGCAAGTTATTCATATAATTAATATTCCAACTTATCAGATATATTCAAATAAATATTTAAACCAATAAGTTTAATGTACGGTATCAAACAATTAATACATTGTTACGTTTTCAAGTTATAGTATATATATATATATATATATATATATATATATATATGTATCTATATACATATAATTGTTCGCGAATCGTCAAGAATAACCGAAAGGTATTTGAATATATGAAAGTAGTTCAAAAATTTTGAGATTCAGTTTTACAGACTTTGCTTATCGTGTCGGAAATGTTAATCATACAAAGATTAAGTTTAAATTTGGTCAGAAATTTCCGGGTCATCACAGTACCTATCCGTTAAAGAAATTTCATCCCGAAATTTGAGTGAGGTCATCATGACTAACAATAAAAATATTTTCATGACGTATATGTGTTGATAAATAGAGTTTTATCACCGTTGAATAATATGGATAAAACAATCCGATTATTCGAAGCGTATGAGAGAAGTTATCGTAAAAGAGTGAAATGAAGAATAGAGATTCATCTTAACTCTTGATGTATTAACGATTGATTTCCGTAATTTAAGGAATAGAAAATCTTCATAATCTAAATAAGATTTGAATCTTCAGAATTTAAGGAAATTAAGATTTCTTTTGATTAAATGTGTAATTTGCCTTGATTGCTATGCTTGATATTTCGCTATAAATTGACCTCTTCCATTTCATTATTTTCATCACTCTTACATCTTCTTCCTCATTTCCTATTTTCAAAAGATTGTGAAAAATGCTTCATCCAGTTCTGATTCTTGATATACTCCAAACTTTCATATCTGTCATTCTTCTTTTTCATCTACCACCGGAGGATGTTATTTTCTTCTACTATTACCTTGGGGTTATATTGTTTTTCATTCTCCCGTGTCTTTATATTGCTATACGCATTGATATACACGGTTTGTAATTTCGGGGTTGTTTTCGGGCTTTATATTATCCATTATATTTTGGAGCTTCATGCTTTCGTTTTCTCTTTCCGACTTTAAGTCAAGCGAATAATGGTCCAGAATTCGTAGGTATAAATTTCGTAATGAACATAATTAATGTTCTAAGAAAGAAACGGTAATGGCACAATCTGACTTGTCAAATTACCAGAATACCTCGAAAAAGACCGAATCATCAAGAAAAATATTTTCTTGATATGTTTAGAGGTTAAATAGAATGAAAGAGTTATGTAACATGGTTCATGATGGGGGTATGATTTGTGAACCTTTATCACGTTCCATTAGAAACTCAGCATGACTTACTGTAATATAATCACGTTGATCAAGTGGCATTATATTATACTAACTCATGCTTCAATTCCCAACACTACTTCAAAAACATCCATTTTTCGAAATTTTCAGAAATTAGAAACTAAAATAGTTTCTTTTATGATGTAACACAGATAGCGTGAAGAGATAAATAATTTCGGATGATAATATAAATAATTTCGGATGATAATAGTTATGAAGATATCTTCAGAAATATCAAAGATATTTATAATAAAAGATATGATAATATCTTAGAATTTCTAATATCGAAGGATGATGAAGAAGATTTGTTCGTAACGGATTTTGAGTCAGGAGCAAGGTATTCGTTAATGACTTTAGCAGACACTGAATCATTTGGATTCTTTGAAGGCAGGTTTAGTCTTTGTGATTTGTCCACAGCCTCCTTCATGGTCTGCTCAATCCGTTTTCAGTTCCAAACCTTCTCTTTTTCTCAGCTCACCATACTATTCTTTATCATCAAACTTTTGACTATTAAGGTCATTTACAGTTTTTGCTGCTTCATCAGCATTTTTCCAAAATTCGGAGAACTAGTTTCGCAGTTTGGGTTTTTTTCAGAAACTTCACCTTCGAAGTAAATAAGTCTAGGAGATAGACATTATATGTATATATATAACTGTTGGCGTAGAATTGCTGCGAAATTCGAAATACTGATTGCTAATTCCCGGTAGTTGGTATGGCAATTACCGTTACAAGATGTGGATGAGTACATGATAGGGTTTCAATGAACAATTATAATGGTTTTTCGGAGAGACTTTAAGTAACAGATTAATGAATTTGCCGGTACATTTACTGTTAATGTGGTGGAACATGAAAGGTTCCCCAGTAACAAAAACGTATATGCCAAAGTTACAAGTCTAAAAGGTCATCGTTGACTAGTTAAACGGTTGATAATACTGGATACTTTGAAAAGGAATTGCAAGGTTATTTTCGGTAAAAACAATGCTAATGGATCTTGCACAGATTTAAAGTCAAAGTATAGCTTTGAAAAATGTAGAGATCTAAGAATGATGTCACCGGTTCAGAGTTATGACTTGGATTCTGATCCGTCAATATCAGAATATGTAATTGAATTTGTATGAAAACGATTGTATATCGTTGTGAGCATTGTTAATAATTTTTTGAATCAAAGTTGAAGAATGTACAGTGTAACATATTAATTGCGAACTTATATATTTCCCGAGTATTACCTACCCGTTAAAGATTTCACAATTAATACTTTGTACAAAATAATTTTTATTACCGTCTTTATGAAAATATATGTATGCATATTTTCTTCAGATGTAACACAGATTTAATGAGTTAATATCATATTAAGCTCATTTAATTTTTGGCTGGATTAGAAATGAATAATCTTTAAAACATTAAAGATTTCATAATCTTCGTGGAGTATTTTACTAATGTAATCAATACTTCATTATTCAGTTTTATTGATATTTCCTCAGTGAATCATGTTGGTTCTTATGGAACTCTTGCTAACTTTGCAAGGTAAAAATGATGTTTTCTGGAAAGTTTCGAGTATATCAAATGAAAATGTAAAATCAATTATGTAATTGAATAATACACTTGGTTTATTATGAAATGGAATTCATTAAGTTAGAACAGAGATTGTAGTTAACAATGGTTAAGTTGTTAAGGAAGGATGTACATCATTGCATATTAGTAATATGAACTAATCGAGTAGTACCTACCAGTTAAGATTCACACGTAATAGCTTAGTACGAAAATATTTATTTTGATTTCAAAATTCATATATATTAAATATACAAAAAATTTCTTCAGGGGAAATGAGTTAATACTTCATCGGTTATTGTTGCTGGTATTTCTTGGTAACTACGGTGCGTATGACGTTGATGCTCGTGGAACAGATTGTGAAGTTGAGGTTTGCGATGCGAATGTTGTTGGTGGTGGTAATGGTACTGTTGGTGTTGTTGTCGGTGGTACTGTTGATGCTGGTGATGCTGCTGGTGCTTGTAACCTTTGCACCATATTCTCTAAAGCCACTACCCGAGCGCGAAGCTCGTTGACTTCTTCTACTACACCGGGGTGATTGTCGGTTCAGACGAGTGGACGAATAAGATCTAGAATTTGAGATAATATATAATCGTGACGAGACACTCTGGAAATGAGAGAGAAAATGGTGTCTCGAATAGGTTCGCCGGTAAGTGCTTCAGGTTCTTCGCCAAGAGGGCAATGTGGTGGATGGAAGGGATCACCTTCTTCTTGTCTCCAATGACTAAGCAGGCTACGAACCCATTCCCAATTCATCCAGAATAGGTGATGGCTGATTGGTTGATCCATTTCGGTTACACTGTCTTCAGAATTCAGGTGAATATCCATATCGGAATAGCTGTCGGAGTTTAAGGAATTTGAACTAGATACGGGATCCATTTTGTATAATTAGGGAGATGATTTTTGATATGAATTAGATTATAGAATTTAGTTTGGTATTCTTCAATACATATTTTACATATGTATATATAATACCAAATTCCATAAATCACGGAGAAATTTTCAGAAGGTGTCAGGAAAAGTTTACAGTAACAGATACGCTAAGATATGAATTTTTGTCTGTACACTATTTATGCAATAAATGTAGGAAAACGTGTCTAGACTTAAGAATGATAAGCATGTAATTTCCGACAAGAAATGATAAGCAAAACTTTTGACATGCAGACACGGTCGAAGTCCAGACTTACTAATGCAAGACCTGGTTCGTTAGGACCAATGCTCTGATACCAACTGTGACGATCGCTCCAAATCCATATGGACGAATACGTCATTCATCGATTTCATTGCGAGGTATTTGACCTCTATATGAT
Organism: Rutidosis leptorrhynchoides; assembly: GCF_046630445.1. NCBI lineage: Eukaryota > Viridiplantae > Streptophyta > Magnoliopsida > Asterales > Asteraceae > Rutidosis > Rutidosis leptorrhynchoides. The sequence goes on along the minus strand of NC_092333.1, from coordinate 673,778,281 downwards.
ACATTTTATAAACATTGCATTCTTTTGAAAAGGCACACCATAAATGAATATTTAAATCAAAGGTTTTCGACATCTGATAATTTCTACATATAGACAATCACTGTAAATAATAGTTTACAATAGTACTTCAGTTGACAATGCAGTCAAAATAAGATACATGGTGATGATTTGGTGAATGCAACGTTTCCTTGAAAAATATTCCATGTAAGACTCCATGCACATAGCTTGTCTAACATATAAGACAACAGCGGAAGACTTCTAGGGAACCTGAGAATAAATATGCTAACAAGTATCAACACAAAGGTTGGTGAGTTCATAGTTTTAATGTTTTGCATAATCTGTACATAAAGGTGGATCACAAGATTTTGGTTGTTTGATCTAGAAACGTTTATCAAAATATTCTACAAGATTGAGCACCCTGGTAACTAAACTTAACGTATATATAGTTTATAAACTTTGTATAATCATCTTAATAATACAAGCAAACCAACGTGTACGTTTCTCAAATAGCATACGTCCGTTAAAAGGCTAGGGCTCTAGCTCGGACGGGGATATCAAGCCCTATGGATTCATATACTACTATTCGCGCCCACCAGTTCTTATAACCGGCAGCTACTAGTTACCAAAGCTAAGGGATTTTTAGTTCAAACTCGGTGTAGAATTTAGTAAGTACTTGTATCCATTGCGTTTAAAATAAAGTGCATGTATTCTCAGCCCAAAAATATATATTGCAAAAGCAATTAAAAAGGGAGCAAATGAAACTCACCTTAGCAGCATATAAAGTCGTTTACCAAAATGTGACCGAAACTCGGATTACCAAATAACTGTAGATCTCAACCTAGAGAACATATGTTGGTTAATAAATGTCTATCAAGCTAAGTCAGGTCATAGTGTATCACAATCCTAATGCTCGAGATCGACATACAAAAGTTATCCAAAGTCGTTTCAAAAAGTCAATTTTGACAATAGTTCAACAAAACGAGACGTACCTTATATAAGAATTCATTTACTCGGTTGGTAATATTCAAAAATCCAATTTATCAATCTTACAAACAAGTTGTTTAAATATTAATTGCAGATTCAAAAGCAATTCTAATTAATGTCAATCATAATTCAGTTGATCATATCTTTTGATTCGTTCATCGAAATTACGCGATTTCTAAATGAAAAGTTATTGATTTTTCGCCAGCTTTCCAAAAACATGTATATCATATACCTTTTACTAGTAATATATATATTTAATTCGTGATTCATTATAAACTGTTTAACGACAAAATTTAGCATACAAGCATGCATAAATATATATACTCGAGCACTAGACATGGATACACAATTAATATATAAAAGATAAAATATGAATGCTCACGTATCAATATCGTGATTCAATATTGCAGGGAAGTACGTAGACGCAACAGAGATGATAAACACTAGGTTTGACTTGACAACAATACCCACGTACATTACCCATAACCTCCATAGCTATAACCCATAATTTCCTTAGCTCTATCCCGCTTGAAAACCCATTTTGAAAGTGACACACGCTCATGACTTCGTCGTAGTATTTTATGTATAATAATACTACTAATAATACTCCTAATTATAATATTAATAATAATATTAATCTTAATAATAATAATAATAATAATAATAATAATAATAATTATTATTATTATTATTATTATTATTATAATATAAATATATATTACAGAGGGAGAGGATTGATTGTGGAGAGCGTAATAAAATTCGAGCAGAAACTGACCTTTTATAGATAAATTTTTGGAATCTGATGCCCATGCGATCGCATGGGTTTTTAGTGTATTTTCCATGCGATCGCATGGCCGCCTGATCCAGCTCAAAATATTTTTGTTTTCTTGTTTGTCGACATATTATTATATAATATATATAATATATATAATTTAAATAATTAATTATATATTATATTAAATTCATGTGCATAGTTGACTTGTAATTTTCGTTCCGATGACTCGTACGTTGTCACTCGACTTATGTCCCGGTTCCGGTTTCTCGAACGCATTTTCGTACGCTTAGAAAACTCGCAATTTACGTTTTGTGACTCGTACCTTTGTCAAAATATAGTCTTAAATTTTTAATAAACTATATCATTCAAAATGTATCTTAAATTTTCGAGTGTTTTGGTCATTTACTTCTATAAATCATTGTCTCGCTATTTGTTAATATATATATATAATAACAAATCGTTTTATGACCAAGTTAATATATATTTTCAACATTTATAAACACGTTTTAAATATACGTCGCAAGTTATTCATATAATTAATATTCCAACTTATCATATATATTCAAATAAATATTTAAACCAATAAGTTTAATTTACGGTATCAAACAATTAATACATTGTTACGTTTTCAAGTTATAGTATATATATATGTATCTATATACATATAATTGTTCGTGAATCGTCAAGAATAACCGAAAGGTATTTGAATATATGAAAGTAGTTCAAAAATTTTGAGATTCAGTTTTACAGACTTTGCTTATCGTGTAGGAAATGTTAATCATACAAAGATTAAGTTTAAATTTGGTCAGAAATTTCCGGGTCATCACACACTTGATCAACGTGATTATATTACAGTAAGTCATGCTGAGTTTCTAAATGAAACATGATAATTCACAGATCATAACATCATCATGTACCAGGTTACACGACTCTTGCATTCTGTCTAATCTATAAACATATCAAGAACATGTTTTTCTTGATAGTCCTATCTTTCCCTAGAATTCTGGTAAATTGACAAGTCAGATTGTGAAATTACTGTTTCTTTCCTAGAACATTAACAATGTTCATTCTGAAATTCATATCTGCAAATTCTGGACCATTACAAGCGGTGCTTACTCACAAGAAGAAGAAACGAAGGGACAAAACTCCGAAATAGAAATTGGGGTATAAATCGCAGCAACTAAAAGAGAGCATTAAATGTGGATGACAATAATTATAGAAGACAGAAACAGGGATTTTGAAATATAAGGAAAGATATAAAACCTAACAACCACCCAGAAATTATAAACCGTATATATCGATGCATATAGCAATATAAAGACACGATATAATTAAGAATTTTTGCCAAAAAGTAAAAGAACAGGGATAACTCGGTTTACTTTCTATCTTTCTGTGTTAATCTTAATAGAGGAGACGAATTACTAACTGTGTACCAATGTATTGATGGCGAGAGATCATCTGGTTACTAATTAATAACAGTGTGATTGATTGTTATATATTCAGTGGTCTTGACAAGAAGAATCAATTTAATTACGTTCAAACAAAATAAAAAAATAAAAAAAATGAGATTGAGATGGTTAACAACTCGTACGATTATGAATTTGATATCCAACAAAATCCTTGGCTGTATTGTGATAATTGGCTGCTTTTACAAGATTGGAGACAGGAGATAAAGTAAGATAGGTAAGTTAAACAGATTAGGATCCGCTTCTATATATATCATATATATAATTAATATATTAATAAATATTAATAATTAGTGAATATAAATATATTAATAATAATAATAATAATAATATTTTTAGTAATAATAATCAATAATAAATAATAATATTGATAGTATTGATAATAAAATTATTAGTGTTAACAATAATAAAAGGTATTATTTTCTAATAAATATTAATAATAGATATGCTAATATTACCAATAATAATTCTAATAATAATTATATTAATTATAGTTGATAAATATAATGATATAACTATACATATGGTAATAATAATGTTATTCATAATACTAATAATGATACTAATTGTAATAATACTAATGATAATAATATTAGTAATATAACAATCTATACCTATCAAATTTCATATAATTAATATTATTACTCATACTGATATTAATATTAATGTTATTATTTAATATAACATCTATATTTTAACTTATATTATATTTTATTTAATGATCACATATTATATGATAACCTTTATTGAATTTTATATTATTTATAAATTTTATATATATTATAATATACATATACTAATAATTATTCATAGAAATCATATATTTAAATATTAGTTCATTCTAAGTACAACTTAATTATGTTATGTCCTATTTTACATATTTAATTTTGATGTTCATATTATATCTTAAAGTTTCAAATCATTATTTATATATACATATATTTATATATATAGGTATACATATTTAGTTACAAACAATTGCTCGTAAATCGTCGAAATCAGTCAAAGGTCAAATGAATATATTAAACACAGTTTAAAGTTTTTAAGATTTCAACATTATCGACTCTGCTTATCGTGTCGAATCCATATTACGATTAAGCTTAAGTTTGATCAGAAATTCCCGGGTCGTTACAGTACCTACCCGTTAAAGAAATTTCGTCCCGAAATTTGAGTGAGGTGGTCATGGCTAACAATATAAATGTTTTCATGACGAATATTAGTTGATAAATAGAGTTTTATCATTATTGAGTAATATGGATAAAACAATTCGATTATTCTAAGAGTACGAATGAAGCTATCACTAAATAGTGAAATGAGAAAGGCAAGTTTCATCATAACTTTTGACTAGTCATGGTTGAATTTAGAAAATAATATTCGTTCTATCTCTTGACATTGTCTTGGTTGAATTCCGAAATTCAAGGGATTAAAGAAAATCTTCAAAATCTAAAAGATTTGATTCTTCGGCGAATAAGGAAATTAAGATCTCTATAATTTAATACGGTGATCTGCCTCGATTACTCTGCTTGATATTCCCATTATATATTAAACTCTTCCGTTCCATTATTCTCACCATTCATATACTTTCTTTCTTAGTTCATACATCCGAAAGATTGTGAAAATGCTTAATCCAGTTCTATTCCTTGATATTTTCCTAATTATTATTTCTGTCATCCTTCTTTTCAATCTTCCATCACAAAAATCTGTTTACTTCTACTATCACCTTGGGTTGATACTATTCAAATTCAAATCATTTATAAAAATCCATTAATGGAGTTAGATTAGAATTCAGTTAGTCAATATGTCTGTAAATTTTTATCATCCAATTCCTCATATCAAATTCGAATTTTGGAAGTCAAATTTCGAAATACAAAAGTCAAATATTTTGTTCATAAGAAATTCGAGCTACCTGTTGCAGTTACGATTCAATTGGCGATTCTAATAGTTTCTAAACATGTTTAGAAAACTAATTCGTGTTGTATGTTTAGTCTAAAACGCTTCCGAAATCAAAAAACAAAATTTTTTTTTTTTTAAAACCGACGACGAGCAGTAACAATGTTCAATCTGTTTTTCTTTTTATTTTATTTTTTTTAAATAATACAATCACAAGTATATCGATATGTTAAGTTACAAATCCAAAAAAACCATTTTATTGTGTATTGATTTTGGTTAAATTGCAACTGTTCGACTGAAGATCTTGAAAGGAAGAAGAAGATTTAGGATACACAGATATACGGTCTATATAAATTTGTTTAGTATTCTAAAATAGAAAAGTGGGCAGTAGCCTGATGGTTTAGGATGTTAGCATGTGAGCGAGAGGTCGCGGGTTCGAGTCAAGCTCGGGACTTTTTTTTTAGGAAAGCTAATTTGAGGTAGTTTTTATTTTCTTTATTTTTGATTATTATTGTTATATTTACTTTTATTATTATTGTTGTTATTATTAATAATGTTATTATTATTATTATTGTTAATTATGGTTAATACTACAAAGTAAATTATTATTATTATTATTATTATTATTATTATTATTATTATTATTATTATTATTATTATTAATATTGCTATTGTTATTGTTATTATTATTGATTATTAATTATTATTAGTATTATTAATAATTATTGCGATTATGATGAAAATCATTATCATTACTAATATTAATTATGACTGTCATTATCACTATTATAATTAAAATTATTAATATTATTGTTATTACTAAGTATTATCGATACGTATTATCAGTATCATTTTATGGCTATCATTATTATTATTATCGTTATTACTAAAAGAATTATTACTGTAAAACAACCACTTTTAATAAAATTAGTAATAACATTACCATTATTAATTTTACTAAGTATCCTTAATATTAATATTAATATTAGAATTATCGTCTAAACACCATTACTAGTATTAATATTAATACGATTATTAAAATTTCTATTCAAACTATAATTATTACTAAAATTACTATTATTGTTAAAAGATATTATTTTTATCATTTTATCTTATCATTTGTGTTAAAAATTATCAACTTTATTAAAATCATTATTATTACTTTCATTGTTATTATTATTAGTAGTTTTATCATGTGGATTATTAATAGTATTACTAAAATTATTATGATATTAAAACTATCTGTTTAATTAAAAATTAGTATTATTATCATTATTATTTTTATGACAAATGAATATTACACATGTAAGAATATATTTGTAATAAATATAAGTATGTATTAATCTTATTAACTAATATTATATAAATATTCATATATAATAAATTAAATGCTCTTAAGATAATACAAATCAGATAATTATATATATAATATATAACTTAAAGATATAATGTATGAACTTGTTCGATTACGATTATATATATTAATAAATATACAAATGATATAGGTTTGTGAATCCGAGGCCAACCCTGCATTGTTCAAATGTCATCATATGTATTTTTACTACAAAATACAGTACTGTGAGTTTCATTACTCCCTTTTTAAATGCTTTCGCAATATATATTTTTGGGACTGATAATACATGCGCGGTTTTTATAACTGTTTTACGAAATAGACATAAGTAATTGAAACTACATTATATGGTCGAATGATCGAAATCGAATATGCCCCTTTTAGTCTGGTAATCTAAGAATTAGGGAACAGACACCCTAATTGACGCGAATCCTAAAGATAGATCTATCGGGCCCAACAAGCCCCATCCAAAGTACTGGATGCTTTAGTACTTCAAAATTTATATCATGTCCGAAGGAGGATCCCGGAATGATGGGGATATTCTTATATACATATTGTGAATGTCGGTTACCAGGTGTTCAATCCATATGAATGATTATTTTTGTCTCTATGTATGGGACGTATATTTATGAGAACTGAAAATGAAATCTTGTGGTCTATTAAAATGATGAAATTATTATTTATGTTAAACTAATGAACTCACCAACCTTTTGGTTGACACTTTAAAGCATGTTTATTCTCAGGTACGAAAGAAACCTTCCGCTGTGCATTTGCTCATTCTAGAAATATTACTTGGAGTCATTTATGGCATCTTTAAAAAGACGTTGCATTCGAGTCGTTGAGTTCATCAAGATTATTATTAAGTCAATTATAGTGGATATATTATAAAATGGTATGCATGCTGTCAACCTTCGATGTAATGAAAGATTGTCTTTTCAAAAACGAATGCAATGTTTGTAAAATGTATCATATAGAGGTCAAGTACCTCGCGATGTAATCAACTGTTGTGAATCGTTTATAATTAATATGGACTTCGTCCGGATGGATTAGGACGGGTCTCTACAGTTGGTATCAGAGCGGTGGTCGTAGCGAACCAGGTCTTGCATTAGTGTGTCTAACTAGGAGTTGTTAGGATGCATTAGTGAGTCTGGACTTCGACTTAGTAGTTATTAGGTTATATTAATAAGTCTGTACTTGAACCTGGTCTGCATGTCAAAAGTTTTGCTTATCAATTCGTGTCAAAAATTACCTGCTTATCAATCTTAGGGAATCACTTGCTTATCATTCTTAGTCTAGACACATCATACTATAATGATTGCATGAATAGTGTATAGAAAAAATTCATATCTTAGCGTATCTGCTAATTCATATCTTAGCGTATCTGTTATTGTTACCTTTGCCTGACAGATTCCGTAGATTCCTCCGTAACTGATGAGATTTTAGTATTATATATGCATATGTAAATTATGTATTGCAGGGTACTAATCTACATCCTATAATCTATTTCTTATCGAAAGATCCTTCATCTGATTGTACGAGATGAATCCCTCAACCAGTTCGAATTCCTCGAATTCCGACAACTATTCTGATATGAATTTTCACCTAAGCCCCGAAATCAGCGTCACCAGAATGAATCAGCCATCCCCAATTCATCTGATGGGTTTGTAGTCGACTTAATCAAAGGAGACGCGAAGAAGGCGATCCTTTCCACCAACCAAATTACCCTCTTGACGATGAACCTGAAGCACTTACCGGCGAACCTGTTCGTAAACACCATTTTCGCACTCATTTCCAGAGTATCTCACCACGACTATATCACAAGTCAGATTCAAAACCTTATTAATTTGCTCATTCCAACCGACAATCATTCTGGAATAATATAAGAAGTCAACGAGCTTTGCGCCCGAGTTGTAGCCTTGGAAAATATGGTGCAAAACATACCAGCTTCAGCAACATCACCGACACCAACAGTACCATCAATAACGGCACCAGTACCATCAACAATCTATGCCTCAACATCTCATTATGTACCTCGAGCATAATCATCAATCTACGAATCGTTCTACATCATTTATCTTCGTTCGACATGACGATTATATAATCTCTAATGTTTTAGAGATTATATATTCTTATTCTAACGGTAAATCAAATGAGTTTAATATCATATTGACCCATTAAATCCATGATTATATCTGAAGAAAATATATATGTATATATATTTCCATAAAGATTATAATTAAAAATTCTTTTGAACAAACTGTTAATGTTGAAAATATTTTAACGGGTAGGTAATATCCGAGGAATATTTAGATTTCACATTAATAAGTTACACTGTACATTCTTCGAATCTGATTCAACAGTCATCTACTATCTTATTTTTACATCCACAGATATACGAATCCGTTCACCACAGAATAATTTTTTTTTTTTTCATTCGTTCAATTTCATATTTGGATTTTGATTTATCAGAATTCAACAAGTGGCATAATGAAGAAAAACATTGGACAAAATAAAATTTGTTAGAAACAAAAAAATTAACTATGAGAAATTTTGTTAAGAATCCACGCTAACTATTCCTAGCTAACTGTTTCTAGCTAACTAATTAATTCCGTATTACATTTTATTTAATTGCAATTTATTTATCGCAAATTTATTTATCGTCATTTAATTTCTGTTATTAACTTTACGCACTTTATTTATCGTCATTTATTTTCTGTTATTTATTTTACACACTTTAAATATCGGGACACGTATACAAGGTTTTGACATATCATATCGACGCATCTATATATATTATTTGGAATCACCATAGACACTCTATATGCAGTAATGATCGAGTTCTTTATACAGGGTTGAGGTTGGTTATACAATAATATATATAGTTTGAATTGTGATCGAGTCTGAGACAAATACGGGTCACGATAAGTATTAATTAATTCGAATATTATATATTAAATTATATATGAATTGTTGAATTGTTAACTGAGGACTATCAATCGAGGACTACCAACATTGGACAATTAAAATGAATTAAAATATTGATTATAATATATGAAACAAAACAAATCTTCAAGTTTGCCACTTGATTTCATCCTAAACCTCATTTGTATCCTGACGATTCAAATCTACGTTCAAACTTTTCATGATTCTTGAAAACACCTCAATCGAGAGGATGAACCAACCGCACTTCATCTACGGAAGGAAAGATTTATGCATATAGTGATGCATCTAAAAACACTAGGGACCTGAGTAAACGTCTAACACTTATCTGTGCTAACTCCTTTTGGCATTATTATTACCCAAAATAACTTTGCAATTCTTTTTCAAAATAGCCAATTTTGTCACAGCTCCAACAAGACAACTTCGACTTTTCGTTCGAAACAACCTTATTATAACTTTGATATATATGCGTACTCTTTATTGTTACCGGGGAACCTTTTATATTCCACCATATTACCATCAGCGTTTAATCATCTAAAAACACAATTCTCTTGAAACCACCTCGAATTGATAACCGATGATTCAGAGATGGTAGCATTAAATACAGAGGAAACAGCAAAATCGTAGATGGTCTAAACGGCCAAAAAGTTGATGATAAAGAATGGAGTATTGGAAACATTCAATAGAAAATTTAATACCGAAAAGCGGATTATGCGAAACTATGAAGGAAGCCGTGGACAAATCACAAAGAATAAGTTTGACTTCAAAGAATCCAAATGATTCAATGCCTGTTGAAATCTTTAGAGAATATCTTGCTCCAAAGTCATGTTAAAATCTTGCGGAAAATTTTTCTTCATCAACCCTTGAACTTGGAAATTCCAAAATATCATCATAAATATCTTCGATAATTCTGAGAATATTTTCATAAATATTCTCGTCCGAAATTAAACACCTCTTCGTGCTTCCTGTGTTTCATTATATTGGAAACTTCTGAAAAATCTAAGTTTAATTTATGAATGAATTCTAGAGAAATGTAAAGAAATTGATGCATGAATTAGTATAATATAATGACACTTGATCAACGTGATTATATTACAGTAAGTCATGCTGAGTTTCTAAATGAAACGTGATGATTCACAGATCATAACGTCATCATGTACCAGGTTACACGACTCTTGCATTCTGTCTAATCTATAAACATATCAAGAACATGTTTTTCTTGATAGTCCTATCTTTTCCTAGAATTCTGGTAATTTGACAAGTCAGATTGTGATATTACTGTTTCTTTCCTAGAACATTAACAATGTTCATTCTGAAATTCATATCTGCGAATTCTGGACCATTACAAGCGGTGCTTACTCACAAGAAGAAGAAACGAAGGGACAAAACTCCGAAATAGAAATTGGGGTATAAATCGCAGCAACTAAAAGAGAGCATTAAATGTGGATGACAATAATTATAGAAGACAGAAACAGGGATTTTGAAATATAAGGAAAGATATAAAACCCAACAACCACCCAGAAATTATAAACCGTATATATCGATGTATATAGCAATATAAAGACACGATATAATTAAGAATAGTATCAACCCAAGGTGATAGTAGAAGTAAACAGATTTTTCTGATGGAAGATTGAAAAGAAGGATGACAGAAATAATAATTAGGAAAATATCAAGGAATAGAACTGGATTAAGCATTTTCACAATCTTTCGGATGTATGAACTAAGAAAGAAAGTATAGGAATGGTGAGAATAATGGAACAGAAGAGTTTAATATATAATGGGAATATCAAGCAGAGTAATCGAGGCAGATCACCATATTAAATTATAGAGATCTTAATTTCCTTATTCGCCGAAGAATCAAATCTTTTAGATTTCGAAGATTTTCTTTAATCCCTTGAATTTCGGAATTCAACCAAGACAATGTCAAGAGATAGAACGAATATTATTTTCTAAATTCAACCATGACTAGTCAAAAGTTATGATGAAACTTGCCTTTCTCATTTCACTATTTAGTGATAGCTTCATTCGTACTCTTAGAATAATCGAATTGTTTTATCCATATTACTCAATAATGATAAAACTCTATTTATCAACTAATATTCGTCATGAAAACATTTATATTGTTAGCCATGACCACCTCACTCAAATTTCGGGACGAAATTTCTTTAACGGGTAGGTACTGTGACGACCCGGGAATTTCCGATCAAACTTAAGCTTAATCGTAATATGGATTCGACACGATAAGCAGAGTCGGTAATGTTGAAATCTTAAAAACTTTAAACTGTGTTTAATATATTCATTTGACCTTTGACTGATTCCGACGATTCACGAGCAATTGTTTGTAACTAAATATGTATACCTATATATATAAATATATGTATATATATAATGATTTGAAACTTTAAGATATAATATGAACATCAAAATTAAATATGTAAAATAGGACATAACATAATTAAGTTGTACTTAGAATGAACTAATATTTAAATATATGATTTCTATGAATAATTATTAGTATATGTATATTATAATATATATAAAATTTATAAATAATATAAAATTCAATAAAGGTTACCATATAATATGTGATCATTAAATAAAATATAATATAAGTTAAAATATAGATGTTATATTAAATAATAACATTAATATTAATATCAGTATGAGTAATAGTATTAATTATATGAAATTTGATATGTATAGATTGTTATATTACTAATATTATTATCATTAGTATTATTACAATTAGTATCATTATTAGTATTATGAATAACATTATTATTACCATATGTATAGTTATATCATTATATTTATCAACTATAATTAATATAATTATTATTAGAATTATTATTGGTAATATTAGCATATCTATTATTAATATTTATTAGAAAATAATACCTTTTATTATTGTTAACACTAATAATATTATTATCAATTTTATCAATATTATTATTTATTATTAATTATTATTACTAAAAATATTATTATTATTATTATTAATATATTTATATTCACTAATTATTAATATTTATTAATATATTAATTATATATATGATATATATAGAAGCGGATCCTAATATGTTTAACTTACCTATCTTACTTTATCTCCTATCTCCAATCTTGTAAAAGCAGCCAATTATCACAATACAGCCAAGGATTTTGTTGGATATCAAATTCATAATCGTACGAGTTGTTAACCATCTCAATCTCATTTTTTTTTATTTTTTTATTTTGTTTGAACGTAATTAAATTGATTCTTCTTGTCAAGACCACTGAATATATAACAATCAATCACACTGTTATTGATTAGTAACCAGATGATCTCTCGCCATCAATACATTGGTACACAGTTAGTAATTCGTCTCCTCTATTAAGATTAACACAGAAAGATAGAAAGTAAACTGAGTTATCCCTGTTCTTTTACTTTTTGGCAAAAATTCAAATTTAAATCATTTATAAAAATCCATTAATGGAGTTAGATTAGAATTCAGTTAGTCAATATGTCTGTAAATTTTCATCATCCAATTCCTCATATCAAATTCGAATTTTGGAAGTCAAATTTCGAAATACAAAAGTCAAATATTTTGTTCATAAGAAATTCGAGCTACCTGTTGCAGTTACGATTCAATTGGTGATTCTAATAGTTTCTAAACATGTTTAGAAAACTAATTCGTGTTGTAAGTTTAGTCTAAAACGCTTCCGAAATCAAAAATCAAATTTTTTTTTTTTTAAAACCGGCGACGAGCAGTAACAATGTTCAATCTGTTTTTCTTTTTATTTTATTTTTTTTAAACAATACAATCACAAGTATATCGATTATGTTAAGTTACAAATCCAAAAAAAACCATTTTATTGTGTATTGATTTTGGTTGAATTGATTCTGTTCGACTGAAGATCTTGAAAGGAAGAAGAAGATTTAGGATACACAGATATACGGTCTATATAAATTTGTTTGGTATTCTAAAACAGAAAAGTGGGCAGTGGCCTGATGGTTTAGGATGTTAGCGTGTGAGCGAGAGGTCGCGGGTTCGAGTCAAGCTCGGGACTTTTTTTTAGGAAAGCTAATTTGAGGTAGTTTTTATTTTCTTTATTTTTGATTATTATTGTTATATTTACTTTTATTATTATTGTTGTTATTATTAATATTATTATTATTATTATTATTGTTAATTATGGTTAATACTACAAAGTAAATTATTATTATTATTATTATTATTATTATTATTAATATTGCTATTGTTATTGTTATTATTATTGATTATTATTAGTATTATTAATAATTATTGCGATTATGATGAAAATCATTATCATTACTAATATTAATTATGACTGTCATTATCACTAATATAATTAAAATTATTAATATTATTGTTATTACTAAGTATTATCGATACGTATTATCAGTATCATTTTATGGCTATCATTATTATTATTATCGTTATTACTAAAAGAATTATTACTGTAAAACAACCACTTTTAATAAAATTAGTAATAATATTACCATTATTAATTTTACTAAGTATCCTGAATATTAATATTGATATTAGAATTATCGTCTAAACACCATTACTAGTATTAATATTAATACGATTATTAAAATTTCTATTAAAACTATAATTATTACTAAAATTACTATTATTGTTAAAAGATATTATTTTTATCATTTTATCTTATCATTTGTGTTAAAAATTATCAACTTTATTAAAATCATTATTATTACTTTCATTGTTATTATTATTAGTAGTTTTATCATGTGGATTATTAATAGTATTACTAAAATTATTATGATATTAAAACTATCGGTTTAATTAAAAATTAGTATTATTATCATTATTATTTTTATGACAAATGAATATTACACATGTAAGAATATATTTGTAATAAATATAAGTATGTATTAATCTTATTAACTAATATTATATAAATATTCATATATAATAAATTAAATGCTCTTAATATAATACAAATCAGATAATTATATATATAATATATAACTTAAAGATATAATGTATGAACTTGTTCGATTACGATTATATATATTAAAAAATATACAAATGATATAGGTTCGTGAATCCGAGGCCAACCCTGCATTGTTCAAATGTCATCATATGTATTTTTACTACAAAATACAGTATTGTGAGTTTCATTACTCCCTTTTTAAATGCTTTCGCAATATATATTTTTGGGACTGAGAATACATGCGCTGTTTTTATAACTGCTTTACGAAATAGACACAAGTAATTGAAACTACATTATATGGTTGAATGATCGAAATCGAATATGCCCCTTTTAGTCTGGTAATCTAAGAATTAGGGAACAGACACCCTAATTGACGTGAATCCTAAAGATAGATCTATCGGGCCCAACAAGCCCCATCCAAAGTACCGAATGCTTTAGTACTTCAAAATTTATATCATGTCCGAAGGAGGATCCCGGAATGATGGGGATATTCTTATATACATATTGTAAATGTCGGTTACCAGGTGTTCAATCCATATGAATGATTATTTTTGTCTCTATGTATGGGACGTATATTTATGAGAACTGAAAATGAAATCTTGTGGTCTATTAAAATGATGGAAATGATTATTTATGTTAAACTAATGAACTCACCAACCTTTTGGTTGACACTTTAAAGCATGTTTATTCTCAGATACGAAAGAAACCTTCCGCTGTGCATTTGCTCATTCTAGAAATATTACTTGGAATCATTTATGGCATCTTTCAAAAGACGTTGCATTCGAGTCGTTGAGTTCATCAAGATTATTATTAAGTCAATTATAGTGGATATATTATAAAATGGTATGCAGGCTGTCAACCTTCGATGTAATGAAAGATTGTCTTTTCAAATATGAATGCAATGTTTGTAAAATGTATCATATAGAGGTCAAGTACCTCGCGATGTAATCAACTGTTGTGAATCGTTTATAATTGATATGAACTTCATCCGGATGGATTAGGACGGGTCTCTACAGTTGGTATCAGAGCGGTGGTCGTAGCGAACCAGGTCTTGCATTAGTGTGTCTAATTAGGAGTTGTTAGGATGCATTAGTGAGTCTGGACTTCGACTTAGTAGTTATTAAGTTATATTAATAAGTCTGGACTTGAACCTGGTCTGCATGTCAAAAGTTTTGCTTATCAATTCGTGTCGAAAATTACCTGCTTATCAATCTTAGGGAATCACTTGCTTATCATTCTTAGTCTAGACACATCATACTACAATGATTGCATGAATAGTGTATAGAAAAAATTTATATCTTAGCGTATCTGCTAATTCATATCTTATCGTATCTGTTATTGTTACCTTTGCCTGACAGATTCCGTAGATTCCTCCGTAACTTATGAGATTTTAGTATTATATATGCATATGTAAATTATGTATTGCAGGGTACTAATCTACATCCTATAATCTATTTCTTATCGAAAGATCCTTCATCTGATTGTACGAGATGAATCCCTCAACCAGTTCGAATTCCTCGAATTCCGACAACTATTCTGATATGAAGTTTCACCTAAGCTCCGAAAGCAGCGTCACCAGAATGAATCATCCATCCCCAATTCATCTTATGGGTTTGAAGTCGACTTAATCAAAGGAGACGTGAAGAAGGCGATCCTTTCCACCAACCAAATTACCCTCTTGACGATGAACCTGAAGCACTTACCGGCGAACCTGTTCGTAAACACCATTTTCTCATTCATTTCCAGAGTATCTCGCCACGACTATATCACAAGTCAGATTCAAAACCTTATTAATTTGCTCGTTCCAACCGACAATCATTCCGGAATAATATAAGAAGTCAACGAGCTTTGCGCCCGAGTTGTAGCCTTGGAAAATATGGTGCAAAACATACCAGCTTCAGCAACATCACTGACACCAACAGTACCATCAATAACGGCACCAGTACCATCAACAATCTATGCCTCAACATCTCATTATGTACCTCGAGCATAATCATCAATCTACGAATCGTTCTACATCATTTATCTTCGTTCGACATGATGATTATATAATCTCTAATGTTTTAGAGATTATATATTCTTATTCTAACGGTAAATCAAATGAGTTTAATATCATATTGACCCATTAAATCCATGATTATATCTGAAGAAAATATATATGTATATATATTTCCATAAAGATTATAATTAAAAATTCTTTTGAACAAACTGTTAATGGTGAAAATATTTTAACGGGTAGGTAATACCCGAGGAATATTTAGATTTCACATTAATAAGTTACACTGTACATTCTTCGAATCTGATTCAACAGTCATCTACTATCTTATTTTTACATCCACAGATATACGAATCCGTTCACCACAGAATAATTTTTTTTTTCATTCATTCAATTTCATATTTGGATTTTGATTTATCAGAATTCAACAAGTGGCATAATGAAGAAAAACATTGGACAAAATAAAATTTGTTAGAAACAAACAAATTAACTATGAGAAATTTTGTTAAGAATCCACGCTAACTATTCCTAGCTAACTGTTCCTAGCTAACTAATTAATTCCGTATTACATTTTATTTAATTGCAATTTATTTATCGCAATTTATTTATCGCAATTTAAATTCTCGCAATTTTATTTATCGTCATTTAATTTCCGTTATTTACTTTACTCACTTTATTTATCGTCATTTATTTTCTGTTATTTATTTTACGCACTTTAAATATCGGGACACGTATACAAGGTTTTGACATATCATATCGACGCATCTATATATATTATTTGGAATCACCATAGACACTCTATATACAGTAATGATCGAGTTCTCTATACAGGGTTGAGGTTGGTTCTACAATAATATATATAGTTTGAATTGTGATCGAGTCTGAGATGAATACGGGTCACGATAAGTATTAATTAATTCGAATATTATATATTAAATTATATATTAATTGTTGAATTGCTAACTGAGGACTATCAATCGAGGACTACCAACATTGGACAATTAAAATGAATTAAAATATTGATTATAACATATGAAACTAAACAAATCTTCAAGTTTGCCACTTGATTTCATCCAAAACCTCATTTGTATCTTGACGATTCAAATCTACGTTCAAACTTTTCATGATTCTTGAAAACACCTCAATCGAGAGGATGAACCAACCGCACTTCATCTACGGAAGGAAAGATTTATGCATATAGTGATGCATCTGAAAACACTCGGGACCTGAGTAAACGTCTAATACCTATCTGTGCTAACTCCTTTTGGCATTATTATTACCCAAAATAACTTTGTAATTCTTTTTCAAAATAGCCAATTTTGTCACAGCTCCAACAAGACAACTTCGACTTTTCGTTCGAAACAACCTTATTATAACTTTGATATATATGCGTACTCTTTATTGTTACTGGGGAACCTTTTATATTCCACCATATTACCATCAGCGTTTAATCATCTAAAAACACAATTCTCTTGAAACCACCTCGAATTGATAACCGATGATTCAGAGATGGTAGCATTAAATACAGAGGAAACAGCAAAATCGTAGATGGTCTAAACGGCCAAAAAGTTGATGATAAAGAATGGAGTATTGGAAACATTCAATAGAAAATTTAATACCGAAAAGTGGATTATGCGAAACTATGAAGGAAGCCGTGGACAAATCACAAAGAATAAGTTTGACTTCAAAGAATCCAAATGATTTAATGCCTGTTGAAATCTTTAGAGAATATCTTGCTCCAAAGTCATGTTAAAATCTTGCGGAAAATTTTTCTTCATCAACCCTTGAACTTGGAAATTCCAAAATATCATCATAAATATCTTCGATATTTCTAAGGATATTTTCATAAATATTCTCGTCCGAAATTATACACCTCTTCGTGCTTCCTGTGTTTCATTATATTGGAAACTTCTGAAAAATCTAAGTTTAATTTATGAATGAATTCTAGAGAAATGTAAAGAAATTGAAGCATGAATTAGTATAATATAATGACACTTGATCAACGTGATTATATTACAGTAAGTCATGCTGAGTTTCTAAATGAAACGTGATGATTCACAGATCATAACGTCATCATGTACCAGGTTACACGACTCTTGCATTCTGTCTAATCTATAAACATATCAAGAACATGTTTTTCTTGATAGTCCTATCTTTCCCTAGAATTCTGGTAATTTGACAAGTCAGATTGTGATATTACTGTTTCTTTCCTAGAACATTAACAATGTTCATTCTGAAATTCATATCTGCGAATTCTGGACCATTACAAGCGGTGCTTACTCACAAGAAGAAGAAACGAAGGGACAAAACTCTGAAATAGAAATTGGGGTATAAATCGCAGCAACTAAAAGAGAGCATTAAATGTGGATGACAATAATTATAGAAGACAGAAACAGGGATTTTGAAATATAAGGAAAGATATAAAACCCAACAACCACCCAGAAATTATAAACCGTATATATCGATGCATATAGCAATATAAAGACACGATATAATTAAGAATAGTATCAACCCAAGGTGATAGTAGAAGTAAACAGATTTTTCTGATGGAAGATTGAAAAGAAGGATGACAGAAATAATAATTAGAAAAATATCAAGGAATAGAACTGGATTAAGCATTTTCACAATCTTTCGGATGTATGAACTAAGAAAGAAAGTATAGAAATGGTGAGAATAATGGAACGGAAGAGTTTAATATATAATGGGAATATCAAGCAGAGTAATCGAGGCAGATCACCGTATTCTTAATTTCCTTATTCGCCGAAGAATCAAATCTTTTAGATTTCGAAGATTTTCTTTAATCCCTTGAATTTCGGAATTCAACCAAGACAATGTCAAGAGATAGAACGAATATTATTTTCTAAATTCAACCATGACTAATCAAAAGTTATGATGAAACTTGCCTTTCTCATTTCACTATTTAGTGATAGCTTCATTCGTACTCTTAGAATAATCGAATTGTTTTATCCATATTACTCAATAATGATAAAACTCTATTTATCAACTAATATTCGTTATGAAAACATTTATATTGTTAGCCATGACCACCTCACTCAAATTTCGGGACGAAATTTCTTTAACGGGTAGGTACTGTGACGACCCGGGAATTTCCGATCAAACTTAAGCTTAATCGTAATATGGATTCGACACGATAAGCAGAGTCGGTAATGTTGAAATCTTAAAAACTTTAAACTGTGTTTAATATATTCATTTGACCTTTGACTGATTCCGACGATTCACGAGCAATTGTTTGTAACTAAATATGTATACCTATATATATAAATATGTATATATATATATATATATATATATATATATATAATGATTTGAAACTTTAAGATATAATATGAACATCAAAATTAAATATGTAAAATAGGACATAACATAATTAAGTTGTACTTAGAATGAACTAATATTTAAATATATGATTTCTATGAATAATTATTAGTATATGTATATTATAATATATATATATATATAATTTATAAATAATATAAAATTCAATAAAGGTTATCATATAATATGTGATCATTTAATAAAATATAATATAAGTTAAAATATAGATGTTATATTAAATAATAACATTAATATTAATATCAGTATGAGTAATAATATTAATTATATGAAATTTGATATGTATAGATTGTTATATTACTAATATTATTATCATTAGTATTATTACAATTAGTATCATTATTAGTATTATGAATAACATTATTATTACCATATGTATAGTTATATCATTATATTTATCAACTATAATTAATATAATTATTATTAGAATTATTATTGGTAATATTAGCATATCTATTATTAATATTTATTAGAAAATAATACCTTTTATTATTGTTAACACTAATAATATTATTATCAATTTTATTATCAATACTATCAATATTATTATTTATTATTAATTATTATTACTAAAAATATTATTATTATTATTATTAATATATTTATATTCACTAATTATTAATATTTATTAATATATTAATTATATATATGATATATATAGAAGCGGATCCTAATCTGTTTAACTTACCTATCTTACTTTATCTCATGTCTCCAATCTTGTAAAAGCAGCCAATTATCACAATACAGCCAAGGATTTTGTTGGATATCAAATTCATAATCGTACGAGTTGTTAACCATCTCAATCTCATTTTTTTTTTAATTTTGTTTGAACGTAATTAAATTGATTCTTCTTGTCAAGACCACTGAATATATAACAATCAATCACCCTGTTATTGATTAGTAACTAGATGATCTCTCGCCATCAATACATTGGTACACAGTTAGTAATTCGTCTCCTCTATTAAGATTAACACAGAAAGATAGAAAGTAAACCGAGTTATCCCCGTTCTTTTACTTTTTGGAAAAAATTCAAATTCAAATCATTTATAAAAATCCATTAATGGAGTTAGATTAGAATTCAGTTAGTCAATATGTCTGTAAATTTTCATCATCCAATTCCTCATATCAAATTCGAATTTTGGAAGTCAAATTTCGAAATACAAAAGTCAAATATTTTGTTCATAAGAAATTCGAGCTACCTGTTGCAGTTACGAATCAATTGGCGATTCTAATAGTTTCTAAACATGTTTAGAAAACTAATTCGTGTTGTAAGTTTAGTTTAAAACGCTTCCGAAATCAAAAATCAAATTTTTTTTTTTTTAAACCGGCGACGAGCAGTAACAATGTTCAATCTGTTTTTATTTTTATTTTATTTTTTTTAAACAATACAATCACAAGTATATCGATTATGTTAAGTTACAAATAAAAAAAAAATCATTTTATTGTGTATTGATTTTGGTTGAATGGATTCTGTTCGACTGAAGATCTTGAAAGGAAGAAGAAGATTTAGGATACACAGATATACGGTCTATATAAATTTGTTTGGTATTCTAAAACAGAAAAGTGGGCAGTAGCCTGATGGTTTAGGATGTTAGCGTGTGAGCGAGAGGTCGCGGGTTCGAGTCAAGCTCGGGACTTTTTTTTTAGGAAAGCTAATTTGAGGTAGTTTTTATTTTCTTTCTTTTTGATTATTATTGTTATATTTACTTTTATTATTATTGTTGTTATTATTAATATTGTTATTATTATTATTATTATTATTGTTAATTATGGTTAATACTACAAAGTAAATTATTATTATTATTATTATTATTATTATTATTATTATTATTATTATTGCTATTATTATTATTATTGATTATTATTAGTATTATTAATAATTATTGTGATTATGATGAAAATCATTATCATTACTAATATTAATTATGACTGTCATTATCACTAATATAATTAAAATTATTAATATTATTGTTATTACTAAGTATTATCGATACGTATTATCAGTATCATTTTATGGCTATCATTATTATTATTATCGTTATTACTAAAAGAATTATTACTATAAAACAACCACTTTTAATAAAATTAGTAATAACTTTACCATTATTAATTTTACTAAGTATCCTTAATATTAATATTAATATTAGAATTATCGTCTAAACACCATTACTAGTATTAATATTAATACGATTATTAAAATTTCTATTAAAACTATAATTATTACTAAAATTACTATTATTGTTAAAAGATATTATTTTTATCATTTTATCTTATCATTTGTGTTAAAAATTATCAACTTTATTAAAATCATTATTATTACTTTCATTGTTATTAATATTAGTAGTTTTATCATGTGGATTATTAATAGTATTACTAAAATTATTATGATATTAAAACTATCTGTTTAATTAAAAATTAGTATTATTATCATTATTATTTTTATGACAAATGAATATTACACATGTAAGAATATATTTGTAATAAATATAAGTATGTATTAATCTTATTAACTAATATTATATAAATATTCATATATAATAAATTAAATGCTCTTAATATAATACAAATCATATAATTATATATATAATATATAACTTAAAGATATAATGTATGAACTTGTTCGATTACGATTATATATATTAATAAATATACAAATGATATAGGTTCGTGAATCCGAGGCCAACCCTGCATTGTTCAAATGTCATCATATGTATTTTTACTACAAAATATAGTACTGTGAGTTTCATTACTCCCTTTTTAAATGCTTTCGCAATATATATTTTTGGGACTGAGAATACATGCGTTGTTTTTATAACTGCTTTACGAAATAGACACAAGTAATTGAAACTGCATTATATGGTTGAATGATCGAAATCGAATATGCCCCTTTTAGTCTGGTAATCTAAGAATTAGGGAACAGACACCCTAATTGACGCGAATCCTAAAGATAGATCTATCGGGCCCAACAAGCCCCATCCAAAGTACCGGATGCTTTAGTACTTCGAAATTTATATCATGTCCGAAGGAGGATCTCGGAATGATGGGGATATTTTTATATACATATTGTGAATGTCGGTTACCAGGTGTTCAATCCATATGAATGATTATTTTTGTCTCTATGTATGGGACGTATATTTATGAGAACTGAAAATGAAATCTTGTGGTCTATTAAAATGATGAAAATGATTATTTATGTTAAACTAATGAACTCACCAACCTTTTGGTTGACACTTTAAAGCATGTTTATTCTCAGGTAAGAAAGAAACCTTCCGCTGTGCATTTGCTCATTCTAGAAATATTACTTGGAGTCATTTATGGCATCTTTTAAAAGACGTTGCATTCGAGTCGTTGAGTTCATCAAGATTATTATTAAGTCAATTATAGTGGATATATTATAAAATGGTATGCATGATGTCAACCTTCGATGTAATGAAAGATTGTCTTTTCAAAAACGAATGCAATGTTTGTAAAATGTATCATATAGAGGTCAAGTACCTTGCGATGTAATCAACTGTTGTGAATCGTTTATAATTGATATGGACTTCGTCCGGATGGATTAGGAAGGGTCTCTACAGAGTGGTGAGTGAGTTGGTTCACCAACTTGAACGTATGATTAATATTGTGCATAATGTAATAGGTGCGTTACATTGAAGGTTGCGAGCTCGAGTTACCGTTCACCAAGGCATTAAGGTGAGTGGAATAATTATGCCCGTATGTATATAGTGTATTTATTTGTGAATGTTATGGTATGAACCAACAAGCCGGTAGTACCATAACATGTATGTGACGAGTGTCATGATGTGAACCACGAGCCGGTAGCACTATAAATGAAGTGTGAACCACAAGCCGGTAGCACAATAAAATGAGGCGTGAACCACGAGCCGGTAGCGCCAAAGTGTGAACCACGAGCCGGTAGCACTATAAAGGAGTATGACTCAAATGCGTAGTGGTGTGAACCACGAGCCGGTAGCACCATAGCGTTATGGTTAACCATATAACTTGTGTATGTATTGTAGTGTAGCATATATTTGTTTGGCGGATATGCTATTGTGTATGCTAGTTGAGGTACTTGAGGTTATTAGCTTTATACTTAGAGTTAGTATGCTAATTATTGCTAGCACGTATGCGGTATATATGTAAGTGGTTGCAAGTAGGTACATTATATATGTATGTGTATAACTATTGCATTCACTAAGCGTTTTGCTTACCCTCTCGTTGTTTACTTTCTTTTATAGGCTCCGGCGTGGACAAGGGAAAGGGTATTCGTTTGGACTAGTGATCCCGCTTTGTTATGTTAGGAGGAGCTTTTGGATGTTTAGCTTTTGAAGTTTGACCAAGAATTTGGGTAGTTTAACCCCCAAACATCATGCTCTAGTGTCGTTTGGAATTTAAACTAAATTGGTCGAAACTTGTGTTTTGTACGAAACTCGTAATTCGGCCATATGTGGGCCCGGTGTCGTAAAACTTGTTTTATTATTGAAACGTGTTAGTTTTGCTTATTATAATGTGTTGTGAAAAGCGTTTCGTCTAAAAGTGTCGGGAAGTGGGAGATCTTTAAGCGAAAAATGACAAAACCGAACAGAAGCTGTCAGGCAGTTTGTGCGCCGCGCACATGAGGGGATGCGCGCCGCGCACCCCTCTGTTGTAGAAAAAAAGAAATTTTTTTTCTTGTTTTCGGTTGGATATTGGGTTGGGTCATTACAAGTGGTATCAGATCATGGTCTAAGGGATTTAGACGACTTGAGATAGGTGCCTAGACTTAGATTTTATTGTGTATGCGTTTTATGCAGGACTTGTAGGAGACGGTTCGGACTGGGTATTGGTTAGTGCATAGGCTTATGTGAACTAACCTTGCGCTAATTGTTTTGTATTGTGTTTGCAATCATCAAGCGAGATAGACATCGTACTAGCAAGTTAATGCGACGTGCTCGCGTAACAATGACTAGCTACCATTGTTACAGGTTCAAGTCGTGTCAAGCAAGCGATGTACGACGAGTGTTGAGCAAGATGGAGCGGTGTGGTATATTTATGTCTTGTACTTCGTTTCGTTGTTTAACCTATTCTGTTTTGTAGAATGAAGATGAGAAACGGACATGATACCAATGACGGAGGCCCGAGCGAGGACTCCGAATTCACGGCCAAGGTTGAGGCCATCTTTAAAAAGCAAAAAGCGGAATTTCTCAATGATGTCCGAAAGGTTTTCCAAGAATCGGTTGATGGGCAAGTAACCGAGTTAATCAACGAGCGAATGAATGCCGCGATCGAAGAGGTATTAGAAGCTAGAAACATTTATCCTCGGGCGAAGGGGGTGATGGTAATGGTGGATATGGAAGGCGAGACTTCCATTACAAAAATTTCAAGGATGCTCAACCTCTTATGTTTAATGGGGTAAGGGATCCGTTGAAGAGTACATGTTGGATCTCCGACATCGAGGGGGATTTCTGTACCGCAGAATGTCCTCCCGAGAAGAAGACGAGGTATGGTTCTAGCATGTTGTGTGAGGAGGTGAAGTTGTGGTGGGACGATAAAATCCAATTATATGGTGAAGAACAATGCATGAGCTTGTCGTGGGAAGAGTTTAAAAAGGAGTTCTTTGTTGAATATCGAGCTCAAGCCGACCTAAACATAATCCGTGACGAGTTGTGCAATTTGCGACAAGATTCGATGGACTTGGTTACTCTCAAGTCTACTTTCTTGTCAAAGACACATTTTTGTCCGGAGTACGTTGGTGATGACCGAATGTTGATGTTAGATTTCTATCGCACTTTAAATGATGAGTTGAAACATAAGATTAGTCGGGGAATGGCTAAGTCTTTTGAAGAGTTGTATGAGTTGGCTCGGGGTTTCGAACCAGAAGTCCCAAAAAGAAGTTATTTCTCTTTCTCTAAGAGAAAATTCGAAGGTTCGAGTCATTCGAGTTTTTCAAGCAAGAAGAACAAGAAGGGTTCCGAGAGTGTTAATAGTGTGAAGAAAGGTGGTTCTTTGAGTTATGGACCCACGTGTTTTAATTGTAATCAAAAAGGGCACATGGCCCGTGATTGTACCAAGGCGTCGAACAAACTTACTTGTTACAATTGCCAAAAGGAGGGGCATCGAAGGATGGAGTGTCCCGATTTGTATGGTCACCAAGTGAAGAAGTTAGAAAAAGTGGCGGGTACGGCTAGGGGTTGCAACTATTTTATGACCAATGATGAAGCCAAGCAATCCAATGAAGTTGTCTCAGGTACTTTCATGGTGAACTCTAATCCGGCAAGGATACTATTTGGTAGCGGTGCTAATTTGTCGTTTGTGTCTCCAAGATTTGTGCCTAAACTTAATAAACCGCTAGCTAAGTTAAGTCATTCGGTAGAAGTCGAAATAGCGGATGGTAAGACGGTGCTAGGGGTTGATGTTTGTAATGATTGTAATGTTGTGTTTGGTTCCGAAACTTTTAAAGTTGATCTCATCCCGATGACTTTGGGTGAATTTGATATTGTTGTTGATATGGATTGGCTCGATCGTTATAGAGCCGATATCACATGCCATGAAAAGTCTATTCGTGTGAAGACCCTAAGTGGGGGAGAATTAATTATTCATGGCAAGAAACGTAGAAGACTTGTGCCATTATACACTTATGCACGGGCACGTCGTTTTCTTAGTAGTGGTGGCATGGCTTTTCTTGCCCATGTAGTTGATATTCGTGAAGAGCCACCATCCATTCGTGAAATTCTGGTGGTTAATGAATTCGAAGACGTTTTTCTGGACGAATTACCGGGTGTTCCGGCGGAAAGACAAGTTGAATTTCGCATTGAGTTGGTTCCGGGGTCTACTCCCATTGCTAAAACTCCTTATCGTTTAGCACCAAAGGAAATGCAAGAGTTGTTAAATCAAACCCAAGAGTTGCTTCAAAAAGGTTTCATCTGACCGAGTGCTTCACCATGGGGCGATCCAGTTTTATTCGTGAAGAAGAAGGATGGTAGTATGCGGATGTGTATCAATTATCGGGAGTTGAATAAAGTGACGATCAAGAATCGTTATCCATTGCCTCGGATTGAAGATTTGTTTGATCAACTCCAAGGCGCGACTTACTTTTCTAAAATTGACTTACGGTCCATCTATCACCAAATGCGGGTTCGTGAGGAAGATATCGAGGAAGATATCGTGACGATTTTCTTGAAAAAGATATCGATAAAACGGCTATCACCAAATGCTGCTTTTCGTGAGGAAGAATCGTTAGGTGCATGACTATATGCATCAATCTTTTCTTCTGTAGATGAAGTGCGGTTGGTTCATCATCTCGATTGAGGTGTTTTCAAGATTCATGAAAGGTTTGAACGCAAATTGTAATCGTCGAGATACAAATAAGGTTTAAAATGAAATCAAGTGGCAACTTGAAGAGATGTTTAGTTTCATATGTTATAATCAATATTTTAATTCATTTTAATTGTCCAATGTTGGCAGTCCACAGTTAACAGTCCACAATTAGTAATTCGATAATTCATATATAGTTTAATATATAATATTCGAATTAATTAATACGTATCATGACCCATTGTATACATGTCTCAGACTCGATCACAACTCAAAGTATATATATTATTGTAGAATCAACCTCAACCCTGTATAGCTAACTCGATCATTACCGCATATAGAGTGTCTATGATTATTCCAAATAATATATATAGATGCGTCGATATGATATGTCAAAACCTTGTATACGTGTCCTGATATTTAAAGTGCGTAAAATAAATAACAGAAATTAAATGACAATAATTAAAATTGCGATAAATAAAATGTAATCAGTTAGCTAGAAATAGTTAGCTAGAAACGGTTAGCGTGGATTCTTAACAAAATTTTCTCATAGTTAATTTGTTTGTTTCTAACAAATTTTATTTTGTCCAATGTTTTCTTCATTATGCCACTTGTTGGATTCTGATAGGTCAAAATCCAAATATGAAATTGAATGAAAATGATTATTCTGTGGTGAACGGATTCGTATATCTGTGAATGTAAGTAGGATAGTAAATGATTATTGAATCAGATTGAAAGAATGTACAGTGTAACTTATTAATATGAAATCTAAATATTCATCGGGTATTACCTACCCGTTAAAATATTTTCACCATTAACAGTTTGTACAAAAGAATTTTTAATTACAATCTTTATGAAAACATATATACATATATATTTTCTTCAGATGTAATCATGGATTTAATGAGTTAATATGATATTAAACTCATTTGATTTACCGTTAGAACAAGAATATATAATCTCTAAAACATTAGAGATTACATAATCGCCATGTCGTATGAAGATAAATGATGTAGAACGTCATGTAGAACGAAGATAATCGATGTAGGACATCATGTAGTATGATGATTATGCTGGGGGTACAGCCTGTGAGTTTGAGACGTGTAGTGTTGAGGCTTGTACTGCGGATGTTGTTGTTGGTGGTACTGGTGTTGCCGGTGACGTTGCTGGTGCTTGTAAGTTGTGTATCGTACTCTCCAAAGCTACGACTCGAGTACAAATTTCGTTGACTTCTTCTATTACTCCGGGATGGTTGACGGTTGGAACGAGCAGGCGAATAAGGTTTTGAATTTGAGATAGTATATAATCTTGGCGAGATATTCGGGAAATGATGGTGAAAATGGTGTTTCGGACTGGTTTGCTGGTAAGTGCTTCAGATTCTTCGTCAAGAGTGCAGGTTGGTGGGTGGAAAGGATCGCCTTCTTCTCGTCTCCATTGATTAAGTCGACTATGAACCCATCTCCAATTCATTCAGAATTGAAGATGACAATCCATTCGGGTTACACTACTTTTGGTGCTCAGGTGAATATCCATATCGGAATAACTTTCGGAATAACTATCAGAATAGTTATCGGAATCCGAGGGACTCGAACTAGTTGAGGTATCCATCTCGTACGATCAGGGAATTGATTTTCGATATGAAATAGATTATAGGATTTAGATTGATATTTCAAAATCCCATAAGTTACGGAGGATTCTTCGGAACTGTCAGGCAAAGTTTACAGTAGTAGATACGCTATGATATGAATTTGTCTATACACTATCAATGCAGTAAGTGCAGTAAGACGTGTCTAGACTTAAGAATTATAAGCAAGTAATTTTCGACACGAAATGATAAGAAAAACTTTTGACATGCAGACACGGTCGAAGTCCAGACTCACTAATGTATCCTAGCGACTTTCTGTTAGACAAACTAATGCAAGACCTGGTTCGCTAAGACCACCGCTCTGATACCCACTGAAAGGACCCGTTCATATACATTATAAACGATTCACAATAGTTGATTACATTGCGAGGTATTTGACCTCTAAGTGATACATTTTACAAACATTGCATTCGTTTTTAAAAGGACAAACTTTCATCACATCGAAAGTTGACGGCATGCATACCACTTCTTAATATATCCAACTATAATTGACTTGATAATAATCTTGATAAACTCAATGACTCGAATGCAACATCTTTTGAAATATGTCATGAATGACTCCAAGTAATATCTCTAGAATGAGCAAATGCACAGCGGAAGATTTATTTCATACCTGAGAATAAACATGCTTTAAAGTGTCAACCAAAAGTTTAGTGAGTTCATAGGTTTATCGTAAACAATAAAATTCATCATTTTAATAGACCACAAGATTTAATATTCCCATTTCCCATAAACATCATGCATAAAATTCATTCATATGGATTGAACACCTGGTAATCGACCTTAACAAGTTGCATATAGAATATCTCATCATTCCGGGACAACTTCGGACATGATAAATTCGCCATCATTCCGGGACAACTTCGGACATGATAAATTCGCCATCATTCCGGGACAACTTCGGACATGATAAATTCGCCATCATTCCGGGACAACTTCGGACATGATAAAAAGGGCATATTCGATTTCGATAATTCAACCATAGAATGTAGTTTCGATTACTTGTGTCTATTTTGTAAAACAGTTATAAAAGCATTTCATGTATTCGCAGTTCAAAAATAAATTTCAAAAGCATTTAATAAAGCAGTTGTAAAAACAGCGCATGTATTCTCAGTCCCAAAAATGTAAAGAGTAAAAGGGAATCAAATGAACTCACAATACTGTATTTTGTAGTAAAAATACATATGACGACATTGAACAACTGAACAATGCAGGGTTGGCCTCGGATTCACGAACCTATATCATTTATATGTATATATATATATATATATATATATATATATATATATATATATATATATATATATATATATATATATATATATATATTAAAACATATAATCGTAACTGAACAAATTTATTTATTATATATTATGTATATTTAATTTATGTATATATTCAAAATGGTTATTATTTATATAGTTATTTTAATATATCCATACTTATGTACATAATTGTTTAAATGTTATATTTAAAAATCGATAGTTTGTTATTTGTAAGTTTTTCTATAAATAATATTAATAGGCTTGATATATATAGTTATGTGAAAATTTAATATAATTATAGTATATGTAATAAGTATATTTTGTGTACAAAATATTTATCTGCTTTAAAAGATAGTTTTTGATATTAATAATGATAATATTAATAATCACATTATTTAATAATAATACTTATATTGATAATAATATTAGTAATAACAATAATAATAATAAATATTATAATTGTAACTAGGGTTATGATAATAATAATAATAATAATTGGTAACTAATACTTATATTCGTAATAATAACAGTAATAACTAATATTCATAATACTTACTAATAATGATACTAATAATAATAATAGTTCTAATACTTAATGATGATAATAATAATAATAACAATAATGATAAGTGTAATAATAATAATATTAATAATAATAGTCACAATAATAATAATAATACTTAAATGATAAAATTAACAATAATAAATATATTAATAATACTTATAAGACTAATAATAATAATAATGGTTATAATACTTATAATCATGATAATACTAATAATAATAATAATTATATTATAATATCAATAATAACAATAATAATAATAATCTTAATAATAACAATAATATTTGTAATCATAATAATAATAATAATAAAAATAATATTAATAAATTTTGAAAATGAAACTACCTTAAAAGCTTGTTCAAAAATAATATGCCTCAGCCTAGGATCGAACCCTCAACCTCTCGATAACCCACCAACACCTCAAACCATCCAGTCAATCCTGTTATTCCGATTTAAACCCCCTTAATTTATTTATAACCCGAATTAAACCGGTTCCCTTTCTTTCTCTTTTTTTTTTAACTTCATAAAATTAGTTCTGGCCCAAGAACAGCTTTGGCCCAACTTGTACACAAGCCAATATATATGATCGGCCCAATCTCAATTACTAAACCCAAATTAATTAAATCCAACACAGCAATTCTTGGCAAACGTTTAATAACACTAGCGGATAGAAATTCATCAACTAGGGTTTCGATAGTTGGGGTTTCAGTTTATTGTCACGTATCAACTTGCCCATCTTCAGATATTCACGTAATCATATATCATTTTCAATATCAATTAACGCGTATTATTTCATGATCATTATTATAATGATTCATTGAATCATCATTATCATTAGTTTGTCATCTCAGTGTTATATATCAACACCATTTATCACATAAGATCATAACATTTCATCAACATCGTTCTTATTAATATCATTAACAGTTATCATTCGCTCACCTCATCCAATTCAACAGAAAACTAGTATTTTTGGATCTCGGCCCCATACCTTTTCTCTTGGTCCGTATAATTGAAAACAAAATGTGTCCACCAATATAAAGTTCATGGCCCAATCAATAAATTATTTATAATAGCACCAATATAAAGTTCATGGCCCAATCAATAAACTATTGATAATAGCTGTAAAGTGTGGATACACAAAAAGAACGGCTTCTATACTTCAAAGTAAGTGGGTTTGATTATGACAGAAACAATAGATGCCAATATTTAATCAAAAACTTGCATAAGTGGGTTTTGGTGGTGGCACTTACTTGTTGGGCAACAGACACAGCCAAAAGAAGAATTCTAGATCGTGGTTTAGTTTAGAAAAATATCGAAGCCCACAATAGGAAAAAGAAAAACAAATCATGTAACCATAGTAGTATAAATATGTAGGTTGCAGGTTCGAGGTTTTTAAAAAAAGAAACGAAGTGGTGGCTGTTTATGGCTGCAGTAGCTGTGACAGCGTATTACAAGCAACAGTTAGCAGTTCATTTTGAGGTTTGGTGCTGTATTTGTCGAGCAATAACCAGCCACGAGATCAAGTAGAACAATTGTAGCAGTAGCAGTAATTTATGATGGTAATAACAAAATAGATATAAGTATGGTTGAGTGTCATGGTGGGGATTAAAAATGATGAAGCTTCGATGGTTTTTTTTTTTTTTTTTTTGGTTGTGGTGATCTGTTTATAGTGACGATATGGGTGGTGATGGTACTTGAAGAAAACAGAAGAATTTCATAGTAGCATCCGGATTAGATTAGGAAATGAACTCGTGCAGGTGGTGTTTGGTATAGGTTGAAGTGGGTTTCAAAATGTTAGTAATTGTTTGTTGAAAATGGTAGCAAGGGTGGCGGTTATAAATGGCGGTTCTTAAACGGTTTCGAATGGTGGTGTGAAAGATGGTGGTGATCATGTTCGATTAAAGAAGATGATAGATGGCGATTCAATATGGTGATGGGAATGTAATTCTCTAACTCTCTCCCTCTGTGTACATTTGTATTGAAATTATATGAGTGATATCGTATCAACAACTGATCAAATTTTGTTTTGTAAGATTGATAGTGGTTGACAGAAATATTCGAGGCCAGAAGGAGAAGACAAGAAAGATAAAAAGAAGAAAGGAATTGCTAACCAAGGTTGCAAAAGACGCGAGACGGGGTCGAGACGGTCGGGTCCTAAAAGGGTCGAGACGGTCGACACGGGGTCGAGACGGAGGTCTAGACGGATGTTGACTAACGTTGACTTTTAAATAAAAATGTTTATATTATATATATATATATATATATATATATATATATATATATATATATATATTGTACATTACATTATTCAAAACATAAGCATTTCACACATGTTTAAATACTTCAACATTTCAAACATAAAAAAAGAAACCCTAAGTAATAGCACAGCGTTTAATTTTTTTTTTTTTAAATAAAAAAAACTTGAAAAAAAATCAGAAAAACCCGTTTTTTCCCGTCTCGGACCGTGTTTGACCGTCTTTTGACCGTTTTTTGGCCGATTTCCGTTTTTTCAAACGTTTTATGTATAAACGGGACGGGGCACTCCAAAATCCGTCTACACCCCCGTTTTTTCCGTTTTATACAACACTGTTGCTAACAGATTTTGGATTCGTTCATGTAATTCAATCACTGATTTGTACGATTTAGAGACAAAGAATATAATCAAACACAGTGTGATCGTGATTGGAAACTGAATATGTAATTATCTAGATTTATTTATGTAATTCGTATTTATATATCAGACTATATATTTGAATATGAATATCTATATATTTTATTATATATATATATAAATGTGTTTATATATATATATATATATATATATATATATATATATATATATATATATATATATATAGCTTTAATTCTTAAATTTTGATAATTAACAAGTATAATATATTAATACAATTAATAATACTAATAATAACAATAATAATTTTAGTAATGTTTTTATAACTCTAAGTATGATAATAATAATAATAATAATTATAATGATATTCATAATATTAATTATAATAATACTGATTATAATAATATTATTATTATTAATGATAATAGTAATATTAATAATAATAATAATATAACAATATACATATATACATATATATTAAATTTCATATTTATATCATAATATTATTAATACAGATATTTATTTTAATAATAATAATGAAAGTAATAATATTATTATAACAACTATATTTAAATTTATATATATATATATATATATATATATATATATATATATATATTATTTATGTAATATTTAATGATCATATAATACATTATATAATAACTTTTATTAAAGATTTATTATTTATACATTTTATATAATACAAAATTATAATAACCATACATATTTATATAAAGCTTCATTTTAAATTACACTTAATTATTTTATGTCTTATTTTACATATTTAACACAAATGTTTAAATTATAATTTATAAATTTTAAATTAATATATACACTTGTATTTATATATATACATATTTATTTACAAACAATTGTTCGTGAATCCTCGAAAACAGTCAAAGGTAATTGAATCCATGTAAACAGTTCAAAAGTTTTTAAACTCAACGTTACAGATTTTTCTTATCTTGTAGGAAATATATATTGATTAAGTTTAAATTTGATCGAAAATTTCCGGGTCGTCACAATTATCGTCGGTTTATCCAAGACTTTTCTAAGATCGCTTCTCCATTGACGAAGTTGACGAGGAAGAACGCAAGATTTAATTGGGAAAACGAGCAAGAAATTGCTTTTCAATTGTTAAAAGAGAAGTTGTGTCAAGCTCCGGTGTTAGTGTTGCCGGAAGGTGTAGAAGACATGACGATTTATTGTGATGCATCTTTAAATGGGATCGGTTGTGTTCTAATGCAAAGAGGTAAAGTCATCGCTTACGCCTCTCGACAATTAAAGGAACACGAAAAGAGATATCCGACTCATGATCTTGAATTGGCGGCGGCGGTTCATGCGTTGAAAATTCGGCGCCACTACTTTTATGGTGTCAAGTGTATGATTTATTCGGATCATAAAAGTTTGAAACATCTTTTTAACCAACGAGATTTGAATTATCGACAACGTAGGTGGATGGATGTGGTTAAAGATTACGATTGTGAGATACTTTACCATCCGGGTAAGGCGAATGTTGTCGCGGATGCGTTGAGTCGAAAGAGTAACATCCGGCGATACGAGTAGGATCGTTACGCATGATTATTACTAACGATTTTCTTATAAAGCTTGGTGAGATTCAAATTGAAGCTTTTGTTAACAACAAGTATGAAGAACGAATCGTGGGGCAAACGGAGTTTATAACCTTAGGCCCGCATGGGTTGTTGTCCTTTTAAGGAAGAGTGTGGGTGCCTAGAATGGGAGATTACCGACAAGTGCTACTCGATGAAGCGCATAAGTCAAAGTATTCCATTCATCCGGGCGCGAGGAAGATGTATCTTGATTTGAAGAAAGAGTATTGGTGGCCGGGCATGAAATGTGATGTTGTTAAATATGTCGAACAATGCGTCACGTGTTTGTAAGTTAAGGCTGAGCACCAAAATCTGTATGGTAAGTTACAACCGTTGGAAGTCCTGAAATGGAAATGGGAGCACATTACCATGGATTTCATTACCAAGTTACCAAAGACGGCGAGAACCCAATTTGATACGATTTGGGTGATAGTTGATCGATTGACGAAAAGTGCTTTGTTTCTTCCCATTCTAGAAACGATATCGTCGGAGGCTTTGTCAAAGTTGTTTATCAAGGAGGTGATATCGAGACATGGGGTTCCTATATCTATTATTCTGGATCGAGACACTCGTTTTACGTCTCGGTTTTGGAATAAGTTTCATGAAGATATGGGTACACAATTGAGAATGAGCACGGTGTACCACCCTCAAACGGACGGTCAAACCAAACGTACAAATCAAATATTGGAGGATATGTTACGGGCGTGTATTATCGATTTCGGTGGTAGTTGGGATGAACACTTACCTTTGGTGGAATTCTCATACAACAATAGTTATCATGCTAGTATTGGAATGCCACCTTATGAGATGCTTTATGGGCATAGGTGTCGAACTCTGATTTGTTGGGGTGAAGCGGGACAAAGGGAAATCGGGAGTACCGATTTGGTTTTAGAGACGAATAGTAAGATTGAGATGATTCGGACTCATTTGAAAGCTGCTCAAGATAGACAAAAGTCGTATGACAATAAGCGTAGACGACCGATTGAGTTCCAAGAAGGTGGCATGGTGATGCTTAAGGTTTCGCCATGGAAGGGTATTATTCGGTTTCAAAAACGGGGAAGTTAGCTCCTCGGTTCATTGGTCCATTTAAAATTTTAGCTCATGTTGGTGAAGTTGCGTATCGTTTGGAATTACCCGAAGAGCTTGCGGGGATCCATAATACATTTCATGTTTCCCATCTCCGTAAGTGTCTTGCGGACGATTCATCATGGGTGCCATTAGACGAGATTGAGCTAAATAACAAGTTAGAGTATGTTGAGGAGCCGATTGCGATACTCGATGAAAAGGTGAAAAGGTTGAAAAATAAAGAAGTGAGAACTTTTAAAGTTCAGTGGCGTCGTAGTAAAGGTTTCGAGTTTACTTGAGAGCCCGAAGAGTTTGTGTTAGTTTATCTTCCCTCTTGTCATGCGGCTTGGATCGCGAGGACGCGCTCCGATTCAAGTGGGGGAGAGTTGTAAGACCCGAATAATTATTATACAGAAGTGTAAATAGGGCACATAAAGTGTGGGAAGCATTGTGTAAATAAACACAGGTCAGAGTCTGCCCAGACCCTTGTGCGCGCCGCGCAGGGGTAAGTGTGCGCGTCGCGCACTGCTGCTGTTGACAGATTCCTGCTTTTTTGAATTAAAGTTAAATGAGGGGCATTCTAGTCCTTTCACATGAGGCCGGGTTTAGGTCATTATTGGCCAGTTTTGTGGTGGTTGAAACACATTCAACACAACCACCAACATCATCTTCTCTCCCATTGAATTTTAGAGTGAGAAACCCATTAAGAGAGCGAGAGCTCAAATCAAGGAGGAAGAAGTTTATTTCGAGCCAAAGCGCGTGTATTAAAATTGTTCATCTAATCACTAGCTACGTTGTGATTGTGGTGGTAAGCTCTAATCTTGATTTCCTTATTTAATTTGGTTAAGGGTTAGGGTTTTGGGTTAGTGATGAACATAAAACCCATTAATGGTGATTTTGAGGGTTCTTGGGTAAGATTGAGTCATGAGGACTCAATAATAACTAACCTAGGGTTTCAAAGTGTCAATTGGTGTTTATGAGTCCTAATTGGTTCGTTAATTACTAGCACACCTAGATATTAAGTAAATGGGTGTTATTTGGGTATGTTGATGACCCAAAATGGGTGTGTTAACCTTGAGATGGGTCAAAGGAGTCTTTGGTGACCTAAGTGGTCTATTGAGTGTGAAAATGCGATAACCTAGTGTTAGAGTTAATGGTGCAAATGGGTCGCATTTGCACTAGGGGTCAAATGACACCCGAGTGGTGAGTGAGTTGATTCACCAACTTGAACGTATGATTAATATTGCGCATAATGTAATAGGTGCGTTACATTGAAGGTTGCGAGCTCGAGTTACCGTTCACCAAGGCGTTAAGGTGAGTGGAATAATTATGCACGTATGTATATAGTGTATTTATTTGTGAATGTTATGGTATGAACCAACGAGCCGGTACTACCATAACATGTATGTGACGAGTGTCATGATGTGAACTACGAGCCGGTAGCATCAAAGTGTGAACCACGAGCCGGTAGCACTATAAAATAAACTGTGAACCACGAGCCGGTAGCACTATAAATGAAGTGTGAACCACGAGCCAGTAGCACTATAAAATGAGGTGTGAACCACGAGCCGGTAGCGCCAAAGTGTGAACCACGAGCCGGTAGCACTATAAAGGAGTATGACTCAAATGTGTAGTGGTGTGAACACGAGCCGGTAGCACCATAGCGTTATGGTTAACCATATAACTTGTGTATGTATTGTAGTGTAGCATATATTTGTTTGGCGTATATGCTATTGTGTATGCTGTTGAGGTACTTGAGGTTATTAGCTTTATACTTGGAGTTAGTATGCTAATTATTGCTAGCACGTATGCGATATATATGTAAGTGGTTGCAAGTAGGTACATTATATATGTATGTGTATAACTATTGCATTCACTAAGCGTTTTGCTTACCCTCTCGTTGTTTACTTTCTTTTATAGGCTCCGGCGTGGACAAAGGAAATGGTATTCGTTTGGACTAGTGATCCCGCTTTGTTATGTTAGGAGGAGCTTTTGGACGTTTAGCTTTTGAAGTTTGACCAAGAATTTGGGTAGTTTAACCCCCAAACATCATGCTCTAGTGTCGTTTGGAATTTAAACTAAATTGGTCGAAACTTGTATTTTGTACGAAACTCGTAATTCGGCCATATGTGGGCCCGATGTCGTAAAACTTGCTTTATTATTGAAACGTGTTAGTTTTGCTTATTATAATGTGTTGTGAAAACCGTTTCGTCTAAAAGTGTCGGGAAGTGGGAGATCTTTAAGTGAAAAATGACAAAACCGGACAGAAGCTGTCAGGCAGTTTGCGCACCGCGTACACGAGGGGCTGCGCGCGCGCACCCCTTTGTTGTAAAAAAAGAATTTTTTCTGTTTTCTGTTTTCGGTTGGAAGGTTGATAAATAGTAACATACACTATTACTACGGAGTATATTTTCTGGGTAAGCGAGGAAACCTCGGGTAATCAAGCCCCAGAGCACGAGACCTGATACCGGGTGAATTGCGCATTATGCGCACCCTCTAGTCACACTCCTTTTTTGAACAATTTGGCATAACCGGGAATTGAACCCGGGTGGTGTGTTTTATTGGGCAACTCGGTGGCCACTCAGGCAAGCCTAAATGGTTTACTAGGGAGTATATTACAGTATTTTTTTTTACTAAATTCTTTTAATAACTAGCCTTATAACATAATATATTATTATATATTATTATATATTATATGTTGTTTTCTTTTGTTATTATTTTTGGGTACCTACTACCTAGCCATTGAAGTGTATATATAAATCGTTCATTTGCATTACTTATAAGATATTGAAATTGTGTTTAATTTATTGAGGGAAATCATTTCTGGATTTTTTTATTTTTTTTTTCAATTCATGTTAGCTTTTTTTATATTAAAATTTCTCTTGTTTGAACAAAAACGGACTAATTGTTTCGGCTAAAGCTTAGTGGGCTATTTACTATCTATCCTACAAGCCCAAAAGGCTCAGCCCAAACTACATCACTTCACTACGTAAAACACGTCAGCTCGATCAAAAATATCCTTTTGCGCGGATCAAACCCTATCTGGATTTAGGGTGTGTCTGCAATCTAGGGTTCGTTTCAAATCAAACCCCAATCTCAACGTCTACGTATAAATCATCATAGGCTTATATCTCACCCTTCATTCCAAACTTCAATTTCACCTTATCTGAAATCACTTAGGGTTTCAGCTTTAACAAGATGATGCAACCAGGAAACGGCATGGTGCCACCAGCGATGCAAAAACCACCACAACAACAATCGTATCAACAACAACCTACACCTCAACAGCAGTGGATGATGCAACAACCACCTCAACAACAGCATCAACAGCCGTTACCGCCACATATGTGGGCTCAGCAACAAGCGCCACCTCAGCAGCAGCAACAACAGTATGGAGGTGGTGCTCCGGCTAGTTCTGATGAGATTAGGTCACTCTGGATTGGTGATTTGCAGTACTGGATGGATGAAGCATATGTCACTAACTGTTTTTATAATACTGGAGAGGTATAATTTGTATTGTATATGTATATATTTTCACATGTGGTAATCATATGTTTTTAAAAAGATTTGACCTAAATTTGTTATTTTGTTGTGAAATTTAAGCTGTCTGACATTTTAAGTTTTAAATAAATACGTGATTTATTGAGTAGTTAATTCTGTTGTTATTGAGCCTTATTTATTGTAAACAGATAGATAAAAATAGTAGTCTTTTCAGATTCTTAATATTTATACGTATATATGCATACACATATACACATCTGGCTTTTGTATGTTATTGTCACGTTTGTTGTTGTAGAAAACTATATATTCATCTTTTTAACTGTTGAATGATCTTAAGCACATTGTGACTATTTCTGCAGGTTGCTACAGTGAAAATCATTAGAAACAAGCAAACCGGGCAACCTGAGGGGTATGGTTTCATTGAGTTCAGGAGTCGTGCAGGTGCAGAAAATGCTTTGCAGACGTACAATGGGACCCTGATGCCAAATACTGAACAGAATTTCAGGCTTAACTGGGCTAGTCTTGGTGCCGGTGAGAGACGCAATGATGATACACCTGACTACACCATATTTGTTGGTGATTTGGCTGCGGATGTTTCAGATTACGTACTGCAGGAGACGTTTAAAACTGTTTATTCATCTGTGAAGGGTGCAAAAGTTGTCGCTGATAGAACAACTGGACGATCTAAAGGATACGGTTTTGTTAGATTTGGAGATGAGAGTGAACAAGTTCGTGCCATGTCTGAAATGAATGGTGTTCTTTGCTCTTCTAGGCCAATGCGTATTGGACCCGCGGCTTCCAACACCAAGAGTAGTGCTGGAGGTGGTATGCAGAAAGGTATGCTGTCAATGTTTATGTTTCTATCTCTTGTGAAATTGCTCTTCTCTAGTATTGTTATATATGTTATCCTATTTGTTTCTTTTGATGCTTTAGACTTGGTATACTTTTTGTTTCTATGTACTATCTATTTTCTCTTCTCGTAAAAAATTATGGTGGTTTTGGACCTGGATATTATCTCTTATACCATGAAGATTACATGAAATTTAGTAGTTTTTTCCTAGTAGCTGCATTTGTGAACAGGGGAACATTTTTTTTTTTTTTTTTTAAATATACAAAACTTATAGAAGTTTGTATTTTCTCAATAGCAGGACCCTGAGAGGCTCTCAGTTTTGGGTGCCTGGAACTGATTTCAGCTGAAATGATGCCACTTTATTGCAGTGGTCTTGTTTAGGTCAGTGGTTTTGTTAACGTAATGAGCTTCTTTCCTTTTTTTACAGTTCATTGCGTTTCGTTTTCGTTTTCTACATTCAACTTACTCTCATTTCCGTTCTTGTTAAATTTCCAGTCCCTTTTGTATTTATTTACCTTTCTCAACTGAACTGCTTTTTATCAGTCTTCAATAGCCTGCTTTACT
Organism: Rutidosis leptorrhynchoides; assembly: GCF_046630445.1. Taxonomy (NCBI): domain Eukaryota; kingdom Viridiplantae; phylum Streptophyta; class Magnoliopsida; order Asterales; family Asteraceae; genus Rutidosis; species Rutidosis leptorrhynchoides. The sequence goes on along the minus strand of NC_092333.1, from coordinate 673,737,576 downwards.
CTCGTGGTAGCATTTTTATTTTTTCAGTTTTTATTTACTTTTCTCGCAACATAGTACTTGTTTCGTATTAATGGCAGTTCTTTATAAGTTCTTTTTTCTCTTCTTGTATTCCTTTTTTCGAGTCTTTAACTATCTACTTTATCTTCATCGAGTATTGGATGTGGATGGCTTGTTATATTTTTCATTCTTGAAGTTCGCGATTCAATGAAGGGTATTTAGAAACGACTTGGTTCTTATATCTGCGTCTATATCTTACTATTAGTTTGCTTTCAGCCTTGCTTTGATTGCACGTGTAAATTAAAAGTTACATTTGTGAACAGGATATGTAAGTTTTTCCACATATCTATGAATTCTTCAACTGTTGTGGCGTTTGTAGAGCTTATTAATATTAGTTATCTAATATATTTATGTTGCCTTTGAATAATATTGTTATTTTTTATGTATTATAGTTTTGTATTTGTTTGGATTTATAGCGTCTGAACTTTTTTTTGGCATGCAGCTTCTTACCAGAATGCTCAAGGGAGTCAAGGAGAGAGTGACCCAAACAATACAACTGTGGGTATTTTTGTCATCAGTTTGTGGAAGTTTATGTTTTGTTCAACTGTTAACAATATACATTCATGTTACAGATATTTGTTGGTGGGTTAGATCCCAGTGTTTCTGATGATGCCTTGAGGCAGGTGTTTGGTCAGTTTGGTGAAGTAATTCATGTGAAGATTCCAGTAGGCAAACGTTGCGGATTCGTACAGTTCGCTAACAGGTAAACATTCCCTGAGTTCTTTATTTTCTATATGTTTGTGCCTTTTGGGTTTCGTCTGCTTTGTTTTTGTACTTATCATTCTGTTGTGTTATATGTTCCAGAGCATGTGCAGAGCAAGCGTTGTCTCTTTTAAATGGCAGTGAATTAGGTGGTCAAAACGTTCGCCTTTCCTGGGGGCGTAGTCCCTCTAGCAAACAGGTTTGTTATATTTAGAAGTTGAAATTTTGACTACTACATTTAGTTCCTCGATTCAGGCTATAATTCTATACTTCATGTGCCAAATAGGTAAATTATATAAGTTTGCTTAAACACAACGCATCAAACAGCTATAATATAAAGCTAGTTTAAGAGATTGGGTCAGATAGGTAACATTATAAGTACTATAGCTCAAAAGGAAGAGGGACATTCGGTCTGAACTTGTATAAAATCGTCTGAAACATAGCTGTGATGCTTATGAAATTTGGATATATAATTATAATAAGGAATAAGGAATAATTTAGTGTTTGTAATCATATTAGATACACTAGTTCTTAGGAAGATTTAAGTTGTGGACAAGTCATTTTATAATAGAACGATGTGTTTGACTTTTCGATTTGATTTCAGGGCCAGGCGGAGCAAGGGCAGCAATATGGCGGTGGAGGTGGTGGTGGTGGGTATTATGGTTATGCTCCACAAGGTTACGAAGCATATGGTTATGCTCCACCACCTCAGGATCCAAGTGCATATTATGGAATGTATGCCGGAGCAGCAGCTGGTTATGGAGGTTATCAACAACCACGGCAGGTAATGATTCCTTCTGTTTTGCGGCTATTATATTTTTTTTTATATGTTGTGTCCCTAGCTGATCAGGATGTGTATTTGCAGTGATCTGCTGTCAGTTGTGAAGTTGTTCGTGTTTACTTGTGAGTTGCTGAACGTGAGAGGCTGTAGAATATCGTTGTGGAGTTTGATCTGCTAAGAAAACATAGCGTGGATGTTACATGACTATCTTTGATTTTATTTTTGTTTTTCTTTCATGTTGCTCTGTTTGTGGATCTAACTAATGTATGGGTTGAGATTGTAAGATATCTTTGTTGAGGATATTTGATTGTTGTAAACCTCAGTGTTTATAAGGTTCTTTCTATCTAAACGCCCGGTTCTTTAAATTTTTTCATGAAAATTACATCTGTCTCGAGTATTTGGTCAAAAAGACGTTATCTGAACGTCACCCTTATTGTATAATGTGTAAATGTATACTCTATCCCTCCTAAAATAAGTGTCTAGTAGTATGATGTATAAAATAAGTGAACATCGTTAACCGACTTAAAACCCAAATTAGGGAACATCGTCAACCGACTTTAAACTCGAATTTTCAGGTAAATGAGAAACGATGATATGACCATTTATATTAGGTTTGGTTTTCGTCCGGTTCTAGTTTTGGAATTGGCGGTTCGTGTTAAAACCAACATGAATATTAAAATTAAATTTAGTAATCAAATCCAAAATCAAAGTAATAATAGTAATCTACTATAAATTCAAATTGTCTCGCGTCTCGAGGAGGGAAAAGGAGTAACTCCAATTATTGATACCCTACGTCTTGACGCTATAATGTTTTACACTTCCAGCACACAACAGAGACGTATAGGTGAAAAGAGTATTGTCAATACGAATGAAATTTGAGGGACATAGATAAGTTAGAATAATTTCTTCACAATTCGGATGTTAATTACTTTGGTAGACACAATCCAAGTGGAAGAGACAGTTGTAGTCTTGTAGATCAACACTGATAGCTTTGTTTCACTTCCATTCTTTTAATATTAACATTAGTTTTATAACTTATATACGTACATGTACTCAATGACATGGTTTACGAGGACGCAATTGCTTTTGGGGTCTCAAGATGGTAGTGACGGCGGTTCATCGGCAAATGGGAATGGAAAGTGTCCGTGGAGGCTTTCGTGGCATTCGATAAAATGATGACACGTTTGGCCGAAGAGAGCGAACCAGGTGTTGGATCCGCCAATGTGTTATCTTACAAGATAGAAAATCGGTCCGAGAATAACACTTTGAAAGAGACGGTTAATGGTAAGTTGAAAAGAGTGAGACCTAGAAGTTGATTGATTACGTTGTTCTCATGCTTTTTCGTATATTTTTTTCGTTTTATGATTTCACTTTGTGTGTGTTGTTTGGTTCTTATTATTATCGTGTAGTATTCAATTTATAGTATTGGTTAGTTTGCTTTAAGGTTTATCGGGTTGTCAGGGAAGACTCGATTATAGATAGTTTTCGTTTAGTTCATTGCTTTCTACGTGCGAGCTTCACCGTTTCCCCCGTTTTTTTGTATTCTTTGTTGAGAGCGTTTTTCTTTGAAAAACGACCTCGTTTCTATATGAGTTTTCGTCATTTTTGTCAAAAGATAAATAAATAAATAAATAAAAACACTCTTCTTCAAGCCAACCTCTTTTCCGTCTATCCCCATCGTCTTCCACCCTTCGATCTTCTTCCCACCTTTCCTTTCCTACCAACAACAATCTTTCTACAAATAATTAAAGAAAAACAAACAATTTGATGGGTTTAGTGGGACGGGTGTTGATCAAGTAAGCCCCCCAAAGAGTGGTAGTAAGAAGAGGTCAAAGGCTAAGATTTCAGCTATTAATGAAGAAATTTACGACGCGTCAAATGATTCTAATGTAAGACTTGTAGCAGGAAGCAGATTGGGTCACATAATCTTATGAGTTGTTTTTTACTCGAAGGTATGATTTGAAACATCAACGCATGTGACTATAGTGATCTACCACACCATTAAGCTGATTCTGTGGCATATCATCAGTGATTACATGATAATGCAATGAAGATTTCCATTTTTTAATCTTCGTAGCTGAAAACTGAAATAACAAACTTATATAGCAGTAGAGACCTTCATTTATAAACCCCAAATGAACACTACCTTAATGAATTTTTGCATGAACTGGATCATAACACGCCTTCAGTTGCGAGATAAAATAGTTTTTTTTTACTTGATCCGGTGCAGCTATCAGTTAAATGAATATGAATCAAGATTCAAGATGGTATCAACTTCAATGATGGTCAGTAAAAGCAGTGCTAAATAAAATGATGAATGTTGCATTCCAGGATAATAAATACAATATAACATGAACAGTAAAATAACAATCAAGGACAAAAAAACAACCCTCTCAACTCATACTTGGTATATTATCTTTTTAAACTTGAACAAAATTTAGACCACATCAACTGCATCTTCAAACTCAAGAATGCATAGAACTCAATAACTTAAGAGCAAGTTCCTCTTGCTCTGCTAAAGAGATTGCATCCGTCTTCAACGCCACCTTATCCTTACTCTCATTATCACTATCACCATCACTATCAAAGTACACCTTCGATCTTTTAACAGTCTGGGTATCTTTATCAGATTCAGATAAGTCTTCATCTTCTTCTTCTTCTTCTTCTTCAAGTCTAGCTCTCTTATGTTTCATCTTCTCCTTTAATCTCTTTTCTTTACGTCTTTCACGATCCAATTGCTTGTCCTCCTTGTCACGTGCTTTCATATCTTCTTTCAAGTCCGCAAACCTCTTCATTACTACAACAAGACAAATAACATAAACCAAAAACACGTCAATCACATCATTTAACATCTATTTGGATCATTTTGTGTTCTATCTACAAAGGGTCAATCTCAAAAGATGTTCATAACATATGCAACCTATATTCTTGTATTCAACATTCAATTGACCGAATCATAAATATAGCAAACAAATTATGAAAGGTGAAATTTTGACAAATGTTCATATCAGCCCAGCCTGACCCATTTGACAATCGGTCAATGTTCATGCATATTTTTTCCAAGGGAAAACATACACACGGACATCAATGCGAAAGGGTTTTTTTAGGCGTCAACGTCGTTGATCTCCGGTCCGGTTACCGTGAATAACCCGTACCCGAGATGATGATCTCGGGAGGGTGGCCAACGAATTGCCCGCCGGTCGATAGTCGGACCCTATCGACGGCAAAGGGAGAAAAAACCCTACAAGACCCGTAGGTAAAAACCCTAGAGTTGTGATCGTGAAGACGATCGTGGAGAAGATCTGGCGATAACTGCCGTGTGCGTTGCGGACTTGCGGTGGTGGCGTTGCGGTGTGATCGAATGATCGTATGAGGTGGTGCTTTCATTGAGAGAGTAAGAGTTGTATGCGATTGGGAGATTGTGAACTTGATGTAGGTTTTGCCCCATATTTATAGATGGGAATTAGGGTTAATTGACTTGGGGCCCAAGTTAATTGTGTAGACCCTAATTGGACTAAACCCTACGTCATCAAGTCCCCCAAGTTCGGTATGATATTTTTGTCAAGTATCGTATCGAACTTCTCATTATGCTGCGGAAAATAAGTTCACATGAGCCTGCGCAAACAACTGTGCGTAAACCCGTGAACAGATGCGCAAAGAACCGCATGCAGAGCGCGCAGGGAAACCGCGTGAACTACCATGCGTAAAACCGCATGAAAATTGCGTCTAAAGTCGCGGACAACTGTGCGCAAAGTGTGCGTAACCTGGACAAAAGCGCGTGGACAGTTACGCAAGCGCGCGAACATCTGCGCTAAATATTCATGTACTTAAACCGCATATAACGAATTAAAAGCTCAATAAGAAAAGAAAAACCTTCTCAAACCGAACGATAGACGGTAGAAACACGAGACATAATGCATCGCGTCCCACGGATGGCGCCAAATGTTCATGCATATTTTTTCCAAGGGAAAACATACACACGGACATCAATGCGAAAGGGTTTTTTTAGGCGTCAACGTCGTTGATCTCCGGTCCGGTTACCGTGAATAACCCGTACCCGAGATGATGATCTCGGGAGGGTGGCCAACGAATTGCCCGCCGGTCGATAGTCGGACCCTATCGACGGCAAAGGGAGAAAAAACCCTACAAGACCCGTAGGTAAAAACCCTAGAGTTGTGATCGTGAAGACGATCGTGGAGAAGATCCGGCGATAACTGCCGTGTGCGTTGCGGACTTGCGGTGGTGGCGTTGCGGTGTGATCGAATGATCGTATGAGGTGGTGCTTTCATTGAGAGAGTAAGAGTTGTATGCGATTGGGAGATTGTGAACTTAATGTAGGTTTTGCCCCATATTTATAGATGGGAATTAGGGTTAATTGACTTGGGGCCCAAGTTAATTGTGTAGACCCTAATTGGACTAAACCCTACGTCATCAGTCAACAAGCATCGTTTTGTATTGGCTACAATACAAAACAATGCTTGTTGACCGATTACCTAAAACTGGCATATTTTGCTATCGTTGGGAGATATTATTTAACAATCCTCTGAAGAAAATAACAAGTTTTCCTTACCTTTATCTGTATCGAGCAGAGCAGATTCTGGCCTTTTGTCTGCTAACGTTGCAAGTGGCGGCAGTGTGTTCCCTTCTTCATCGAATACAACTCGTGTCCCCACCGGTCTATGAACGTTGATCTTTAACTTCTTTTTCTTATTAACTCTAGTCATAGGCCTACATAAAAATCGATAATAAAAATCAGTACAAAAGATAATGATATAGGATAATATTACAAGACTGATTAAACTTAAAGCCATATCAATTAGCATAGTGTGAAGGTTACATACAACATGATGTCAGCTGCAGTTGTTTCCTCTTCACCATTTTCTGTTTCCTTTTTGTGAAGTAAATCGAGTATCTCTTCATCTTCAGAATCCTCAAGTAAGTTATTACTTTGTTTTTGTCTTACAAAGTCTTTATTTGTGTGAATCTCGGGTACCAAATTGGAAACTGTGGGGTCCGTTTTGTTCATGCTTTTACGATCAAGATAACGGAGTTGTGGAGTCATTGGTAAGCCTAAAGATGCCGAGTAGTCATCGATGGGGAGTTTTGTCACATCAAAAACTTCTTTATCTTTTTGCTTGTAGATTGATTTGACGTACGTTTTAAAAGCGCTTTGAGCCAAAGGCTGCAGTTCTGTATACTTGGCTAACAGTGCAGCTAACAAACCAGAAACTGACTGCAGTCGCTTAGTGTTTGCCTGTAGCATATTAAAATGGCAAAAATAAATAAATAAATAAAATACAACTTTCAAACCACAGCACAAACAAAACATAAAAACAAGAACAATTGACATTATTAGAGGCAATAATCACTACCCACTTATTTATAAATGGGTCAGTCTAATTGTTTCGTGGTATTTCAAGGTGGTCCAAAGAGACAAATCTATGCAAAATAAGTGACACTTATAAAAGATTTTATATTGATTGTAATTTGCGCATTACACAATTGTATATAGCAAAAAAGTAAAAATCTGAACAACGGTGTGTTTCAGGACAAGCCCAACCCACTTCAACACATACTAAAAAACATGTTTTGACAGAAATCAGGTTTGATATGGTGTGCAGACCACCTTATTGATCCATTTTGACACCTATATACATTACCTTGTCAAAGTGAACGGGTATCTTCTTCTCTTGCAATCTTTCAAGCATCTTCATTTCTGAAGGCAAAAGGAACAAGACCGACTTCCCAGTAGATTGATAGCGGGCAGTTCGACCAACCCTGTGTATATAACCTGCCACATCATCAGGGCAATCCACCTGGAAAAAAAGAAAACGAGAATCAAAATCACAGCTTCAAAAGTTTAATATAATAGTTAAATGGGTAATAAAAGATGGGAGTTGATATTTTTCACCACCAAAATTGATAGATCCACCACAACCGTGCATTATCTACTTGTACATTACAAGTATATTGCACGGTTGTGGCGGATCTATCAATTTTGATAGTGGAAAAATCATCATCCATTAAAGATGGAAACTTTTAACGCTTTCACTGATGGATCAGGTTAAATAGGGTCCTTTATTAACTCAACTGGTCAAAGCAAAAACTTAAGCTAAAAATGAAATAGGTAGAAGTGTCAAATAGGTTGAAAGATGCTCAAAGTATATTTTCAAAGCATGAAACAGCCTACATCCCTATCAAAATTTCAGATTTTTATTGCAGAATACTGTTTTTATACTAATAATTTACACAAGAAATGTTTATTATAAACTTCTCTAAAAAAAAGACAAGTTTTCACAGGTCCAACCTTACATGACCCGTTTCAACCTGTAGTAGGCGGGAGGCCCACCAATCTTGCCAAGTTTACTCAACACTTTAGCATACCTGAACAACCCAATCGACCCCCTTGTTGAAATCCAAACCCCTTGAAGACACATCAGTTGAAAAAAGAACTGATCGTTGCTCAACAAACTGTTGTAATATAAAGGTCCGTTTGATTTGTTTCATCCTTCCATGTAGGCACTTCAAAGGTATCCCGGGACGCAGTTTTTTGAATGCTTCATATACGAACCTCACCTATCAGATCATGCCATATATTAACACATCAACAAACAAAAAAACCATCAAAAAATCTAAAAAATAATAATAGTAGAACAACAACAACAAAAGATGAGACAAGAATTATAAACACAGATAGCTACCTGCTTGCAGCTGGAAAGAAAAACGAGGATCCTTGAATTTAGATGCGCCTTTATAAAACTCCACAGCATATCTAACTTTTGATCGAGGGGAACAAGCATTACTTTCTGATGCAGGAGTATGGGGGTATGATCAGTATGCGCCTCAACGTATTCAGGATCTTTCAAATTAAGTCGTGCAAGATCTTTGACTGATTTTGTTTGAGTAGCAGAAAAAAGTAGAGTCTGTCTGTGTTTTGGAAGTTGTGAAATGATCGCAGTGACTTCCTTTTTAAATCCAGAATCAAGAATTCGATCTGCTTCATCAAGTACCAGTACCTGTTGGCTGGCATGGATCATAGTATCATACACCCAAATCAGTAAACTGGCAAGAATATCATACCCAACCCAATTCCGACCCATTTACCTAAAATGAGTTACATGTTGGGTGGATCATGGGTTACATGTTGTCTCTCACCATTCAATTTGACAAATCATATATATTGGGCAAAAAGGGTAAAAATAAAATAACAAATACATAGATCATGATGGAACATAATTAGTACATTAAATTAACTAAAAAAACTATAAATAGTTAACATAAAATTTCAGTGTTAAAATTTTAGGTTTTTCGACTTTGCCCCCGGTGGATTTTTTTCCCCCCAAAACCAACATATTTTGCCCCAAAACCTTTGAATTTTACCCAAATTTCTCCAACTTTTGCACCAAAACCTTCAAATTTTGCCCAAAAACCTCAATTTTTTGCCCCAAAACCTCCATATTTTGTCCAAAAAAATTGCTACGATTTTAATTTTTTTTTTTTGCCCCCGGTGAAAAAAAATCCTAGTTTCGCCACTGATGGCAAACTGAGTGAGTTGGTGTGCTACGTTTTCCTTCTGCTTTTATATTTCATATGGGGTAATAAGTAGCAAATTTCTGAGAACTTTGAATCTTATTCACTAGCAAATTGGGGTGCCTTTCTATTTCGTTTTCCTGGGATGGTCCATGCTTTAAATATTAAAACCAAAATCACCATGAGGTAATTGGGTGTCGTAAAAAAGAAAGGACCCATGAAAAGACCCAAAGGCATTGAAGCAGGTTTCAATTGGACCCGTTAGATAGAATATGAACCAATACAAAACCCAAACTTAAAGCAAAAGTTCCAGAAATCAAGTATGTGGGCCAATATTGCAATTAATAGCTTTTTGACAACCACAATGTGACCGGTTTCCCCATACAGCTGCCACCTACAATCTTGCTCTTACACAAGATCAACAATAAGAAGTTCACTGTAACAGTTATACTTGCACGAGGCGACAAAATAAAAAGCTTGAAAAAACAAAGGCATGCAAGGTGAAAAAATAACAAAAAATAATAGAAAGAGTAAGTGGGAAGGAAAAAAAACTATGACCTGTAGCTGTGAGCAATCAAAATTTGGAGTTGTGTCCATGTGCTTGAGAAGCCGTCCAGGTGTACAGATCAATATATTCATCCGATTCACATGATCCTTCTCTACATCATATTCATGACCACCAATTAAAAGACCAGCACTAAAACCATGGTGCTTACCAACTGATTTCAGTACAGAAAATAGCTGGTCAGCCAACTCCCTGGTCGGAGAGATAATAATGCAACCTACTCCATCCTCCAGACCCCATCTAGCTTTGTATAACTTCTCCAAAACCTAAAAAAAAATTAAAGTGTGATAGTTACACGCCTTACAGTAAAAACATGATCTTCACACTTCAGAAACCTTCACGTTTTAAAAATATGGCCCCATCAATTTCATAAAAAGATATAAGCTAGAGAAATAACATATAAATAAAGGATTCATTTACACCAAGGTCAATATCATTGCCATGATGAATACAATGTGCCAGCCTAAGGTTCAAAAAATATATGAAATGATAAAGGCGATAATGGCTTAAAAGTGTAACTAAGCTTTAACCATCGAACACAACAAAGTAGATTTCTTACCAATTGCTCCGTAATACAGCTATGTTACAAATTCATATGGACTTGTACAACAAAAAGGTGAAGCTTGTTTGCATCATTGAAATAACAGTATAATGACAATAACCAACTTCCTTTCTTTTCCTATTGTTGCAAAATTGTTAAGTAAGTTAAAACCTAGTACCATTAATTGGTAAAATACCACTCTCTTAATTGCATTCAATTGTAAAAAAAAAAAAAAAAAAAAAGAGTGAACTTTGTTTCATTTTACTACACTTACACATGATATTAAAAGTAGTTGAATAACAAAAATCAACTACTTCATTTCATTCATCAGCATAATGTGAACAGCCCATAAATCAACCATTACACAATGACATTTAGCTCTGGCTCAAACTCCATATACACACATATACCTATATATACGCATACACTCGTTGCACAGATCTAATTAAGCTTACATTTGTAGCTACAAATCACCAAAAATGATAAATATAGACAGAGAATATAAAGCTAAATTGATTACAAAAGCAGAAACTTACAGGGATGATAAAAGCTAGAGTTTTTCCAGAACCGGTTTTTGCAGCACCGAGTATATCGCGGCCACATAACGAGTGAGGCAACGAAGCTCGTTGAATTTCGGTCATAACTTTAAATCCAGATTGACGTAATCCGTCTTTTAAATTCTTCGAAATCGGAAGTTGCTGGAATTTGGTACAACCGGAATACTGAGAGAACGTATTCTCATCAATACGACCGATCGGTGATTTAGCCGGAAGCGGCGGCAGTGATAATGGATTTGAACCGGATTCCGGTTTACCGAATTCTATCCATTGTTCGAGTAATTTTATCTCTTGAACTTCAGATGAGCGGCCTTGGAGGCGTAATTGTTTGGATTTTGGTTTCTTCATTTGAGATTTTGATTGTTAGGGTTTCAGATTGAGTAGTGTTTATTAGCTTAACGATTCTGGTTGTTTTGAGAGTGAAAACTGGGGTTTTAGCCGGTAGGGTTTGGATTGTGAAGCTAGGGTTTTATTTCTAAAGAGTTCTGTAAGCTTTTATATTATTTAATAGAATTACGCGGTTGGTCCCTGCTGTTTTCCAAATTTGCTTGATAGTCATTTTTATGTTTTTTATAAGGCTATAAGCATGGCTTGTCATCGATATTGGCACTAGTGACGATGTTAGTACCAATCTAACGACCGTTAACTTTTATCGTTAATCTTTAACATGTTCCTTACAATGTGGATATTGCTTAGCCATGTATGTACACGTGAGAGTTTGGAAAAGAGAGAGACATTCAAGATTTCTTAGCTATGTACACATGTAGTATATATGTCATATAATAATATTGGATATTGGATATATATTCAAAGTATCATTTTCTTTTCTTAAAAAAAAAAAAAAAAAAAAAAAAAAAAAATTGATTGATTGATGTAGTAGCGGAGATAGGGTGGAGACACAGGGATGTTTAGCCTCCCAATAGATCCAATTCTAATGAAACATTAATAGCTCATATTTAGTTAATTTATATAAGCCTTTCTCAATTATTCATTTAACCCAATTGTTTGGGTTAACTATCTTTCAAAGCTAAATACAAAGTAATATTAATCAAAACATATCGTACAAGTTTACTTATCGAACATTTAGATGGGCCATATCACTTTTCATACTAAAATTTTTTACAGTACCATTTTTTAATGCTTAATGATTATTAAAGTGTTGTAATGTAGTTATCTGTATATGTATTAAACAAATAAAATAAATTATACAAAGGAAATTGTTCTCCTTTAGTTTTATTTGATTTGTCCCTTTTAATTTTCGAGTAAACCTACCCTAGCGTTAAATCCTGGCTCCGCCCCTGGATTGATGCATTTTCTCATTTAACGCTATTTGAAGAAACCATGAATGAAACGAAGCATGTTTTTAATTTGTAATGATATTGCTACTTTATTTGCAATGCACATCATTAAGGATTTAATCATTTATGTTTTTGGCTGTTAATGATTATGTTTAACATTAAGCGTTTTTACTAGTTTTCATTTTTATCATTTTACCCTTTTTTATAACAGCTTCAATTATTCTATCAAACACTTAAATACATCAAAAACTTCAGTTAACAACTTTCGACTTCTAGCTAACAACTAGTTTTTTCAAATATACCCATTATATCTAGGGATGTCAATGACAACCCGATATAGTGGATATTTGTAGTGACCCGAACTTTTCCATGTTTATATATATTAAATTAAATTGTTATTTACATGATTAAGTGTTTCCAACATGTTAAGCAATCAAACTTGTTAAGACTTGATTAATTGAAATAGGTTTCATATAGACAATTGACCACCCAAGTTGACCGGTGATTCACGAACGTTAAAACTTGTAAAAACTATACGATGACATATATATGGTTATATATATAGTTAACATGATTTTATTATAATTATGTATCTCATTAGGTATTTTAACAATGAGTTATATACATAAAAATGAGACTATTAATTTAAGAAACTCGAAAATGATATATATAACGATTATCGTTATAACAACGTCTTACTAGGTACATATGAATCATATTAAGATATTGATACACTTGGTTAATTATGTTAAATGATAAGTAAATATATTATTAAGTGTATTAACAATGAAATACATATGTAAAAATAAGACTACTAACTTAATGATTGCGAAACGAGACATATATGTAACGATTATCGTTGTAACGGCATTTAACTGTATATATATCATACTAAGATATATTATATATCATAATATCATGATAATATAACAATTTAACATCTCATTTGTTATAATAAACAATGGGTTAACAACATTCAACAAGATCGTTAACCTAAAGGTTTCAAAACAACATTTACATATAACGACTAACGATGACTTAACGACTCAATTAAAATGTATATACATGTAGTGTTTTAATATGTATTCATACACTTTTGAAAGACTTCAAGACACTTATCAAAATACTTCTACTTAACAAAAATGCTTACAATTACATCCTCGTTCAGTTTCATCAACAATTCTACTCGTATGCACCCGTATTCGTACTCGTACAATACACAGCTTTTAGATGTATGTACTATTGGTATATACACTCCAATGATCAGCTCTTAGCAGCCCATGTGAGTCACCTAACACATGTGGGAACCATCATTTGGCAACTAGCATGAAATATCTCATAAAATTACAAAAATATGAGTAATCATTCATGACTTATTTACATGAAAACAAAATTACATATCCTTTATATCTAATCCATACACCAACGACCAAAAACACCTACAAACACTTTCATTCTTCAATTTTCTTCATCTAATTGATCTCTCTCAAGTTCTATCTTCAAGTTCTAAGTGTTCTTCATAAATTCTACAAGTTCTAGTTACATAAAATCAAGAATACTTTCAAGTTTGCTAGCTCACTTCCAATCTTGTAAGGTGATCATCCAACCTCAAGAAATCTTTGTTTCTTACAGTAGGTTATCATTCTAATACAAGGTAATAATCATATTCAAACTTTGGTTCAATTTCTATAACTATAACAATCTTATTTCAAGTGATGATCTTACTTGAACTTGTTTTCGTGTCATGATTCTGCTTCAAGAACTTCGAGCCATCCAAGGATCCGTTGAAGCTAGATCCATTTTTCTATTTTCCAGTAGGTTTATCTAAGGAACTTAAGGTAGTAATTATGTTCATAACATCATTCGATTCATACATATAAAGCTATCTTATTCGAAGGTTTAAACTTGTAATCACTAGAACATAGTTTAGTTAATTCTAAACTTGTTCGCAAACAAAAGTTAATCCTTCTAACTTGACTTTTAAAATCAACTAAACACATGTTCTATATCTATATGATATGCTAACTTAATGATTTAAAACCTGGAAACACGAAAAACACCGTAAAACCGGATTTACGCCGTCGTAGTAACACCGCGGGCTGTTTTGGGTTAGTTAATTAAAAACTATGATAAACTTTGATTTAAAAGTTGTTATTCTGAGAAAATGATTTTTATTATGAACATGAAACTATATCCAAAAATTATGGTTAAACTCAAAGTGGAAGTATGTTTTCTAAAATGGTCATCTAGACGTCGTTCTTTCGACTGAAATGACTACCTTTACAAAAAAGACTTGTAACTTATTTTTCCGACTATAAACCTATACTTTTTCTGTTTAGATTCATAAAATAGAATTCAATATGAAACCATAGCAATTTGATTCACTCAAAACGGATTTAAAATGAAGAAGTTATGGGTAAAACAAGATTGAATAATTTTTCTCATTTTAGCTACGTGAAAATTGGTAACAAATCTATTCCAACCATAACTTAATCAACTTGTATTGTATATTATGTAATATTGAGATACCATAGACACGTATACAATGTTTCGACCTATCATGTCGACACATCTATATATATTTCGGAACAACCATAGACACTCTATATGTGAATGTTGGAGTTAGCTATACAGGGTTGAGGTTGATTCCAAAATATATATAGTTTGAGTTGTGATCAATACTGAGATACGTATACACTGGGTCGTGGATTGATTCAAGATAATATTTATCGATTTATTTCTGTACATCTAACTGTGGACAACTAGTTGTAGGTTACTAACGAGGACAGCTGACTTAATAAACTTAAAACATCAAAATATATTAAAAGTGTTGTAAATATATTTTGAACATACTTTGATATATATGTATATATTGTTATAGGTTCGTGAATCAACCAGTGGCCAAGTCTTACTTCCCGACGAAGTAAAAATCTGTGAAAGTGAGTTATAGTCCCACTTTTAAAATCTAATATTTTTGGGATGAGAATACATGCAGGTTTTATAAATGATTTACAAAATAGACACAAGTACGTGAAACTACATTCTATGGTTGAATTATCGAAATCGAATATGTGTAACATCCCGCATTTTTCCGTTAAATTATTTTAACGCCCGTCTTTTTCTTTTTAAATAATACCCTTCGTATCTAGATTCGTATCCTTTGTTATGTAACATTTTAAATATTCTCGTTGTTGGAAGATAACGTCTCCCGTACTCTCGTGTAATTTAAAATAATTCGTTTGGTTAATTCACGCACCCGCACCCGCACCCGAACTAGAGGGACCATTTTTGCCAAGTGATCAAAGGTGTGACTAGGTCAACTAGTCAACACCCTTTCTCATCCATTCATTCATTTCCATTTTCATTTCCATTTTCCTTTAACACTTTCAACTTTTCTTTCAATCTTCATCATCAAGATTCATCATCCATTCATGATCTAGCAAGCTTCAATCAAAACAAAATACATATTTGGAATCCTCTCTTCATCCTCTTCAATTTGATACCAACTTCATCTCTTTTGGGTAACTTTCTAAAATCACTAATTTTATGTGTTCTTGAGATTTTTGAGTTATAAAGTTGTTAATTAGTGTCTATGGCTCATTGTGATGTCGTGTATGTAATTTGTATGCTCGATTCGTTGTTTTTGGTGTAACTAGTTCAATATGAAAATTACTTGCTAAATCCTTGATTTTGGATGATCAAATGTTGTTAGATTGTTAAAGTGCATGTTTTAAAAGTGTTACTAGTATCATTAGTTTCGTTTAGATGTATAGGTTGATTAAGGAAACTCCAAAAACATGATTATTGATTTTGTGATGCTTGATTAGGGTTTGCTAGTTCTTGAGATGAATTTTTGGATGCTTGAATGCCATGGAATGTTAATTGTTAGTGTTTTGTTGCAATGTGTGTTTGATTACCTTCGAAACGGCATAACATACATGTAAGTTGGTTGCCCGAATCATAAAATGCGTTTTTGGAACTTGAACTTTGATTATGAGTATTTAATTGCGGTTTTTGGTTGTTTAAAGTGAAAGTTTGATTGATGATATGTGTTTAGTTGCATTCCTCGTCAAAATACCTTTCCAACGATGTATGATAGGCGTTATAAGCGTTTGCGGGTCAAGTGTTGTGTTAGAATAGGTTTTGGCTCGTGTACACTTTTGAAAAACAGAAAATGCCTGCACAGAGGGTGGCGCGGCGCGCCCCTTCCCCGCGCGGCGCGCAATCTGGCCTGGCCAGATTCTGCCCACTTTGTCCCTTTTCACGTAAAATGTTTGACTAGCTATCGACCTCCGGTTCACATGAAACTTGTTTTAATATACTTGTATATGAATATTTAGCATAGAAAAATAGTCCGGGACCCGACCAGAACATGTTGACTTTTTTGTTGACTTTGACCAAGTTTGACTTTTTGTCAAACTTAACCAATTAATTATGCAATCTTTCTAACATGATTCTATACTTGTATCTTGCATGAAACTTGACAATTTGACTCACATGCTTCATAATCGAGTCGTAACGAGCCATAGGACTAATTGAACATCTTTGACCGTTTGTGTTTACCGTTATTGATATAACCTATATGTTTAGGTCAAGACTAGCGTTGTCTTTGCACGCATTTACTTGTTGAAGTACTTTCATAACTCTCGCTCTCAAGGTGAGATCATAGTCCCACTTTTACTCTTTTTGAACTTATATTTGGGATGAGAAAACATAAACGATTCTTTTGAACTAAGTGAACACAAGAACGGGAAAACAAACATTCTACATATGAGTTTAGAACAAAAATCCTCAATTCGATTATCATTAGTTACACTTGCCGGGTGTAAGCGAGAACTTATGTTATATGGCCATATGGGTTGACAACCCTCATCTTTGACGGTTCGCTACCGTCTACGGATGAAATATATTTTCGAGAATCAGTGTTTGTTCTAGCACTATGGATGGGGTATACAATGGATGGAATGTTAAGCTTTGATAATTGGGTGCTCGTGAAACAAACTTTTGGAATGTATTACTATTATTTCATTGATGCAAATCTTGTGGTTCACTTGTACTTACTTATTTAAACCTATGATTTCACCAACGTTTTCGTTGACAGATTTCTATGTTTTTCTCAGGTCCTTGAACGATACATGATACATGCTTCTGCTCATTATTTTGATACTTGCATTGGATGTCGAGTATACATGCATACATGGAGCGTCTTTTGGATACTTTTAAATTGTGTCGCATAAGTTTCATTTGTACTTAAAACTTTGTATCGTAACTTGTGGTGGAACTATTCTTGTAAAACTTGAACAACCTTTACATTTGAAATGAGTGCGACATATCTTTTGGTCAAACGTTGTTTTAAAGACTTATGACCACGTAACGGGACCTAAGTAGACGGCGCCGTCAATGACGATTTGGTCGGGTCGCTACAGATGGTATCAGAGCTGGTTTAACCTTAGCCGTAAAGGTAGTCACGCGCGCCGGCTGTCAGACCGGGCACTCATACGGACTATGCTTTTTGGCGGGTTAATCGTAGAGGGGGTTCTCACAGTGTTACCTGTGACGAAGCATTGGCTCTTACCCCTTGCGATCCCTTGGAATTTGAGGGTTGGCAGTTTGGCAGAAATGCGGGCTGTAAAATCAGTGTCTGAGGTACACTCAGTGGTCACCAAGCGGTTAGCTGGAAAGGCACTGGGTGGGTTTCTACCCCATCTGTAGCTACCTGTCGGGTCGCTACAGATGGTATCAGAGCCTTGGTTGTAGGGATTTAGAGTTCATTTGTGTCCACCCCGAGTCATAGGGTACATAGGTGAATCTAGACTACAACCGGCATATAGACTGAAGTAGGAATTACTTGACTATTTGTGCATTTATACTCGAACTCTTCTATCATATCTGACTCGTATTCGATCTTGATCTTACGTTGATAAATTTTGTTGATGCGCCACCTTGACTTTATGAAGTAATGTTAAATGCACATGAGAATCAGGGTAATATAATTTCCGGGATTATATTACGGTGATTCACATGGACGTTCCGACATTATGACATAAAAGAATTTAAGGCGAGTCAAGGAAAATTTTCTCTCTATCCTTATTCCATACTGCGGTTAGTATTGTTGAAAATACTAACCAACGATATTCTTGTGTCATGAAGGAACAATGGCTCACCAAGGTCAACACAACACTCCTCTCGAAACTCTTGAACAAGCTCTTCAACGAATGATAACCACCGCCGTGGGTACGGCCGTGGCCGATCATTTTTCTAACAACAACAATCATGGAGCCGGTAATTCAAGCGAAGGTTGCTCCTACAAGAACTTCATGAAGTACAGCCCTCCCACTTTCGATGGAACCGGAGGACCGGTTACTCTCACCCGATGGTTTGAACAAATGGAGACCGTTTTTAACACAAGCGGCTGTCGAGACCAAGATAAGGTCAAGTTTTCCACCCTCACTTTCACCGGCATTGCTCTCTCGTGGTGGAACAAGTACGTACAATCAGTGGGTATCGATGAAGCCCTTACACTCTCTTGGGCCGAATTAAGAGAAAGAATGATCACCGAATACTTCCCGCGCGACGAGACTCGAAGGCTCGAGCAAGGGCTAAGGAATTTGAAAACGGTCGGGAATGACCTCGGAGCTTATAATCAACGGTTTACCGAACTAGTCTCAATGTGTCCGAATCTCATGACTCCCGAATCACTAAGAGTCGAACTTTACAGGGATGGCCTCCCTAAGAGCATTCAACACGGGGTAATGGCATCCCAACCCACTAACCTACAAGAGGCTTTAGCAAAGGCCCACCAAACTTTAGAAACGGTAACTGAAATGGAAGCACCGGCACCAATGATCGAGAACCAATCGAGCGGCAATAAAAGAACATGGGAAGCCTCTCAATCAAGCAACCACAACCACAACAACCTCTCCAAGAAGCCTTTCGCCTCCAACGACAAGAAAGGCTATACCGGAAAACTACCTTTTTGTAACGAATGCCACAAGCATCACTTTGAAGGATGTGGCAGGTTTCGCCACCGGCGCCAAGGACCCGTCGCTCGAAAGATGCCCAACGCACACAGAACGGGTGCTTGCTTCGAATGTGGTCAACTGGGTCATTTTAGGAATGTGTGCCCAAATAAGAAAATCAGCCCCAACGCACGCCGTTGAACCTTCAACATCGACACCAAGGATGCCCGGAACGACGATGGACTAGTAACGGGTACGTTTCTTCACAACAAACCGTATATTTCATACTTGTTCGATTCGATTACCGCTAGACGTTTTACAACCAAGACTTTGACTTGTACTCATTACCTTCCATTTTTTTTTCTTTCTCCCTAGATACTATTTAGGCGATTTAAGCGACCAACGGAAAAATATTGTATGCCTATAAATATTATCGGAGGATATACGTTAAGAAATTGAACTCGACACCAATAGAACTAAGGAACTCAAAACCTATTCATTAAGGAGAAATTGTTGCCCTACATTTATGTATAGATTATTGTGAACTAAGAAATTTTCGGTTGGAAACCGATACCCTCTCCCTCGCATCCATGACCTCATGATTATTTGCACGAATCTCATATGTTCCAAATCGACCTCCGTTCCGGTTATCATCAATTGGGGGTTAAGTGAGACGATGTCTCCTAAGCCATTTTCTGAACTCGCGACGTTAGTTGTAAATCTCTCTTAGTACCGTTTGATTTATTTAGGACTCCGTCCGTATTCATGAATCTCCTAAACCACGTATGCAACTTATCTAGACAAATCTGTTATCGTATTTATGGATGACATCTTAACTTATTTAAGTAAAGAAGGAAAACGAACAACATCACCATCTTACGCTCGAACTTTTGAGAAAAGAGCAACTCTATACCAAATTCTCCGAGTGAGAATTTCTGTTGAACGAAGTCCAATTTTCTAGACCATGATGTTAATGGTCAAGGCATTACAATCAATCTCGAAATCAAGCCACATGTAATCAGGAAACTCTACCAACTCGGACTTGTATTCGTAAAAAAAAAAAAAAAAAAAAAAAAAAAAAAAAAAAAAAAAATCTTAGATCTCGTCTGTTATTACCAAAGATTCATTTCTGACTTTTCTCGTGTTACCCGACTTTTAAACTCGTTAACTCACTAAGGGAAAACTTTAAACCTCTCCGTGTTCGAACCTTGAGCGTGATTCTTCACACCAACATTTCTAGCTAAATTCGTACAACACCAGATGGGACTCAAATATGGAAATATTTCTAGTTGGACGCCGAAAGGCATACTCCCTCGACTCGAAATCAACGGAACGGAAATTCGTTATTTTGCACGAAGAATTCAAATACTAAATTGTGGATCCGATCAATATTCTCGTCATCACGTACCACACTACATACCTCTGTTATTTCACCGTTACCGTCTGATATTACTGGAAATTAAGATAACACACAATCCAACGATACTTCACTCTTCTTTGACTTAACGCCCTTGTGTTTCTGATAATCGGCCAACTATTATTCAACCCCGAACTATACAACTACGTGTACTACCTCGTTTCTCTTTCAGACTTCAACTTTTGACAACTAGAGGCACGTTATGGCAACCTCGAGATGTAAACTCATCCTATTCTAAGTCCTCATTTCACTTCTACATTTATCGCTCGCACTCCCGTATAAGGAAACTTTTTGTAAAATTTCTCATTTGATAGAGAAACTCCTCATATTACATTAGTATTCGCCACGAGGGTGAATAGTCCTAACGAACATTTTTTTTTTTCGAACCCTAACTGACTTGTTCAAACATATCTTAAGAGATTCTATTCCAACACGGTGTATCTTTGTCAATTATCCCGTATCGAAATACTCGTTTCACTTCTAGTTTTACAAGAAACCTTGGAGACCCGCTTAGACATGAGTACCGCGTACCACCCACAAACCGACGAACCGAGCAAACGAACGATTTACGTCTTGGAAAGACATGTCACAAACTCGTATTGTCACCTTTAGTAGATCACTCTTACAACAGTAGTCACCACTCATGTGTTCACACGCTCTTTCCGAAACCCTATATGACCGCTAATGTCATACCCCTGCTCGTTTAACCAAAGCATCAACCACCGAAATCTGAACTCCATCAAGAAACAACAATTGAGATCGTTCAAGTCCGAGAAGGGCTCGAGACAACCCGTTGTCGCCAGAAGAGTTATACCAAACTTAGAGGAGAACCTCACCAAACCCAGTGTGTAACCGCGTAATATTGGGAAACCGCACCTTGGAAGGGTGTAATCCATTTTGGGAAATCGAGAAAGACTATATCCGCAATATTGAACCTTCTAAAACCTTGGGGCGTATTGGAACCGCTTCCTACCGTTTAGAACTCCCGACTCAATTAAGTTTCCGTTTACCCTACATTTCGTGTAACAAATTTAGAAACGTGTCCTGCGGAACAGGAGCGTGCAATCCTGCTAGATACATCAACTATCGATGACAACTTCTCTTCATAGGGAAAACCAGTTGAAACCGGGGATCGTAAAACCAAACCCAAATACAACGTAAAACCCTGACTATCCAACTCATGAGAACACTCAAGGACGTACTTTCACTTATTCATTGCATGGACAACGTAAAGTCTCGAGTAAGAGATATCGACTACTACTTCCAACTAAATTTCGGGACGAAATTTCTTTTGAGGTGTGGATAATGTAACATCCCGCATTTTTCCGTTAAATTATTTTAACGCCCGTCTTTTTCTTTTTAAATAATACCCTTCGTATCTAGATTCGTATCCTTTGTTATGTAACATTTTAAATATTCTCGTTGTTGGAAGATAACGTCTCCCGTACTCTCGTGTAATTTAAAATAATTCGTTTGGTTAATTCACGCACCCGCACCCGAACTAGAGGGACCATTTTTGCCAAGTGATCAAAGGTGTGACTAGGTCAACTAGTCAACACCCTTTCTCATCCATTCATTCATTTCCATTTTCATTTCCATTTTCCTTTAACACTTTCAACTTTTCTTTCAATCTTCATCATCAAGATTCATCATCCATTCATGATCTAGCAAGCTTCAATCAAAACAAAATACATATTTGGAATCCTCTCTTCATCCTCTTCAATTTGATACCAACTTCATCTCTTTTGGGTAACTTTCTAAAATCACTAATTTTATGTGTTCTTGAGATTTTTGAGTTATAAAGTTGTTAATTAGTGTCTATGGCTCATTGTGATGTCGTGTATGTAATTTGTATGCTCGATTCGTTGTTTTTGGTGTAACTAGTTCAATATGAAAATTACTTGCTAAATCCTTGATTTTGGATGATCAAATGTTGTTAGATTATTAAAGTGCATGTTTTAAAAGTGTTACTAGTATCATTAGTTTCGTTTTGATGTATAGGTTGATTAAGGAAACTCCAAAAACATGATTATTGATTTTGTGATGCTTGATTAGGGTTTGCTAGTTCTTGAGATGAATTTTTGGATGCTTGAATGCCATGGAATGTTAATTGTTAGTGTTTTGTTGCAATGTGTGTTTGATTACCTTCGAAACGGCATAACATACATGTAAGTTGGTTGCCCGAATCATAAAATGTGTTTTTGGAACTTGAACTTTGATTATGAGTATTTAATTGCGGTTTTTGGTTGTTTAAAGTGAAAGTTTGATTGATGATATGTGTTTAGTTGCATTCCTCGTCAAAATACCTTTCCAACGATGTATGATAGGCGTTATAAGCGTTTGCGGGTCAAGTGTTGTGTTAGAATAGGTTTTGGCTCGTGTACACTTTTGAAAAACAGAAAATGCCTGCACAGAGGGTGGCGCGGCGCGCCCCTTCCCCGCGCGGCGCGCAATCTGGCCTGGCCAGATTCTGCCCACTTTGTCCCTTTTCACGTAAAATGTTTGACTAGCTATCGACCTCCGGTTCACATGAAACTTGTTTTAATATACTTGTATATGAATATTTAGCATAGAAAAATAGTCCGGGACCCGACCCGAACATGTTGACTTTTTCGTTGACTTTGACCAAGTTTGACTTTTTGTCAAACTTAACCAATTAATTATGCAATCTTTCTAACATGATTCTATACTTGTATCTTGCATGAAACTTGACAATTTGACTCACATGCTTCATAATCGAGTCGTAACGAGCCATAGGACTAATTGAACATCTTTGACCGTTTGTGTTTACCGTTATTGATATAACCTATATGTTTAGGTCAAGACTAGCGTTGTCTTTGCACGCATTTACTTGTTGAAGTACTTTCATAACTCTCGCTCTCAAGGTGAGATCATAGTCCCACTTTTACTCTTTTTGAACTTATATTTGGGATGAGAAAACATAAACGATTCTTTTGAACTAAGTGAACACAAGAACGGGAAAACAAACATTCTACATACGAGTTTAGAACAAAAATCCTCAATTCGATTATCATTAGTTACACTTGCCGGGTGTAAGCGAGAACTTATGTTATATGGCCATATGGGTTGACAACCCTCATCTTTGACGGTTCGCTACCGTCTACGGATGAAATATATTTTCGAGAATCAGTGTTTGTTCTAGCACTATGGATGGGGTATACAATGGATGGAATGTTAAGCTTTGATAATTGGGTGCTCGTGAAACAAACTTTTGGAATGTATTACTATTATTTCATTGATGCAAATCTTGTGGTTCACTTGTACTTACTTATTTAAACCTATGATTTCACCAACGTTTTCGTTGACAGATTTCTATGTTTTTCTCAGGTCCTTGAACGATACATGATACATGCTTCCGCTCATTATTTTGATACTTGCATTGGATGTCGAGTATACATGCATACATGGAGCGTCTTTTGGATACTTTTAAATTGTGTCGCATAAGTTTCATTTGTACTTAAAACTTTGTATCGTAACTTGTGGTGGAACTATTCTTGTAAAACTTGAACAACCTTTACATTTGAAATGAGTGCGACATATCTTTTGGTCAAACGTTGTTTTAAAGACTTATGACCACGTAACGGGACCTAAGTAGACGGCGCCGTCAATGACGATTTGGTCGGGTCGCTACAATATGCCCCTTTTTATTAAGTCTGGTAATCTAAGAATTAGGGAACAGACACCCTAATTGACGCGAATCCTAAAGATAGATCTATTGGGCCTAACAAACCCCATCCAAAGTACCGGATGCTTTAGTACTTCGAAATTTATATCATATCCGAAGGGTGGCCCGGAATGATGGGGATATTCTTATATATGCATCTTGTTAATGTCGGTTACCAGGTGTTCACCATATGAATGATTTTTATCTCTATGTATGGGATGTGTATTGAAATATGAAATCTTGTGGTCTATTATTATGATTTGATATATATAGGTTAAACCTATAACTCACCAACATTTTTGTTGACGTTTTAAGCATGTTTATTCTCAGGTGATTATTAAGATCTTCCGCTATCGCATACTTAAATAAGGACGAGATTTGGAGTCCATGCTTGTATGATATTGTGTAAAAACTGCATTCAAGAAACTTATTTTGTTGTAACATATTTGTATTGTAAACCATTATGTAATGGTCGTGTGTAAACAGGATATTTTAGATTATCATTATTTGATAATCTACGTAAAGCTTTTTAAACCTTTATTGATGAAATAAAGGTTATGGTTTGTTTTAAAAATGAATGCAGTCTTTGAAAAACGTCTCATATAGAGGTCAAAACCTCGCAACGAAATCAATTAATATGGAACGTTTTTAATCAATAAGAACGGGACATTTCAGTTGGTATCCGAGCGTTGGTCTTAGAGAACCAGAATTTTGCATTAGTGTGTCTTATCGAGTTTGTTAGGATGCATTAGTGAGTCTGGACTTCGACCGTATTTACTTGAAAACTGATTGCTTAACAAATTTTGTTGGAAACTATATATATTTTTAACATGTGAATATTATGTGATATATTAATCTCTTAACGCGTTTGATATTATGTGATAGATGTCTACCTCTAGAACAAGTCCCATTGACTCACCTAATAATAATGAAGAGTCAAATGTAAATTGGAATGATTCGTGGACTGATTCCCAAGTTCCCGAAGAGGAACCGGAAGAAGAGTCGGAACCGGAAGAAGAATCAGAACCGGAAGAGGAGGAACCGGAGGAGTAAATAGAACCGGTGGGGGAAATAATAAAACGGTTAAGTAAAAGAAAATCCTCAACCAACCGACCAAGGTTAATTATGGTCAATGGTGTTTCCGCCAAAGAAGCAAAATATTGGGAGGATTACCAATTCTCCGATGAATCAGATTCCGACGAGAATTCCGATGATGTTATAGAAATTACCCCAACTGAATTTAAAAAGGCAAAAGAAAATAATAAGGGAAAGGGCATAAAAATAGAGAAATCTAATTCCAACCCCGATGAACTTTATATGTATCGTCAACCCCCGAAGTGTAGTGACCCGAACTTTTCCATGTTTATATATATTAATTGAGATTGATATTTACATGATTAAATGTTTCCAACATGTTAAGCAATCAAACTTGTTAAGACTTGATTAATTGAAATATGTTTCATATAGACAATTGACCACCCAAGTTGACCGGTGATTCACGAACGTTAAAACTTGTAAAAACTATATGATGACATATATATGGATATATATATATAGTTAACATGATACTATGATAAGTAAACATATCATTAAGTATATTAACAATGAACTACATATGTAAAAACAAGACTACTAACTTAATGATTTTTAAACGAGACATATATGTAACGATTATCGTTGTAAAGACATTTAATGTATATATATCATATTAAGAGATATTCATACATGATAATATCATGATAATATAATAATTTAAAATCTCATTTGATATTATAAACATTGGGTTAACAACATTTAACAAGATCGTTAACCTAAAGGTTTCAAAACAACACTTACATGTAACGACTAACGATGACTTAACGACTCAGTTAAAATGTATATACATGTAGTGTTTTAATATGTATTTATACACTTTTGAAAGACTTCAATACACTTATCAAAATACTTCTACTTAACAAAAATGCTTACAATTACATCCTCGTTCAGTTTCATCAACAATTCTACTCGTATGCACCCGTATTCGTACTCGTACAATACACAGCTTTTAGATGTATGTACTATTGGTATATACACTCCAATGATCAGCTCTTAGCAGCCCATGTGAGTCACCTAACACATGTGGGAACCATCATTTGGCAACTAGCATGAAATATCTCATAAAATTACAAAAATATGAGTAATCATTCATGACTTATTTACATGAAAACAAAATTACATATCCTTTATATCTAATCCATACACCAACGACCAAAAACACCTACAAATACTTTCATTCTTCAATTTTCTTCATCTAATTGATCTCTCTCAAGTTCTATCCTCAAGTTCTAAGTGTTCTTCATAAATTCCAAAAGTTCTAGTTTCATAAAATCAAGAATACTTTCAAGTTTGCTAGCTCACTTCCAATCTTGTAAGGTGATCATCCAACCTCAAGAAATCTTTGTTTCTTACAGTAGGTTATCATTCTAATACAAGGTAATAATCATATTCAAACTTTAATTCAATTTCTATAACTATAACAATCTTATTTCAAGTGATGATCTTACTTGAACTTGTTTTCGTGTCATGATTCTGCTTCAAGAACTTCGAGCCATCCAAGGATCCATTGAAGCTAGATCCATTTTTCTCTTTTCCAGTAGGTTTATACAAGGAACTTAAGGAAGTAATGATGTTCATAACATCATTCGATTCATACATATAAAGCTATCTTATTCGAAGGTTTAAACTTGTAATCACTAGAACATAGTTTAGTTAATTCTAAACTTGTTCGCAAACAAAAGTTAATCCTTCTAACTTGACTTTTAAAATCAACTAAACACATGTTCTATATCTATATGATATGCTAACTTAATGATTTAAAACCTGGAAACACGAAAAACACCATAAAACCGGATTTACGCCGTCGTAGTAACACCACGGGCTGTTTTGGGTTAGTTAATTAAAAACTATGATAAACTTTGATTTAAAAGTTGTTATTCTGAGAAAATGATTTTTATTATGAACATGAAACTATATCCAAAAATTATGGTTAAACTCAAAGTGGAAGTATGTTTTCTAAAATGGTCATCTAGACGTCGTTCTTTCGACTGAAATGACTACCTTTACAAAAACGACTTGTAACTTATTTTTCTGACTATAAACCTATACTTTTTCTGTTTAGATTCATAAAATAGAGTTCAATATGAAACCATAGCAATTTGATTCACTCAAAACGGATTTAAAATGAAGAAGTTATGGGTAAAACAAGATTGGATAATTTTTCTCATTTTAGCTACGTGAAAATTGGTAACAAATCTATTCCAACCATAACTTAATCAACTTGTATTGTATATTATGTAATCTTGAGATACCATAGACACGTATACAATGTTTCGACCTATCATGTCGACACATCTATATATATTTCGGAACAACCATAGACACTCTATATGTGAATGTTGGAGTTAGCTATACAGGGTTGAGGTTGATTCCAAAATATATATAGTTTGAGTTGTGATCAATACTGAGATACGTATACACTGGGTCGTGGATTGATTCAAGATAATATTTATCGATTTATTTCTGTACATCTAACTGTGGACAACTAGTTGTAGGTTACTAACGAGGACAGCTGACTTAATAAACTTAAAACATCAAAATATATTAAAAGTGTTGTAAATATATTTTGAACATACTTTGATATATATGTATATATTGTTATAGGTTCGTGAATCAACCAGTGACCAAGTCTTACTTCCCGACGAAGTAAAAATCTGTGAAAGTGAGTTATAGTCCCACTTTTAAAATCTAATATTTTTGGGATGAGAATACATGCAGGTTTTATAAATGATTTACAAAATAGACACAAGTACGTGAAACTACATTCTATGGTTGAATTATCGAAATCGAATATGCCCCTTTTTATTAAGTCTGGTAATCTAAGAATTAGGGAACAGACACCCTAATTGACGCGAATCCTAAAGATAGATCTATTGGGCCTAACAAACCCCATCCAAAGTACAGGATGCTTTAGTACTTCGAAATTTATATCATATCCGAAGGGTGTCCAGGAATGATGGGGATATTCTTATATATGCATCTTGTTAATGTCGGTTACCAGGTGTTCACCATATGAATGATTTTTATCTCTATGTATGGGATGTGTATTGAAATATGAAATCTTGTGGTCTATTGTTACGATTTGATATATATAGGTTAAACCTATAACTCACCAACATTTTTGTTGACGTTTAAAGCATGTTTATTCTCAGGTGAATATTAAGAGCTTCCGCTGTTGCATACTAAAATAAGGACAAGGTTTGGAGTCCATGTTTGTATGATATTGTGTAAAAACTGCATTCAAGAAACTGATTTCGATGTAACATATTTGTATTGTAAACCATTATGTAATGGTCGTGTGTAAACAGGATATTTTAGATTATCATTATTTGATAATCTACGTAGAGCTTTTTAAACCTTTATTTATGAAATAAAGGTTATGGTTTGTTTTAAAAATGAATGCAGTCTTTGAAAAACGTCTCATATAGAGGTCAAAACCTCGCAACGAAATCAATTAATATGGAACGTTTTTAATCAATAAGAACGGGACATTTCACGAAGCCCTTAAGTTGTAACAATGACCCGGGAACCTCTAAACCACCAGGTTTTTCTAAACCAATGTGGAAAACGACGGCTCGTATTAGGGGAACATCATATATCCCTAGAAACTTGGCAAAACGAACCAAAACTGAAGAAGAAGAAACGAGCGAGTCGGAATAAGATAGTTGTATTCGTGTGGTGTAATATATGTAATATAGTGTGCTTATGCTTTATGATATATGTAAAAATTGCTTGTATTAATAAGTAATTTTTTTTATGAATCTAACTCTTGTCTATTTTACAGTTTAAAAACACAAAATGGATAGACAACCCAATATTTTAAGAGACCTACCCGGAGACATGATTGATGAAATCTTGTCTAGAGTCGGTCAGAATTCCTCGGCACAACTATTTAAGGCGAAATCAGTTTGTAAGACATTCGAAGAACGTTCCAAGAATGTCTTGGTTTATAAGAGACTTTCGTTTGAAAGATGGGGGATATCACATTGGGAAACCCATAAGTTACGATGTGTTTACTTTGACGCATATATTACGGGGAACCCAAACGCTATTTTACGCAACGGGTTAAGAAATTATTTTGACTCAATGTATCCGAATATAGGACTTCATGATTTATAAAAAACGGCTAACATGCAACATAAAGAAGCATGCTATGCTTACGGGTTAGTAATGTTCGCTTCTCACCAAAGTGAGAACAAGAACATCGGGCTACAACTATTAAACAAAACGTTCCCACAAGTAACGGAGTCGGTAATTGGGGTAAGAAATGAGGTTTTTAGATTGTTACGGGACTGTTGGACATTACGTAACCCTCGTCCCTTTGACGACGTTACAACACGCTATCTTATCAACGGCCATAACGGTTATGTTTCACAAGACCAAGGATGGGAAGTAGTCTTAGTAAAACCAGAATGCATGACTTGTTTCTGGACGTAAGAATTACGTGTCTTTATTGCCTTTGCTGAACGACTTGTGTACTAGCTAGAATTATCTTCACAACTATCTTGTATCAAAGTTATTGTGTGCTATATTTCATGCTTTATGTAACATAAGCGGTATTGTAAGTTTGTAAAATATTGTATAAAAGTTTGAACGCGAAATATTATTATAATCAGTTTTTCATATAGAATTGTAGTAGTTGAATTGTATATTAGCTACTAAGTATGAACTTAACGGGTAGGTACTACCCGAATTTAAACTTATAAAACGCTAATATGAAGAAAAAGCTTTTATAAATGAGTTCATATTATGCTACGAAATACTATTAACTACTCTTAATATTCTGTATGATTAACTTGTTCCATTTGACTATTTTGAAGGAAATGGCACCGACTACTCGACACACCGTGAATATGAATGAAGAGGAATTCCGTACTTTTCTAGCTTCAAACATAGCCGCAGTATAGGCTGCGCTACATACCAACAATAACCTTGGATCTAGCAGTACAGGAAATCGTGTAGGATGCACCTACAAAGAATTCACTGCCTGCAAACCTTTGGAATTTGATGGAACCGAAGGACCGATCGGATTGAAACGGTGGACCGAGAAGGTCGAATCGGTGTTTGCCATAAGTAAGTGTACTGAAGAGGACAAAGTGAAGTACGCTATGCATACCTTCACAGGTTCTGCGTTAACGTGGTGGAATACCTATCTAGAGCAAGTAGGACAAGATGATGCGTATGCACTACCGTGGTCAGCATTCAAGCACTTGATGAACGAGAAGTACCATCCCAGAACCGAGGTCAATAAGCTCAAGACAGAACTTAGAGGGTTACGAACCCAAGGATTTGATATTACCACGTACGAAAGACGATTCACAGAATTGTGCCTATTGTGTCCGGGAGCATTCGAAGATGAGGAAGAGAAGATCGACGCGTTTGTGAAAGGATTACCGGAAAGAATCCAAGAAGATATAAGTTCACACGAGCCCGCCTCCATACAACAGGCATGTAGAATGGCTCACAAACTAGTGAACCAGATTGAGGAAAGAATTAAAGAACAGACGGCTGAAGAGGCCAATGTGAAGCAAGTCAAAAGAAAGTGGGAGGAAAACAGTGATAAGAATCACCAATACAACAACAATAACAACAACAACAACAACAACAACAGCAACTACAACAATCATCCCAACAACAATAACAACCGCAACAACAACAACAATCAGAAGCAGCTATGCCAAAGGTGTGAAAAGTATCACTCGGGGTTCTGCACCAAATTTTGCAACAAGTGTAAAAGAAATGGTCAAAGCGGTGCGAAGTGTGAGGTCTACGGATCATGGGTTAACAGAACGAAAGGAACAAATGGTGTCGGAACGAGTAATGGCGGAGCAAGTAGTGTCGGAGCAAGTTATGCCAATGTAGTTTGTTATAAATGTGGAAAACCGGGCCACATTATTAGAAATTGCTCGATCCAGGAGAACACGAATGGACAAGGCCGCGGAAGAGTTTTCAATATTAATGCGGCAGAGGCACAGGAAGACCCGGAGCTTGTTATGGGTACGTTTCTTATTGACAATAAATCTGCTTACGTTTTATTTGATTCGGGTGCGGATAGAAGCTATATGAGTAGAGATTTTTGTGATAAATTAAGTTGTCCATTGACGCAGTTGGATAGTAAATTTTTACTCGAATTAGCAAACGGTAAATTAATTTCAGCAGATAATATATGCCGGAATCGAGAAATTAAACTGGGTAGCGAAATATTTAAGATTGATTTGATACCAGTAGAGTTAGAGAGTTTTGATGTAATAGTTGGCATAGACTAGCTGAAGAAGGTGAAAGCAGAGATCGTATGTTATAAAAATGTAATTCGCATTGTAAGAGAAGAAGGAGAACCCTTAATGGTGTACGGAGAAAAGGGCAACATGAAGCTACATCTTATTAGTAATTTGAAGGCACAAAAACTAATAAGAAAATGTTGCTATGCTGTTCTAGCACATGTCGAGAAAGTACAAACTGAAGAAAAGAGCATCAATGATGTTCCCGTCGCAAAAGAATTTTCCGATGTATTTCTGAAAGAATTACCGGGACTACCTCCACATCGATCTGTTGAATTTCAAATAGATCTTGTACCAGGAGCTGCACCAATAGCTCGTGCTCCTTATAGACTCGCACCCAGCGATATGAAAGAACTGCAAAGCCAACTGCAAGAACTATTAGAACGTGGTTTTATTCGACCAAGCACATCACCATGGGGAGCTCCTGTTTTGTTTGTCAAGAAGAAGGATGGTACATTTAGGTTGTGTATTGACTACAGAGAGTTGAACAAACTTACCATCAAAAACCGTTATCCACTGCCGAGAATTGACAACTTATTTGATCAACTACAAGGCTCGTCTATTTATTCAAAGATTGACTTACGTTCCGGGTATCATCAAATGCGGGTGAAAGAAGATGATATTCCAAAGACTGCTTTCAGAACACGTTACGGTCATTACGAGTTTATGGTCATGCCGTTTGGTTTAACTAATGCACCAGCTGTGTTCATGGACCTTATGAACCGAGTGTGTGGACCATACCTTGACAAGTTTGTCATTGTTTTCATTGATGACATACTTATTTACTCAAAGAATGACCAAGAACACGGTGAACATTTGAGAAAGGTGTTAGAAGTATTGAGGAAGGAAGAATTGTACGCTAAGTTTTCAAAGTGTGCATTTTGGTTGGAAGAAGTTCAATTCCTCGGTCACATAGTGAACAAAGAAGGTATTAAGGTGGATCCGGCAAAGATAGAAACTGTTGAAAAGTGGGAAACCCCGAAAACTCCGAAACACATACGCCAGTTTTTAGGACTAGCTGGTTACTACAGAAGGTTCATCCAAGACTTTTCCAGAATATCAAAACCCTTGACTGCATTAACGCATAAAGGGAAGAAATTTGAATGGAAGGATGAACAAGAAAAGGCGTTTCAATTATTGAAGAAAAAGCTAACTACGGCACCTATATTGTCATTGCCTGAAGGGAATGATGATTTTGTGATTTATTGTGACGCATCAAAGCAAGGTCTCGGTTGTGTATTAATGCAACGGACGAAGGTGATTGCTTATGCGTCTAGATAATTGAAGATTCACGAGCAAAATTATACGACGCATGATTTGGAATTAGGCGCGGTTGTTTTTGCATTAAATACTTGGAGGCACTACTTATATGGGGTCAAAAGTATTATATATACCGACCACAAAAGTCTTCAACACATATTTAATCAGAAACAACTGAATATGAGGCAGCGTAGGTGGATTGAATTGTTGAATGATTACGACTTTGAGATTCGTTACCACCCGGGGAAGGCAAATGTGGTAGCCGACGCCTTGAGCAGAAAGGACAGAGAACCCATTCGAGTAAAATCTATGAATATAATGATTCACACTAACCTTACTACTCAAATAAAGGAGGCGCAACAAGGAGTTTTAAAAGAGGGAAATTTAAAGGATGAAATACCCAAAGGATCGGAGAAGCATCTTAATATTCGGGAAGACGGAACCCGGTATAGGGCTGAAAGAATTTGGGTACCAAAATTTGGAGATATGAGAGAAATGGTACTTAGAGAAGCTCATAAAACCAGATACTCAATACATTCTGGAACGGGGAAGATGTACAAGGATCTCAAGAAACATTTTTGGTGGCCGGGTATGAAAGCCGATGTTGCTAAATACGTAGGAGAATGTTTGACGTGTTCTAAGGTCAAAGCTGAGCATCAGAAACCATCAGGTCTACTTCAACAACCCGAAATCCCAGAATGGAAATGGGAAAATATTACCATGGATTTCATCACTAAATTTCCAAGGACTGCAAGTGGTTTTGATACTATTTGGGTAATAGTTGATCGTCTCACCAAATCAGCACACTTCCTGCCAATAAGAGAAGATGACAAGATGGAGAAGTTAGCACGACTGTATTTGAAGGAAGTCGTCTCCAGACATGGAATACCAATCTCTATTATCTCTGATAGGGATGACAGATTTATTTCAAGATTCTGGCAAACATTACAGCAAGCATTAGGAACTCGTCTAGACATGAGTACTTCCTATCATCCACAAACTGATGGGCAGAGCGAAAGGACGATACAAACGCTTGAAGACATGCTACGAACATGCGTTATTGATTTCGGAAACAGTTGGGATCGACATCTACCGTTAGCAGAATTTTCCTACAACAACAGCTACCATTCAAGCATTGAGATGGCGCCGTTTGAAGCACTTTATGGTAGAAAGTGCAGGTCTCCGATTTGTTGGAGTGAAGTGGGGGATAGACAGATTACGGTTCCGGAGATTATACAAGAAACTACCGAGAAGATCATCCAAATTCAACAACGGTTGAAAACCGCCCAAAGTCGACAAAAGAGCTACGCTGACATTAAAAGAAAAGATATAGAATTTGAAATTGGAGAGATGGTCATGCTTAAAGTTGCACCTTGGAATGGCGTTGTTCGATTTGGTAAACGAGGGAAATTAAATCCAAGGTATATTGGACCATTCAAGATTATTGATCGTGTCGGACCAGTAGCTTACCGACTTGAGTTACCTCAACAACTCGCGGCTGTACATAACACTTTCCACGTCTCAAATTTGAAGAAATGTTTTGCTAAAGAAGATCTCACTATTCCGTTGGATGAAATCCAAATCAATGAAAAACTTCAATTCATTGAAGAACCCGTCAAAATAATGGATCGTGAGGTTAAGAGACTTAAACAAAACAAGATACCGATTGTTAAGGTTTGATGGAATGCTCGTAGAGGACCCGAGTTCACCTGGGAGCGTGAAGATCAGATGAAGAAGAAATACCCGCATTTATTTTCAGAAGATACGTCAACACCTCCAACTGCTTAAAATTTCGGGACGAAATTTATTTAACGGGTAGGTACTGTAGTGACCCAAACTTTTCCATGTTTATATATATATTAAATGAAATTGTTATTTACATGATTAAGTGTTTCCAACATGTTAAGCAATCAAACTTATTAAGACTTGATTAATTGAAATAGGTTTCATATAGACAATTGACCACCCAAGTTGACCGGTGATTCACGAACGTTAAAACTTGTAAAAACTATACGATGACATATATATGGTTATATATATAGTTAACATGATTTTATTATGACTATGTATCTTATTAGGTATTTTAACAATGTGTTATATACATAAAAATGAGACTATTAATTTAAGAAACTCGAAAACGATATATATAACGATTATCGTTATAACAACGTCTTACTAGGTACATATGAATCATATTAAGATATTGATACACTTGGTAAATTATGTTAAATGATAAGTAAATATATTATTAAGTGTATTAACAATGAAATACATATGTAAAAATAAGACTACTAACTTAATGATTTCGAAACGAGACATATATGTAACGATTATCGTTGTAATGACATTTAACTGTATATATATCATACTAAGATATATTATATATCATAATATCATGATAATATAACAATTTAACATCTCATTTGTTATAATAAAAAATGGGTTAACAACATTCAACAAGATCGTTAACCTAAAGGTTTCAAAACAACATTTACATATAACGACTAACGATGACTTAACGACTCAGTTAAAATGTATATACATGTAGTGTTTTAATATGTATTCATAAACTTTTGAAAGACTTCAAGACACTTATCAAAATACTTCTACTTAACAAAAATGCTTACAATTACATCCTCGTTCAGTTTCATCAACAATTCTACTCGTATGCACCCGTATTCGTACTCGTACAATACACAGCTTTTAGATGTATGTACTATTGGTATATACACTCCAATGATCAGCTCTTAGCAGCCCATGTGAGTCACCTAACACATGTGGGAACCATCATTTAGAAACTAGCATGAAATATCTCATAAAATTACAAAAATATGAGTAATCATTCATGACTTATTTACATGAAAACAAAATTACATATCCTTTATATCTAATCCATACACCAACGACCAAAAAAACCTACAAACACTTTAATTCTTCAATTTTCTTCATCTAATTGATCTCTCTCAAGTTCTATCTTCAAGTTCTAAGTGTTCTTCATAAATTCTACAAGTTCTAGTTACATAAAATCAAGAATACTTTCAAGTTTGCTAGCTCACTTCCAATCTTGTAAGGTGATCATCCAACCTCAAGAAATCTTTGTTTCTTACAGTAGGTTATCATTCTAATACAAGGTAATAATCATATTCAAACTTTGGTTCAATTTCTATAACTATAACAATCTTATTTCAAGTGATGATCTTACTTGAACTTGTTTTCGTGTCATGATTCTGCTTCAAGAACTTCGAGCCATCCAAGGATCCGTTGAAGCTAGATCCATTTTTCGCTTTTCCAGTAGGTTTATCCAAGGAACTTAAGGTAGTAATGATGTTCATAACATCATTCGATTCATACATATAAAGCTATCTTATTCGAAGGTTTAAACTTGTAATCACTAGAACATAGTTTAGTTAATTCTAAACTTGTTCGCAAACAAAAGTTAATCCTTCTAACTTGACTTTTAAAATCAACTAAACACATGTTCTATATCTATATGATATGCTAACTTAATGATTTAAAACCTGGAAACACGAAAAACACCGTAAAACCGGATTTACGCCGTCGTAGTAACACCGCGGGCTGTTTTGGGTTAGTTAATTAAAAACTATGATAAACTTTGATTTAAAAGTTGTTATTCTGAGAAAATGATTTTTATTATGAACATGAAACTATATCCAAAAATTATGGTTAAACTCAAAGTGGAAGTATGTTTTCTAAAATGGTCATCTAGACGTCGTTCTTTCGACTGAAATGACTACCTTTACAAAAATGACTTGTAACTTATTTTTCCGACTATAAACCTATACTTTTTCTATTTAGATTCATAAAATAGAGTTCAATATGAAACCATAGCAATTTGATTCACTCAAAACGGATTTAAAATGAAGAAGTTATGGGTAAAACAAGATTGGATAATTTTTCTCATTTTAGCTACGTGAAAATTGGTAACAAATCTATTCCAACCATAACTTAATCAACTTGTATTGTATATTATGTAATCTTGAGATACCATAGACACGTATACAATGTTTCGACCTATCATGTCGACACATCTATATATATTTCGGAACAACCATAGACACTCTATATGTGAATGTTGGAGTTAGCTATACAGGGTTGAGGTTGATTCCAAAATATATATAGTTTGAGTTGTGATCAATACTGAGATACGTATACACTGGGTCGTGGATTGATTCAAGATAATATTTATCGATTTATTTCTGTACATCTAACTGTGGACAACTAGTTGTAGGTTACTAACGAGGACAGCTGACTTAATAAACTTAAAACATCAAAATATATTAAAAGTGTTGTAAATATATTTTGAACATAATTTGATATATATGTATATATTGTTATAGGTTCGTAAATCAACCAGTGGCCAAGTCTTACTTCCCGACGAAGTAAAAATCTGTGAAAGTGAGTTATAGTCCCACTTTTAAAATCTAATATTTTTGGGATGAAAATACATGCAGGTTTTATAAATGATTTATAAAATAGACACAAGTACGTGAAACTACATTCTATGGTTGAATTATCGAAATCGAATATGCCCCTTTTTATTAAGTCTGGTAATCTAAGAATTAGGGAACAGACACCCTAATTGACGCGAATCCTAAAGATAGATCTATTGGGCCTAACAAACCCCATCCAAAGTACCGGATGCTTTAGTACTTCGAAATTTATATCATATCCGAAGGGTGTCCCGGAATGATGGGGATATTTGAAAGGACCCGTTCATATACATTATAAATGATTCATAATAGTTGATTACATTGCGAGGTATTTGACCTCTATATGATACATTTTACAAACATTGCATTCGTTTTTAAAAGACAAACTTTCTTTACATCGAAAATTGACAGGCATGCATACCATTTCATAATATCCACTATCCAACTATAAATTGATTTAATAATAATCTTTGATGAACTCAATGACTCGAATGCAACGTTCTTCGAAATATGCTATGAAAGACTCCAAGTAATATCTTTAAAATGAGCAAATGCACAGCGGAAGATTTCTTTAACACCTGAGAATAAACATGCTTTAAAGTGTCAACCAAAAGGTTGGTGAGTTCATTAGTTTATCATAATCATTTATTTCCATCATTTTAATAGACCACAAGAATTTCATTTTCAGTTCTCATAAATATACGTCCCATGCATAGAGACAAAAATAATCATTCATATGGTGAACACCTGGTAACCGACATTAACTAGATACATATAAGAATATCCCTATCATTCCGGGATCCTCCTTCGGACATGATATAAATTTCGAAGTACTAAAGCATCCGGTACTTTGGATGGGGTTTGTTAGGCCCAATAGATCTATCTTTAGGATTCGCGTCAATTAGGGTGTCTGTTCCCTAATTCTTAGATTACCAGACTTAATAAAAAGGGGCATATTCGATTTCAATAATTCAACCATAGAATGTAGTTTCACGTACTTGTGTCTATTTCATAAAACATTTATAAAAGTTGCGCATGTATTCTCAGCCCAAAAATATAAAGGGAAAAAGGCAAATGAAACTCACCATACTGTATTTCGTAGTAAAAATACATATAACGTCATTGAACAAGTGCAAGGTTGGCCTCGGATTCACGAACCTAAATTAATTATATATATTTATATGTTGGTCAATATTTGTCTAACAAATTAGGTCAAGTCATAGTGTACCACAATCCTAATGCTCGAGACTAATATGCAAAAGTCAACAAAAGTAAATTTGACTCAAAATAATTTCCAAAAATCTATACATGATTAATATATAGTTTAAATATCGTCATTTTATATTTTTAAATATTTTTAAAAGATTTATTAGAGTAAATAATATAATTTATTTACTAATAAATAAAATTTTATATTAAATTTATATAATAAAATATACTTTTATATATATTAAGTAATAAAATTTATAGGGTTCATTTAATATCATAAAGATAATATGATAGGTATTATTAAAGTAAGTTATTACACGTAGTAAAATATGTTTGTATCACATATTTATTTGATAAAATAATATCTATAATGATAGTAAGTAAAAGTTGTATTATTTTGTAATAATAATTATTATTATAAAAATATCAATATTTATAATTACTAAGATGACATTATGATAAAACGATAATTCTAATTATGATAACTTTAATATTTACGAAAATTTTTAATATTATCTTTAAAATAATAATTCTATTTAAAATAATAATAATAGTGATATTTTATAGTAACAATGACATATCTATTAAAATGATAATTTTTGTTAAAATGATAGTTTTAATACTAACGATACTCTTAATAATAATAGTAATGATAAAAATAATAAGAACGATAATTTTATCTAAATTAATATCTTATAATATTTTAATTTCATCATGATACTCTTACTCATTATTTCCTAATCGTTTCGTTTAATAGCTTTTAATCGTCTTTTATATCGTGTTCATAATAATGATAATAATAGTAATCAAAATATTTAGGTGTTACAATTATTTGTTTTAATTACACTAATATTAATAATGATAGTTACTATAATATTATTAACGATAATACTAATAATTATCTTAATGATAATATAGTAATAATAATAATAACAATAACAATAACCATTTTTAAATAATGATATATATATATTAATAATGATAATAATAATAATAATACTAATAATAATAATAATAATAATAATAATAATAATAATAATAATGATAATTGGATAATAATAATAATAATAATACTAATTATAACTTTAACGATAATAACGATAGTAATAAAAAAAACAATTTTTAATGATAAATCCCTTTTATTGATAAAGATAATAATAATGATAATAATAAGATAAAACTAGAACGACGATAAAAACGACGATGATAATAATCATTTTTAATAAAAATATCGAAAATTCAATTGATTATAACTTCTAATCCGTTCATCGAAACCATTCGATATCTAAAGGAAAAGTTCTTAATTTTTCGCTAGCTTTCCAAGGACATGCATATCTTATACCTTATCTTAACCGCAAGTGTAACTAATTCAAGATTCAACATAACCTGTCTAAGGGCAATATCAAAAGTACAAGCATGCATAATCCTAAATACTTGAGCACTAGTCAGGGATACACTATTAGTATGTAAAAGTTAAATTATGAGTACTCACGTATCAATATTGAGATTCAATATTGCAGGAAAGGTACGTAGACGCAACGGAAATGATAAACACTATATTGACCTCACAAGCATACCCATGAACCATACTCAATCACCTCCATAGCTATAACCCATAATTTCCTTAATCCTATCCTACTCGAAAAACAATTTCGAAATCACTCGGACAACACTCCGTCGTAATATTTTATGTATACTAATAATATCTTGAAAACATACGGAGTAAATATATATATGTAAATCGATTGAGAGAGTTTAGAGAAAAATATTTTCAAGTTTCTATGAAATAATGAAACCTATTGAATTCTATTTATAATAGATTTTTAAATTATTAAAGTGAATTATTAAAGTATGAATTATTAAAGTGAATTATTAAAGTATGAATTATTAAAGTGAATTATTAAAGTATAAATTATTAAAGTATGAATTATTAAAGTGAATTATTAAAGTTAAAGTAAAGTAAAAATAAAGTAAAGGTAAAGTTTAAGTATAGTAAAAGTATAAAACTATGTACGTATTATACGCGTATAAATATATATAATATTAATTTAAATCGTTATATATATTTAATAAAATAAAATATAAATATCGTTATCTTTATCATACTAGTTAAGTAATGAGTTGTCAAAAGTGGTTCTAGATATTTTTAAAAGTTATATACGTTTTAATAATAAAGTTCTTTTTAAACTGAAAACATTTTTGTACGTTTGAAACTAAATAGATCAATCGAGTCTTTATGAGATTCAATCTTCCACTATCCTTTGTCTAGTTCTCAATGATTGACAATTTGTTCTTATTTATAAATTACTTTACCATTTTCCGAATATTGTTAAAATGGAAAGATTTCTCGAATCAACGTGGGCCTTTCAACAGAGACTTGTAATCATAATTTAATATATCTGATAATTCAATCATTTGATCTTATCTTCTAATTCCATTGATAAACATTTTGAAACAGATACAATCATATAAAGTATTTAATCTAATATTTTATTTACGTTTCAAGTTTTAATATATATACACATATACATATATAATCATATTCGTTTAATGGTTCGTGAATCGCTGGAACTTGGTCGAGGTTGAATGAATGTATGAACATAGTTTAAAATTCTTGAAATTTAACTTAACAAATATTGCTTATTGTGTCGGAAACATATAAAGATTAAAGTTTAAATTTGGTTGGAAATTTCCGGGTTGTCACAGTACCTACCCGTTAAAGAAATTTCGTCCCAAAATTTAAGTGGAAAGGTCGTGAATGATAATAAGTATGTTTTCATGATACATACGGGCTGAAAATTAGAGTTTTATCATCAGCGAATAATTTGGATAAACAATCCATTTATATGAAGAGTACGAATGAAGCTAACATAGAAGAGTGAAATGAGTAAGTGTAGATTCATCTTATCATTTAACGTAGATATTATTGATTCCCAGATTTCAAGGGATTTGAAGAAAATCTTCTTAATAAGATTTGACTCTCCGGTAATCAAGGAAATTAGGATCCGCTTTAAATGCGATCGTCCATTTTAATTATTCCGTCGGAGATTTTCTTATAAATTCACCTCCTTCGTTTCCTTACAACTCACACCTTCTGTTGATGCATTTTATGCAAGTCCCTAGACATCTACCCACGTCCATTGCAGGTACAACAGTTTACAGGCCACCATGATTGCTCATTATTATCCTGTGTTTGTATGTGGTTACAGGAACTGCAGGACCGAGATTTAGATGTTTGACTATGTTAGACTTAGTCAGACGTACGAGTGAAGCCTCACTAGTACGACTGACAGGCTCATACGCACGGTTGATGCTGAGCTAAGTCACAATTACAACCTAAATGAGAAGACACGAGTGAGTGATCACCCGTACGGCTGATGAAGCCAACTCATACGTGTGATGAATGAATCGTATGGGTGAGTCAACAGCAGGGTTATATAAAGTCTTATGTTCTTCATTTTAGGTTAAGCCTCTTATTTGTTACACACACTCAGATCTAGTGAGCTCCTCCGATTCTCTCTCAGTCCAAATCACCCATGTGGTGAATAATAGCTCTAGGTGTTGATCTAATCACACTTGATTTAGTTGTGGTTTGACTAAATTAATCAAAAAAAAAACTTAACCTATTCACTAGAGGGTTTGATTCACTTATTCTGCCATTGTGTGAGTTAAATCTGTTGATTTCTAAGTTCCTAGTCATGTTTCATCACCTTCTATTCTTTCCCCCTCAACTCATATTTTAAAGTATTCATCAATATGCTCCATCCAGCTCTGATTCTCGATATACTTCTAACTTTCATATCGGTCATTCTTCTTTTTCATCTACCGCCGGAAGAATCTATTTACTTCTACTATACTCTTGGGTTTATAGTGTTTCTAGTTCTCCCGTGTCTTTATATTGCTATATGCATCGATATATGGTTTATAATTTTTGGTTTGTCGTTGGGCTTTATATGTTCCCTTATATTTCAAAGTCTCTGCTTCTGTCTTCTATAATCATTATCATTCACAGTTAATGCTCTCTTTTATTTGCTGCAATTTATACCCCAATTTCTATTTCGGAGTTTTGTCCTTTCGTTTCTTCTTCTTGCGATTAAGCACCGCTTGTAATGGTCCAGAATTCACAGATATGAATTTCGGAATGAACATTGTTAATGTTCTAGGAAGGAAATTGTGATGGCACGATCTTGACTTGTCAAATTACTAGAATACCTTGGAAAAGGCCGAACCATCAAGAAATATTTTCTTGATATTTTAGAGGTTAAATAGAATACAAGAGTCGTATAACATGGCACATGATGATGTTATGATATGTGAATCATCACGTTCCATTTAGAAACTCAGCATGACTTACTGTAATATAATCACATTGATCAAGTGTCATTATATTATACTAATTCATGCTTCAGTTCTCAACACTACTTCAAAATATTCCTATTTTAAACTTGAATCTTTCAGAATTTAGAAACTAAAATAGTTTCTTTTATGATGTAATACAGATAGCGCGAAGAGGTAAATGATTTCAAATAAGAAAAATTAAGAAAATATCTTCAGAAATATGGAGGATATTTATAATGAAAGATATGATGATATTTTAGAATTTCTAATATCAGAGGATGATGAAGAATATTGTTCGCAGGGGTTTAGAGTCAGGAGCAAGGTATTCGTTAATGACTTCAGCAGGTACTGAATCATTTGGATCCTTTAAAGTCAGGTTCAGTCTTTGTAATTTGTCCACAGCCTCCTTCTTACTTTGCTCAATCCGTTTTCCAGTTCCAAAACTTCTCTTTTTCTGTGCTTTGCCAGCACACTTCATCATTATCATCCAGCTTTTACCATTTAAAGTCGTTTATAGTTTTTGCTGCTTCATCAGCATTTTTTCCATTTTCGGAGAACCAATTCGTAGTTCGGAGTGTTTTTCAGAAACTTCACATTCAAATTAAGTCCAGAAGATAGACGTTATATATACACATATAACTGTTGGCGCAGACATGCTGCAAGATTTCAAAATACTGATTGCTAATTCCCAATGATTCGTATGGCAATTCTCATTACAAGATGCGAATGAGTAAACGATGGGGTTTCAATGAATAATTATGATGACTTTTTGGAGAGGCTAAAGTCAAAGGGTAATGAAGTTGTTGGTACATCTGCTAATAATATGGTGGAATGTAAAAGGTTCCCTGGTAACGATGGTGTATATCTCAAGGTTATAATAAGGTTAGTCTGACTGAAAAGTCGAAGTTGACTTGCTGGAGCTGTGACAAAACTGGCTACTTTGAATAGGAGTCGCAAAGTTATTTTTGCTAATAAATGCCAAAGAATCTGACGCGGATACGTTGTTTAAACTTTTACTTTGGTTTCAAGAGTTTTTCGGGTACATAACTGTGGGTAACATGTGGTTGGATCATCATCTCGATTGCTCATCATTCGAAGTGTCTTCAGAAA
Organism: Rutidosis leptorrhynchoides; assembly: GCF_046630445.1. NCBI lineage: Eukaryota > Viridiplantae > Streptophyta > Magnoliopsida > Asterales > Asteraceae > Rutidosis > Rutidosis leptorrhynchoides. The sequence goes on along the minus strand of NC_092333.1, from coordinate 673,693,743 downwards.
TTTTCGATGGGTTTGAACACAGATTGTAATCGTTAACATACATTTGATGTTCTAACACAGTTTTGAAGTCAAAATATAGCTTGTGAAAGATGTAAGGATCTAAGAGTGATGATTTTGGTCATATCTCAAGTTAAATTTTGAGATTTCAAAATCATAATATGTAATTAAATTTTGAATGAGTATGGTTGTTTTGAGTTCTATAAAAGAATGTATATTGTTGTGAAAGTAGGGAGTATAATGGATGATTTGCTGAATCAGATTCGAAGAATGTAACATATTAATTGTGAATTTATATATCTCTCGGGTATTACCTACCCGTTAAAAAAAAATTCACAATTAATATTTTGTACAAAAGAATTTTATTACAGTCTTTATGAAAATATATATATGTATATTTTCTTCAGATGTAACATAGATTTAATGAGTTAATGTTAAATTAAACTCATTTAATTTACGGTTGAAACTAGAATTGAATAATCCCTAAAGGCTTTAAAAAGTACATAACTTTTACGCAGTATTTCTTTAATGACATTGAAATTATGAATCAATACTTCGTTATTTGTTGATGTATGGTGTTCGGTTCGTGGAATTCTTGTGAATTTCACAAAGTACGAATGATGTTATCTGAAAAGTTTCGGGTACATTGATGATGAAAGTGTAAAATCAAATATATACTTGATTTATTATGAATTGGAATTTGTTGAATTGCGACAGAGATTGTAGTTAACGCTGGTTAAGTTGCGGCCGAAGGACGTACATTATTGCATATTTGTAATATGAATTAACCGAGTAGTCAAGATTCACACACAATAGCTTAGCACTGAAAGATTTATTTCAATATATATATATATATATATATATATATATATATATATATATATATATATATATATATATATATAATTTCTTCAGAGGAAATGAGTTAATTCTTCATAACTCGTTGATACAATATAAACGTTATTGATTCGTAATGATGTCCACAGTGATTCTTGAACTGACGGAGTTTGTGATGTTATCGGTGTTGTTGATTCGGATGTTGACTGTACTGACGATGCTGGTAACGCTGATGGTACTATTGATGTTGTTGGTAAAGCAAGTTTAGCTTGTTAATCACACACCATTTTTGTCAGGGTTTCTACTCTTCCTTCCATCATTTTGGTTCGCTTAACTGATTTATGGTTAGGGCTAGATTAGATAATCTCTAAGACTTTAGAGATTACATAATCGCCGCGGAATGTTTCTCCAATGAAGTTATGAATTAATACTTCGTCAGTTATTGTTGTTGGTACTCCTTGGTATCTATGGTGCGTATGACGTTGATGCTCGTGGGACAGATTGTGAAGTTGAGGTTTACGACGCGGTTGTGGTTGGAGGTGGTAATGGTACTGTTGGCGTTGATGATGGTGGTACTGGTTATGCTGCTGATGCTGCTGCTGGTGTTTGTAATCTATGCACCATATTCTCCAAAGCCACTACCCGAGCGCGAAGCTCGTTGACTTCTTCTATTACACCGGGGTGATTGTCGGTTCGGACGAGCGGATAAATAAAATCTAAAATTTGATGTAATATATAATCGTGACGAGATACTCTGGAAATGAGCGAGAAAATGGTGTTTCGGACAGGTTCGCCGGTAAGTGCTTCAGGTTCTTCATCAAGAGGGCAATGTGGTGGATGGAAGGGATCACCTTCTTCTTGTCTCCAATGATTGAGGAGGCTACGAACCCATCCCCAATTCATCCGGAATAGGTGATGACTGATTGGTTGATCTATTCCGGTCACACTACTTTCGGAGCTTGAATGGGATTCCATTTCGGAATCTGAGTGACTTGAACTGATGACGAATTCCATTTCGTACGATTGGATAAAGGATTTTTGTTTTCGATATGAAATGATTTTGGCTAACGGATGGTATTCTAATTACCTAGAATATATATATATATAGATCAAAAGATTTCGTAGATTACGGAGGACTTTGCGGGATATGTCAGGCAAAGTTTAAAGTAACAGATACGATAAGATATGATTTAGCAGATATGCTAAGATATGAATTTTTGTCTATACACTATTCATGCAATCAATACAGCAAGACGTGTCTTAGACTAAAAATGATAAGCAGGTAATTTCCTGAGGATGATAAGTAGTTAATTTTCGACACAAAATGATAAGCAAAACTTTTGACATGCAGATACGATCGAAGTCCAGACTCACTAATGCATCCTATCGACTTATCAGTTAGACACACTAATGCAGACCTAGTTCGCTAAGACCACCGCTCTGATACCAACTGAAAGGACCCGTTCATATACATTATAAAAGATTCACAATAGTTGATTACATTGCGAGGTATTTGACCTCTATATGATACATTTTACAAACATTGCATTCGTTTTTAAAAGACAAACTTTCTTTACATCGAAAATTGACAGGCATGCATACCATTTCATAATATCCACTATCCAACTATAAATTGATTTAATAATAATCTTTGATGAACTCAATGACTCGAATGCAACGTTCTTCGAAATATGCTATGAAAGACTCCAAGTAATATCTTTAAAATGAGCAAATGCACAGCGGAAGATTTCTTTAACACCTGAGAATAAACATGCTTTAAAGTGTCAACCAAAAGGTTGGTGAGTTCATTAGTTTATCATAATCATTTATTTCCATCATTTTAATAGACCACAAGAATTTCATTTTCAGTTCTCATAAATATACGTCCCATGCATAGAGACAAAAATAATCATTCATATGGTGAACATCTGGTAACCGACATTAACTAGATACATATAAGAATATCCCCTATCATTCCGGGATCCTCCTTCGAACATGATATAAATTTTGAAGTACTAAAGCATCCGGTACTTTGGATGGGGTTTGTTAGGCCCAATAGATCTATCTTTAGGATTCGCGTCAATTAGGGTGTCTGTTCCCTAATTCTTAGATTACCAGACTTAATAAAAAGGGGCATATTCGATTTCGATAATTCAACCATAGAATGTAGTTTCACGTATTTGTGTCTATTTCGTAAAACATTTATAAAAGTTGCGCATGTATTCTCAGCCCAAAAATATAAAGGGTAAAAAGGCAAATGAAACTCACCATACTGTATTTCGTAGTAAAAATACATATAACGTCATTGAACAAGTGCAAGGTTGGCCTCGGATTCACGAACCTAAATTAATTATATATATTTATATGTTGGTCAATATTTGTCTAACAAATTAGGTCAAGTCATAGTGTACCACAATCCTAATGCTCGAGACTAATATGCAAAAGTCAACAAAAGTAAATTTGACTCAAAATAATTTCCAAAAATCTATACATGATTAATATATAGTTTAAATATCGTCGTTTTATATTTTTAAATATTTTTAAAAGATTTATTAGAGTAAATAATATAATTTATTTATTAATAAATAAAATTTTATATTAAATTTATATAATAAAATATACTTTTATATATATTAAGTAATAAAATTTATAGGGTTCATTTAATATCATAAAGATAATATGATAGGTATTATTAAAGTAAGTTATTACACGTAGTAAAATATGTTTGTATCACATATTTATTTGATAAAATAATATCTATAATGATAGTAAGTAAAAGTTGTATTATTTTGTAATAATAATTATTATTATAAAAATATCAATATTTATAATTACTAAGATGACGTTATGATAAAACGATAATTCTAATTATGATAACTTTAATATTTACGATAATTTTTAATATTATCTTTAAAATAATAATTCTATTTAAAATAATAATAATAATGATATTTTATAGTAACAATGACATTTCTATTAAAATGATAATTTTTGTTAAAATGATAGTTTTAATACTAACGATACTTTTAATAATAATAGTAATGATAAAAATAATAAGAACGATAATTTTATCTAAATTAATATCTTATAATATTTTAATTTTATCATGATACTCTTACTCATTATTTCCTAATCGTTTCGTTTAATAGCTTTTAATCGTCTTTTATATCGTGTTCACAATAATGATAATAATAGTAATCAAAATATTTAGGTGTTACAATTATTTGTTTTAATTACACTAATATTAATAATGATAGTTACTATAATATTATTAATGATAATACTAATAATTATCTTAATGATAATATAGTAATAATAATAATAATAATAACAATAACCATTTTTAAATAATGATATATATATATTAATAATGATAATAATAATAATAATACTAATAATAATAATAATAATGATAATTGGATAATAATAATAATAATACTAATTATAACTTTAACGATAATAACGATAGTAATAAAAAAACAATTTTTAATGATAAATCCCTTTTATTGATAAAGATAATAATAATGATAATAATAAGATAAAACTAGAACGACGATAAAAACGACGATAATAATAATCATTTTTAATAAAAATATCGAAAATTCAATTGATTATAACTTCTAATCCGTTCATCGAAACCATTCGATATCTAAAGGAAAAGTTCTTAATTTTTCGCTAGCTTTCCAAGGACATGCATATCTTATACCTTATCTCAACCGCAAGTGTAACTAATTGATGTTATGCGAGGTGTATATAAAATAGTTATTAATTTTAGCAGAAAACACTATTAAATACAATACAATTTTACACAAGATATTTATTTATTTATAGAATGGATATACTTAAACCTTGCTACAACACTTATAGGCAGTGTACCTAATCGTACAGTAGTGTAGTTTTTAGTAAGTCCGGTTCGTTCCACAGGGAAATCTTTAAACAAAGCTCAACGCTATATTAGTTTACTTTTATAAAAATACAAACATATATATAAGTAATATTATTATTATAAAGGGGGGGTTTTTACCGTTTAATGACCGGTTTGTCGATTTTAAGACTTTAGTCGCAGTTAAAACCTAATGTAAAATATTAAAAATAAATACAAGACTTAAATTAAAGCGTAAAGTAAATAACGATAATGAAATTTCGAATAATAAAAGTGCGATAAAATAAACTTGCGATAATTAAAGAGTACAATAATTAAAAGTGCAATTAAATAAAATAACAATAAAAATGCGATAATTAGAAGTGCAATTAAATATAAAATAAAGGAAATTAAATATGAAATAAAAGAATTATGCTTATTTAAACTTCCGTAATCATGATGTTTGACGTGTTGATTTTAGTTTTATGCCCATGGGTTAATTGTCCTTTGTCCTGGATTATTTAATATGTCCGTCTGGTTTTTGTCCATAACAGTCCATCAGTCATAAATATAAAGTGCGAGTGTCCTCGTCAAATTATTCTTATACCCGAAGTTAAATATTCCAACTAATTGGGGATTCGAATTGTAACAAGGTTTTAATACTTTGTTTAATGAATACACCAGGTTATCGACTGCGTGTAAACCAAGGTTTTACTACTTTGTTAACAATTACACCAATTACCCTTGAATGTAATTTCACCCCTGTTTTAATTATTCTAGTGGTTATTAATCCATTCCCGTGTCCGGTTAAATGAACGATTATTCGTACATATAAATACCCCGCCCATCGTGTCCGATCGAGTGTATATGGTTATTTATAGGGACGCCCAATTGTAAATCTTTATATTAACATTAACAAACTTTCATTTAGTTAAACAAATATAAAGCCCATTAATAGCCCATAGTCTAATTTCCACAAGTGTCGTTCTTTTGTCCAAACCCCAATTATGGTACAAAGCCCAATTACCCAATTTTAGTAATTAGCCCAACATCATGATTACTTCGGATTAAATAAGCATAATAATAACTTAGCTACGAGACATTAATGTAAAAAGGTTGAACATAACTTACAATGATTAAAAATAGCGTAGCGTTACACGGACAGAATTTCGACTTACACCCTTACAACATTCGCTAACATACCCTTATTATTAGAATTAAAATTAAAATTAAAATATAAATTATATATATATATATAAATTTTACGTATGATAAGAGAAGAAAAAGATATGAATTGTGATCAGAATTCGGTTGGCTTTATAGGGAATTTCGATTTTTGGGGCTCCGCGACTCGCGGTGAATTTTGCCTTCAAACTCCGCGAGTCGCGGAGATTGAAATTACAGCTCACATCTTTTGGAGTCTTTCTTGCCGACGGATTTTATATATAAATATAAAATATAAATAATTAATATAATTATTTATATAGTATATTATATTCTTGTGCATAGTAGACTTGTAATTTTTAGTCCGTTGCGTCTAGCGTTGAGAGTTGACTCTGGTCCCGGTTCCGGATTTTCGAACGTCCTTGCGTACAATTTTATATTTTGTATTTTGCGTTTTGAATCTTGTACTCTTGTAATTTCGAGACGTTTCTTATCAATAATTGGAACCTCTTTGATTGTCTTTTGTTCTTTTGAGCTTTTTGGTCGTTTGCGTCTTCAATTCGTCGAATCTGTCTTTTGTCTTCACCTTTTATTATTTAAACGAATATCACTTGTAAATAGAACAATTGCAACTAAAAGCTTGTCTTTCTTGAGGAATAATGCTATGAAATATATGTTCGTTTTTAGCATTATCAAATATTCCCACACTTGAGCGTTGCTTGTCCTCAAGCAATATCGTCTTGAAATAAAAACATACAAATCACTTCTTTATTCTTCACACTTTATACATCAGTGATTTTGATATGGCGGTATAAACAATGATAGTAACGATATGGTTAAAGGTGGGTGTGTCATCCACAGTTGCCTTGGGTTTAGGTCAACGACACTTGCAATCAAATAGCCGATTTACTTTCGGTTTCCAAAGCAAAGTGCACATTTGAAAGGCGGTTTACAGTCCCACATGACTATAAAAATTTAGATCCTTTAAGGAAATTGGATCTTTATGAAAACATTTGATCTTTTGAAAATTCAAGCTAGATTTTACCCTAGACAAGTTTTCTGATTTGATCCATCATTGGTGTTGCAAAATATATTTGTGGATCATTATTTTGGCTAAAACTTTTAGGCTCGTGTAATCCACTGCTATCCCGGTATCGGAAAGCACACATCCAGTTTACTTGTTCCGTATATTACCTTTCGGTAAACTACCGTCCGGTTGTAAAGGAAAGCGATGAATAAGAAACTGTTAAGGCAATGTCCCGTGACATGCAGATGATTATGGTCTTATTAACGTGTCGGATGCTAGTACTATCCTTGGTAGGAGCAATAGTAAAGATCATCCTATAATTTTTCGGTCTGGCACAAGGTCCTGTCTTCGACCATGCTATGCAACCACCGTTCTTACGGTTGACACCCGATTTGGTTCAGGTGACCTAATGAATTCCAGGTGAATTCCTAGGATTTTACGTTCAATGGTAATGAACGCATTGAAAATGGGTTTTCAGAAAACAAATCGGTTTGTAATTTTTATCAAAATATTTTCTCGTTCAAGCTCGAGTTTAGATATCATCGAATTCCATGAGTTTGAATTCTCAATCTTTAAGGTCAATCTCAAGGATTGAGTAATATCAGGCTTAAAAGCTGATTTTTGATCTTTAAAGGAGATTATCCTTTCTGGGGATCTGATTCATTAGTCTTATCAAGCTAATTTGCACGGTGCCCCCCCATTGTACGAGATAAATCCTTCTCATGGTTAGGATAAATCTGACCACTTGGCGACCCTGTTTGATGCTGAGGTCCGTGGATTTCCTGCTGATTTTAGAAACGACTTTTCTAGATTTTTCGTCAACCTACAGCTGGTCTGGACGACAACTTCTTGACCTAAATCAAGAAGCGCGTGTCTTTTTCGGAAGACTTTACTTCCTTCAAATGATGGAATTGATTCATCGTGTAGATCCATCTCTTCTTTTCTTTCATCGGATAAAACAGTTGATTATCGTTCAAAACAAAAGTATTTTCAATTGTTTGTACAAAAATATGTGATAGATAGTTTTTAATTGAATAACTTGGTACATTCTCCCCACACTTAGTTTCTTTCTTTGCCTTTTTATTCTCCTTTATTCCATTTTAAATGAATTCAAGCGTTTTAAGTTGTTTCTCAATTTATGTCCTTTTCGAGGTAACGATAATTTCGGTATTAACACCTAGTTTTCATCGTTCATAAATATGTATAAACATGATTTTGAGTTCATTTAGTTGAAAATTTTTCAAATTTTCACAAAATTTGGCAAATAAACCAAGTATAAACCTGAGAGAATTTATAACCCTTCCCCACACTTAAGATCATGCAATGCCCTCATTTGCATGAAATCAGACTATAATTTAAATTCATGAGGGTGATTAGCGTAGAAAAGTGATTAAAAATACCGAGTTTGTAATTACAAAGCTCGTCGAATGATAGATGGCGCCTCATCGTTCATTCCTTACTTAGAGGTTCTAGATTTTCCATGATTGGATTTGTTGTATTCGAATCACTAGAGGATTCTGATTTAACGGTTTGGTGTTCAGGATCTTGGAATTGTCCTTGAATATCTTCCGGGTTCTTAGTTGTGAAATCGGGTTCAAAAGATGGATTATCGGAAATTTGAATTGGAGTACTTGGTCGACTAGATGACGATTCTAAAGAAAAATCAACGGCGGTTATATTTGCTAAATGTCTTGATCTAGTTACAGGTGGTGAACGTACAAAAGGTGGTGAACGTCTTGCTCGGTGCATTCACTGAATATCCTATTAGTTTTTAAAAGGAAAGAAAAATTATAATAAGTTATCCAATCAATAGACTTTTCTGATTTTGCCCACGTTTCGAATAGCCAAAAGATGCAGCAGAGGGGCAGGATTCGTTTGGTCTCAATATAATTGAGGACTGTTTGGCTCCAATAACCCGGTCCACGTACAAATCCAACTATTACTACGAACCAGAAAATTTTGATGTCTATTAATTTAACCACTTAAAATAAATTTTCGTAATTTTAAGAAATTTAGATAAGAAGTAGAAAAAATTCTAAGTCCTAAAAACTAGAATGGCGAGAAATAAGAGAGAAAAAGAGTTCGTCGAAAAAGGTTGAAAAAGAAAAAATGGTTGAAAAATAAAAGGTGACGGAAAAATAAAAGAAACTTATAAAAACTTAAAAATACTTGACTAACCTAACCTTATTACTACAACTAACTTAAAATTATAATCGCAAATTGATATTACTAATTGGAATGATAATTGGTACATAGTAAAAGGTCTAAAAATATTAAAGCTTACAAGGAAAAACTAAATCCCAAATGGAAATAACTTAAAAAGAAACTAAAACTTAAAAAGGCGTCGCAAAATTCTAAAGCACCTAAATCTTAGTCTAAAGAAAAAGCACTTAAGGAATTCTACGGCAAAACCTAAAAATCTAGGAGTAAAAATAACTATAGCAAAAACTAAGTTTAAAATTAAATATGAGCTAAAAATACAAAAGTTATGCTACAACGATTAAAAAGGGACAAAATATAAAAATATACAAAAAGTTGTAAAAAGTACAATTTTTATAAAAATATTATTTTTATATTATTTTTTTAATAAAACTACTAATTTTACAATTTAATAAAACTAATTAATACTAAATACATAAATTAAATAAAAAGTAAAAATAAAAATAAAACTAATAATAATAATAATAATAATTAGGTTTAAATAATAATTATAATTAATAATAACCCGTAATTAATGCAGGATTAGGTTTTTTTGTCGCCTGTCAGAAAGGCTCCGCGAGTTGCGGTAATTAATACATCAAACCCCGCGAGTCGCGGGGTTCCAGAATTCAGCTGACAGGTTTGAATATTCGACGCGTTTTTTCTTTATTTTTTTTTTTTTCTGTTTTCTGTTTTTTTTTTTCTATATATAAAAGATATTTAATAAAAGTTATATTTTTATAAATTAAAATAAAGATAAAGAAACTTATAAAACTTAAATATTTAACAAAATCTAAAAAAATACTTATATTTTTGTTTTTCTTTTTATATTTTTGAATAATTAAAACGTATTTTTACAAAAACGAATTTTTAATAAAAGTAAACTAAAAATCTTTTTTTTTTTTATATATTAGCGTTGCGCTTCCGGCTTTTAAGATAAGTTCCCCGGCAGCGGCGCCAAAAATACTTGATGTTATGCGAGGTGTATATAAAATAGTTATTAATTTTAGCAGAAAACACTATTAAATACGATACAATTTTACACAAGATATTTATTTATTTATAGAATGGATATACTTAAACCTTGCTACAACACTTATAGGCAGTGTACCTAATCGTACAGTAGTGTAGTTTTTAGTAAGTCCGGTTCGTTCCACAGGGAAATCTTTAAACAAAGCTCAACGCTATATTAGTTTACTTTTATAAAAATACAAACATATATATAAGTAATATTATTATTATAAAGGGGGGGTTTTTACCGTTTAATGACCGGTTTGTCGATTTTAAGACTTTAGTCGCAGTTAAAACCTAATGTAAAATATTAAAAATAAATACAAGACTTAAATTAAAGCGTAAAGTAAATAACGATAATGAAATTTCGAATAATAAAAGTGCGATAAAATAAACTTGCGATAATTAAAGAGTACAATAATTAAAAGTGCAATTAAATAAAATAACAATAAAAATGCGATAATTAGAAGTGCAATTAAATATAAAATAAAGGAAATTAAATATGAAATAAAAGAATTATGCTTATTTAAACTTCCGTAATCATGATGTTTGACGTGTTGATTTTAGTTTTATGCCCATGGGTTAATTGTCCTTTGTCCTGGATTATTTAATATGTCCGTCTGGTTTTTATCCATAACAGTCCATCAGTCATAAATATAAAGTGCGAGTGTCCTCGTCAAATTATTCTTATACCCGAAGTTAAATATTCCAACTAATTGGGGATTCGAATTGTAACAAGGTTTTAATACTTTGTTTAATGAATACACCAGGTTATCGACTGCGTGTAAACCAAGGTTTTACTACTTTGTTAACAATTACACCAATTACCCTTGAATGTAATTTCACCCCTGTTTTAATTATTCTAGTGGTTATTAATCCATTCCCGTGTCCGGTTAAATGAACAATTATTCGTACATATAAATACCCCGCCCATCGTGTCCGATCGAGTGTATATGGTAATTTATAGGGACGCCCAATTGTAAATCTTTATATTAACATTAACAAACTTTCATTTAGTTAAACAAATATAAAGCCCATTAATAGCCCATAGTCTAATTTCCACAAGTGTCGTTCTTTTGTCCAAACCCCAATTATGGTACAAAGCCCAATTACCCAATTTTAGTAATTAGCCCAACATCATGATTACTTCGGATTAAATAAGCATAATAATAACTTAGCTACGAGACATTAATGTAAAAAGGTTGAACATAACTTACAATGATTAAAAATAGCGTAGCGTTACACGGACATAATTTCGACTTACACCCTTACAACATTCGCTAACATACCCTTATTATTAGAATTAAAATTAAAATTAAAATATAAATTATATATATATATAAATTTTACGTATGATAAGAGAAGAAAAAGATATGAATTGTGATCAGAATTCGGTTGGCTTTATAGGGAATTTCGATTTTTGGGGCTCCGCGACTCGCGGTGAATTTTGCCTTCAAACTCCGCGAGTCGCGGAGATTGAAATTACAGCTCACATCTTTTGGAGTCTTTCTTGCCGACGGATTTTATATATAAATATAAAATATAAATAATTAATATAATTATTTATATATTATATTATATTCTTGTGCATAGTAGACTTGTAATTTTTAGTCCGTTGCGTCTAGCGTTGAGAGTTGACTCTGGTCCCGGTTCCGAATTTTCGAACGTCCTTGCGTACAATTTTATATTTTGTATTTTGCGTTTTGAATCTTGTACTCTTGTAATTTCGAGACGTTTCTTATCAATAATTGGAACCTCTTTGATTGTCTTTTGTTCTTTTGAGCTTTTTGGTCGTTTGCGTCTTCAATTCGTCGAATCTGTCTTTTGTCTTCACCTTTTATTATTTAAACGAATATCACTTGTAAATAGAACAATTGCAACTAAAAGCTTGTCTTTCTTGAGGAATAATGCTATGAAATATATGTTCGTTTTTAGCATTATCACTAATTCAAGATTCAACCTAACCTGTCTAAGGGCAATATCAAAAGTACAAGCATGCATAATCCTAAATACTCGAGCACTAGTCAGGGATACACTATTAGTATGTAAAAGTTAAATTATGAGTACTCACGTATCAATATTGAGATTCAATATTGCAGGAAAGGTACGTAGACGCAACGGAAATGATAAACACTATATTGACCTCACAAGCATACCCATGAACCATACTCAATCACCTCCATAGCTATAACCCATAATTTCCTTAATCCTATCCTACTCCAAAAACAATTTCGAAATCACTCGGACAACACTCCGTCGTAATATTTTATGTATACTAATAATATCTTGAAATAATACGGAGTAAATATATATATGTAAATCGATTGAGAGAGTTTAGAGAAAAATATTTTCAAGTTTCTATGAAATAATGAAACCTATTGAATTCTATTTATAATAGATTTTTGAATTATTAAAGTGAATTATTAAAGTATGAATTATTAAAGTGAATTATTAAAGTATGAATTATTAAAGTGAATTATTAAAGTATAAATTATTAAAGTATGAATTATTAAAGTGAATTATTAAAGTTAAAGTAAAGTAAAAATAAAGTAAAGGTAAAGTTTAAGTATAGTAAAAGTATAAAACTATGTACGTATTATACACGTATAAATATATATAATATTAATTTAAATCATTATATATATTTAATAAAATAAAATATAAATATCGTTATCTTTATCATACTAGTTAAGTAATGAGTTGTCAAAAGTGGTTCTAGATATTTATAAAAGTTATATATGTTTTAATAATAAAGTTCTTTTTAAACTGAAAACGTTTTTGTACGTTTGAAACTAAATAGATCAATCGAGTCTTTATGAGATTCAATCTTCCACTATCCTTTGTCTAGTTCTCAATGATTGACAATTTGTTCTTATTTATAAATTACTTTACCATTTTCCGAATATTGTTAAAATGGAAAGATTTCTCGAATCAACGTGGGCCTTTCAACAGAGACTTGTAATCATAATTTAATATATCTGATAATTCAATCATTTGATCTTATCTTCTAATTCCATTGATAAACATTTTGAAACAGATACAATCATATAAAGTATTTAATCTAATATTTTGTTTACGTTTCAAGTTTTAATATATATACACATATACATATATAATCATATTCGTTTAATGGTTCGTGAATCGTTGGAACTTGGTCGAGGTTGAATGAATGTATGAACATAGTTTAAAATTCTTGAAATTTAACTTAACAAATATTGCTTATTGTGTCGGAAACATATAAAGATTAAAGTTTAAATTTGGTTGAAAATTTCCGGGTTGTCACAATATTCTTATATATGCATCTTGTTAATGTCGGTTACCAGGTGTTCACCATATGAATGATTTTTATCTCTATGTATGGGATGTGTATTGAAATATGAAATCTTGTGGTCTATTATTATGATTTGATATATATAGGTTAAACCTATAACTCACCAACATTTTTGTTGACGTTTTAAGCATGTTTATTCTCAGGTGATTATTAAGATCTTTCGTTGTCGCATACTTAAATAAGGACGAGATTTGGAGTCCATGCTTGTATGATATTGTGTAAAAACTGCATTCAAGAAACTTATTTTGTTGTAACATATTTGTATTGTAAACCATTATGTAATGGTCGTGTGTAAACAGGATATTTTAGATTATCATTATTTGATAATCTACGTAAAGCTTTTTAAACCTTTATTGATGAAATAAAGGTTATGGTTTGTTTTAAAAATGAATGCAGTCTTTGAAAAACGTCTCATATAGAGGTCAAAACCTCGCAACGAAATCAATTAATATGGAACGTTTTTAATCAATAAGAACGGGACATTTCAATATTCACCCGATCCACCCGCTTCATAATGGATATTGACTAATCTTAATTGTATGAATACATATATGGATGGATATATATATATATATATATATATATATATATATATATATATATATATATATATATATATATATACAAGGTTGGAGAATTCGGATCTCGGGGAGATCTCGTTTGGACTTTTTTAGAGAGATCTCGGCATCTCAAAATAATCTAGGGGAGATCTCGGACGTTGACTTACGTTGACTTTATAGTTTTTTTTAATAAAAATATACATTAAAACATAAATATATGTATATTTAATATACGTTTTTACGAGATTTTACAAAAATATTTGAGAAGTGAGCGAGAAAATCTTAGAAATTACGAATTTTATAAGAAAATCTTACAAATTAGCAAGAAAATCCGAGAAATCGTGGCTTTGACTAAGTTTGACCCGTTGACCGAGAAATCTCGGGAGATGAACATCTCGTCTCGGTTGCCTTCTAAAAACGAGATCTCGGGGGAGATCTCGGGAGATTTACAACACTGTATATATATCCATTAACACTCAAAATACATAAATATAGATATATGCAAGGGCGGATGTAGTGTGTTCCGAGTAGTTGCACGGGACACCACTGAAATACGCGATATAGTGGAAACTTTTTGTGGTTTTTAACTGGTGACACCAGTGGATAGTGCACATTTTTTTGTGACACCGCTGAAATAAGACATCTAGTATAAATTCTTTCGGGGTTTTAACCGGTGACACCAGTGACTACTAATCCTAGATCCGCCACTAAATATATGCTTACATATTTACTATTATAAATAGACTTTTTTGCTCCATTGGTCATTCAATTATACACGAAATTGCAATCCGAGTCCCTCAAGTTTTTTTTTGATTTTCTAGTCCTTAAAATTGCAAAATTTTGCAATCCGAGTCCCTCCGTCTAACTTCCGTCTAAATTGGCCGTTAACCTTTGACATGTGCCATGCATGTGAGGGTAAAATCGTATTTTTACTATTTTCTTTGACTTTTTTGCTTCGTTTGTCCTTCGTTTATACACAAAATTGCAATCCGAGTCCCTCAACTTTTTAATTCGAATTTTTATCTGTTTTTTTATCTTTAATTCATACTTTTTATCTGTTAATTCGACTTTCAATTTCTTAATCGTCTCAACATCTTCTTCACTCTCACCCGTCCATACATCGTCGTCGTCGTTATCGCCCTTCTTCCTCTTTCGTCTTTTGCCCTTCTTAACTTCTCGCTCACTATCCTCATCACTCTCTTCTTTAGCATCTTCAAGAAACCAATCCCAATTCCTTATATCACGAATCACTTTTTTCGAGTAGCTATCAAATTCATGTCCTATTACAACAAACTTAAACTCTACAATTAGATCAAATAGATAGTCTACTTAAATATAGAAACAGTAATATACATATGAGATCATTAAACACAGTAGCTATATTCTATATGTATATAATAAATAGACACACTCTGCAAACATATATTAAATATATATTATATAGTATAGTATATACTAGAACACAATAATAACTACAATCTTCACATGACTAGATGAGATAAATGATACAATATGGGTATTCATCTGTTCCAAACTACTTAATATAGGTATTCAACCTTTTGTTGATCATTATAAAGTATTTAAGCTTTTACTAACAAAAAATGAACCTTTTTTTTTTATCAATTTGTTAAGCTAGTTTGAATGTTAAAGAACATAACTATTGCTATCGTAATCTCTTAAATGACTGAAAACACCTCGTTTTGACCTAACGGAACAGAATTCAATACCAAGAACTTCACTTTTTGTATTCAACCCTTTGTGGATCACTGTTCGGTGTCATGACGCTACAAAAGCTATAAAAATCACTTTAGACTGTATAAATTTAATACTTTAATTTGAATAACACATTGACACAAAGTTTTGGAACCCAAAATAACAAATTAGATATCTTTTTGACTCATCTAGCCGATTAAATGTGTGTAACGTACATACATATATACATATAAATGTAAGCAAACCTTTAACGGGATCAATAATTGAAGCATCAACGGTTTCGAAATCACCATAATCGATCCCTGAAGTCTCTGCAAATACGTCGTCGTATTCAATCTCACCCTTCAATTCGTTACGATTTTCATCGATTTTGTTCAAAATAAACCAAACAGGACTCTTAGAAGAAAGACAAATCGAATCACCGATATTAATTTCACCCGTTTCTGTGCTTCTGTAAACCCTAATTTCATCGTTACTGCCATCACGTACCCAAACCGATAAAAATTCGAATTAAAAAGTTGAGGGACTCGAATTGTAATTTTGTGTATAAACGAAGGACCAACGAAGCAAAAAAGTCAAAGAAAAGAGTAAAAAGATGATTTTACCCTCACATGCATGGCACATGTCAAAGGTTAACGGCCAATTTAGATGGAAGTTAGGCGGAGGGACTCGGATTGCAAAATTTTACAATTTTAAGGACTCGAAAATCCAAAAAAAAAACTTGAGGGACTCGGATTGCAATTTCGTGTATATTTGAAGGACCACTGGAGCAAAAAAGTATTATAAATACATGTACCATTAGTTCACATATTCTTTAAACATTATAATTAAAAAAACTTGATAAATTACAATAAAACACGTATATTTATCAAAATAAACATACCAATTTTTTTTTAACGGCGAATTTGCATCAGCGGATCATTTATTTCAACGACCATCATCATTTGCACCCACACACGGTAGAAGGAAACTCCTACCCGGGTTGCTTTGCAACTAATCGCGGGACCTGGGTTGTTTGGCAACTAATAGCATGAAATTGAAGAGAAAACCTTCCGCCCCCATGAATTGAATCCGGGTTCTTGGCAACTAATCGCGGGCCCTTCCACACTGAGGCATGATACCATTGATGTAGTGACCCGAACTTTTCCATGTTTATATATATTAAATGAATTTGTTATTTACATTATTAAGTGTTTCCAACATGTTAAGCAATCAAACTTGTTAAGACTTGATTAATTGAAATAGGTTTCATAGAGACATTTGACCATCCAAGTTGACCGGTGATTCACGAACGTTAAAACTTGTAAAAACTATATGATGACATATATATGGATATATATATAGTTAACATGATATTATGATAAGTAAACATATCATTAAGTATATTATCAATGAACTACATATGTAAAAACAAGACTACTAACTTAATGATTTTGAAACGAGACATATGTGTAACGATTATCGTTGTAACGACATTTAATGTATATATATCATATTAAGATATATTAATACATCATGATATCATGATAATGTAATAATTTAACATCTCATTTGATTTAATAAACAATGGGTTAACAATATTTAACAAGATCGTTAACTAAAAGGTTTCAAATCAACATTTACATGTAACGACTAACGATGACTTAACGACTCAGTTAAAATGTATATACAAGTAGTGTTTTAATATGTATTCATACACTTTTGAAAGACTTCAAGACACTTATCAAAATACTTCTACTTAACAAAAATGCTTACAATTACATCCTCGTTCAGTTTCATCAACAATTCTACTCGTATACACCCGTATTCGTACTCGTACAATACACAACTTTTAGATGTATGTACTATTGGTATATACACTACAATGATCAGCTCTTAGCAGCCCATGTGAGTCACCTAACACATGTGGGAACCATCATTTGGCAACTAGCATGAAATATCTCATAAAATTACAAAAATATGAGTAATCATTCATGACTTATTTACATATAAACAAAATTACGCATCCTTTATATCTAATCCATATACCAACGACCAAAAACACCTACAAACACTTTCATTCTTCAATTTTCTTCATCTAATTGATCTCTCTCAAGTTCTATCTTCAAGTTCTAAGTGTTCTTCATAAATTCTACAAGTTCTAGTTTCATAAAATCAAGAATACTTCCAAGTTTGCTAGCTTACTTCCAATCTTGTAGAGTGATCATCCAAACTCAAGAAATCTTTCTTATTTACAGTAAGATATCTTTCTAATACAAGGTAATACTCATATTCAAACTTTGATTCAATTTCTATAACTATAACAATCTTATTTCGAGTGGAAATCTTACTTGAACTTGTTTTCGTGTCATGATTCTACTTCAAGAACTTTCAAGCCATCCAAGATCCTTTGAAGCTAGATCATTTCTTGTCACTTCCAGTATGTTTACCTACTAAACTTGAGGTAGTAATGATGTTCATAACATCATTCGATTCATACATATAAAACTATCTTATTCGAAGATTTGAACATGTAATCACTAGAACACAGTTTAGTTAATTCTAAACTTGTTCGTAAACAAAAGTTAATCCTTCTAACTTGATTTTTAAAATCAACTTAACACATGTTCTATATCTATATGATATGCTAACTTAATGATTTAAAACCAGAAAACACGAAAAACACCATAAAACCGGATATACGCCGTCGTAGTAACACCGCAGGCTGTTTTGGGTTAGTTAATTAAAAACTATGATAAACTTTGATTTAAAAGTTGTTATTCTGGGAAAATGATTTTTCTTATGAACATGAAACTATATCCAAAAATTATGGTTAAACTCAAAGTGGAAGTATGTTTTCCAAAATGGTCATCTAGACGTCGTTCTTTCGACTGAAATGACTACCTTTACAAAAACAACTTGTAACTTATATTTCCGACTATAAACCTATACTTTTTCTTTCTAGATTCATAAAATAGAGTTCAATATGAAACCATAGCAATTTGATTCACTCAAAACGGATTTAAAACGAATAAGTTATGTGTAAAACAAGATTGGATATTTTTTCTTGTTGTAGCTACGTGAAAATTGGTAACAAATCTATATTAATCATATCCTAGCTAACTTATATTGTATTATACATGTATTCTAATATATTATGTAATCTTGGAATAGCATAGACACGTATGCAAATGTTTTGACATATCATATCGACCCATGTGTATATATTATTTGGAACAACCATAGACACTCTATATGCAGTAATGTGGGAGTTAGCTATACATGGTTGAGGTTGATTCCAAAAATATATATACTTTGATTTGTGATCTAGCCTGAGACGTGTATACACTGGGTCGTGGACTGATTCAAGATAATATATATCAATTTTTTTCTGTACATCTAACTTTGGACAACTAGTTGTAGGTTACTAACGAGGACAGCTGACTTAATAAACTTAAAACATCAAAATGTATTAAAAGTGTTGTAAATATATTTTGAACATACTTTGATATATATGTACATATGATAGGTCAGATCATGTTGAGATTGAGAGAAATGATAAGATAAAGAGAGATTCAGTAGATAGGAATGAGACTCGGTATTAGAGAGAATCGGTACAATTACATTCCACAGCTTCTAGAACTCAGTTACAATGCAATGGCTATCTAATTAGGACTACTTAGGTTCCTTATATAGCCCTCTTCTAAGGAACCTTCATTTAAGCTTATTTTCACATTAACACTATACAACTTCGGGGTCCTAACAATCTCCCCCTTAGTGTTAAATGTGAACTTTACAACATAATCCTATTTTGTAATCTTGAGAGGTCCAAACGTTAGTTTCCATCGTGTGCCATCTGGTTTCGAAACTTCTACTTGATTTTCTGAAACTTGCTTAGAAGGTTTCCAGACACCCCACGCTTTTCTTGGATCTCTCTCATATAATGGATATTCATCCATTTCTTTGAAATATCTTCTCTTTCTCTGTCCACGAAGTATCTCAAACTGTCTTGTACGAATTCGGAGTTTCAGACGATCTCTTATATGCTTTATGAATTCTCCAAGACCCATTACCATGTCAATGTCATGGAACTTGCTTTGATGAATCTTAAGATACTTCAGTGCAGCCTTAAGTGTTCCATCTGAATATTTGTTCAGCTCTTCAGTACGAATGAACACCTTTTCTTTTTGAGAATTTACAAAAACAAACCCTTCGGGTTCGAATTGCATTTGAAACATCCTCATATCCTTCAGTCCCTCTGTAAATTGATTCGGACACGTAATTCGAATCTTTTTCCTTTTTGCTTCGAGACCTATTTGAAAATCTTCACGTCTCATCAGTTCAATTGTCTCCATCATGTATCTTTTTACAGCTTCCAAAGCTTGAGCCTTAGCAAAAGGTCGAATGGTGATGATACTGAGGTAGTTGTAGATGTGAATGATGTCAAGCATGTCAAGATTATGAAAATCTGCTTTTGTGAACTTGTACTCTTTCTCATCTTTTCTAATAACGTGGTACTGACTGATGACATCTTTCTTTTCACTTATCTCTACTCCGACTCGAGTAATATTCAACACTTCTGAAATACGATATTTTCTTTGAAGCCACAAATCATCTTCATCTTTGTTGATATGTTTCCTCCACATAAACTCATACCAATTCCTTTCACTTGCTGGAAGTAATCGTGAACCTATATAAGTAAACCTTTTACTCCTTGGTAATTCATTGATGCGGAAGATCTTGTAAGCATTTTCCTCGATGAATGTGTTTCGTAACGTTATAAAATCATGTTCTACTCCCAACAATAATCTTTGCTCCTGATTCTTAAAGAATATTCCATGATTGTATTTGAATCTGGAATTCACTGTTTCTCTTGATGTAGGTGTACCAGAAGTTGAACTTTCATTAGCGTTTGTTGGATTTGAACTCAATGAGGGTGTAGAATTTGATGAATGACCAGTAGGATTTGTTGCATCATTATTTGGATCATCGTCATCTTCAATATGATCAAATATCTCATCTTTATTTGGATTAACATAAAGATTGTCTTCATCGTCATCAGAAGAATCCATTTCATCATCACTTTCTATTACAGGTTCAGGATTCTCTTCATCTACAATCTCTACATCTTCCGGAATTGAAGATACTGATGATAACTTGCTTAGAATGACAAATCCATCGTCATCCGTTTCTTCAAGATAGAAATCACTCAAGTTCAAATCCTCATCTATCAGTCCACTGTCAGCCTCATTATGAACAACTAGAATTATAACTTGTTCAAGCTCCTTATCATCAATTTCATCATGTGTAGAAACCATTTCTGATTCCATCTGAACTTGTTGAGTTTGTGAAGCTGATGAAGACCTTACACCACCACCCTTAGTTAAAATGTTTACCGTTAGATATTCTCCATCTACTCCTATCTCCCCCTCATGGCTATTCTGAGGATCAGAATCGTCATGTTCATCATCACGGTGAGGACTCAATGGAGAAGAGCAGGAATTAAGTGGATATCGAACACGAGCACAAAATAATGCTTGAAGCGAAGTGCATCGAAGAACATCAAGATTGACTCTAGAAAACATACGACTGAAATATTCTTGCTCCAAAGCATCAAAGAAATGTGGTAAACGAGAAGGTGATGATGGAAAAGTAACAATAGGAACAGCATCAGCAGCAACTGTTGAAGGCGATGTTGGTGGAAGTGTTTGAGTTGCCGTGAGGGCAGGTAAGGATGATTGTGCGGTGTTATTCTTATATGTAGGGCTGTACGTACTACTAGTCAGATTCGTGTTATCCCCTTCTGATGGAGGTTGGGTAACAACCGGAGTTGTCACCGGCGAAGTTTCTTTCGAAGCATCCACCTCCATGACTTTGGTCTCATGGGACTCTGACAAAGTAGTAGAACTACCCGTCTGTTTAGTCCTCGCAGAGATATTGCTATCCCCGACTCCTGAAATCATTGATATACCATGAGGTGGCACATCTCTTTCAGTTAAAGACTCTTCCTCCAGACCCTGAGATTCAGAATCCGGAAGAGAAGTGGTTTAAACCAATGGATCACTTTCATGAACCAAGGGAACAGTCTGCTGGAAGTCTGATAAATATCCCGAAGGATTGTCATGTTGACTCGTTTCCATGGGACGCGGCAGATCTTCCTCATCAAGATAAGCCGGACCTCGAGACCCTGTTGTACGTTGAGGTACAGGAGGATTTCCAGCCGATACGCAGGGTGCCTTTTCAAGATTTTTCGGCTCCCCTTCGGCCGTTCTGGACTTCAATGATTGAGTTTCCTCAATCGATTGAGTCAACGCAGACTTTACTGCAGAGGAAGACTTTACTTCCTTAGATGCCGAAGCACCTTGCTTTGTAGGATTTATTATTAAGTCCTGTTTAGATTGGATGGGCTTAGTGGTCGTTTTACCATCCGTGCATTTAGATCTCTTGCCTACCGAAGCTTGCGCTTCATTTAGTGTAGGGCTTATTGTTATTCTTGAATGTGATACGGAGATGGGTGAGGGTGACCTAATTGGTTCTAGGTCTTGGTCCGTATCACCACTGGTTGGAGTAACTGTTTGGTGGACGATGGGTGTCGAAGTCCTAGATCTAGTTACTCGTTGGGTTGGTGGAGTCTGAATCATCTCATCAGGCATGTATCGAGTTCTCTTAGGAGAATGTTCAGGAGATGATTCAGATGCTGTTGCTGAAGTGTCACTGCTTACTTCGGGTGTTGTGGAAAAGGTTGGTTCAATCCTAGTTGGACTAGGTTCCCTGATCCTCACGGGTTGAGCTTGGTGTACTACCCTAGATCGTTTGAGGTTTACCCTAAGTGGAGGATTAGCTGGCCCGGGTGGTTG
Organism: Rutidosis leptorrhynchoides; assembly: GCF_046630445.1. Classification (NCBI taxonomy): domain Eukaryota; kingdom Viridiplantae; phylum Streptophyta; class Magnoliopsida; order Asterales; family Asteraceae; genus Rutidosis; species Rutidosis leptorrhynchoides. The sequence continues at coordinate 673,671,206 of NC_092333.1, read as the reverse complement.
AACTACAGGTTCCTCTACAACCTCTGGGGCTGGAACCACGACAGGTTCAACTTGTTCTTGTTGTACCGGGTTCGGAAGAGGTATTCCTACAGCCTGAAAATAAGAACGCATACGAGCGTCTTGGGTTCAGCTAGCCTCACTAGCCAATTTGGAATTGGCGCAGTGAATTGATTATCAGACACCATAGGGGTGTTCATCTTCAGCTCTCCAAACCTTTTCATCTGTAATCCATGTGTACCTGGTACAAAGATATTTGCATTTCTGCAAGCATTGATAGCATCATGGATAAAGATACAGAAAAACCTTTCGCAAGGGATGTATGAACCCCTTGGCTTTTCAACCTGTGCCTGAACCAAATCCCATATAAGTTCTGCATAATCAGGATTCTCTACTCTTGTGAATGAGTAGAAAAGTTTGAGCATCGGCACAGTTAAGCTATCAGATCCACTTCTTGTCATCAACAAGCATCTGTTGATGATTGAGAAGATCACATACCACCTTGAATGCAGATATATCTTCTGAAACTTAGCTGGTGGAACATTGGTAGCTCCAACATAACCAAGATCAAAGACAGAAGTCATCATTTGCTGAGTAGCAGGAAAAGCAGGAGCATTCTGTACAAGAGGAAGTCTGAATATCCTCCTGAAGTCAGCTTTTGTGAAACTCTTGAATCCTTGTACTCCCCTCAGCCTAAATTCAAATCTGACTGGTTCGCCCTGTGGATTAGTAGCATTTGGTTGTGTGGCCTCCACAAATCTGATTGATCTGTTAAGAATATCCAAGTCTGTTTCTGGCACACTAACTGTGGAGCTCAGAGCAGGCCATAAAGTATGCCTCTCTAGAATTGCAGTCCAATATTTGCAGGGAATATTGGTTTCGGAGTTGATAAAGTGATTGTTCGCCATTTAGCTATAAAGATAAGAAATAGAAGACCACAAGATATTTAACAAAAAGCATATATCTCTATTCTTATTTGCCTTTGAAATCCTTTTTATATTTTTTAAATTTTAAGATTTTTATGATTTTTCAAAAATATAAAAGACTTTTATACTCAAATATGAACAAATAATTGACAACCATGACATTCATATGATATTCATCTTAGTACAAAATCATCATGCAAAGTCAATTATGTAACACAAGGAATCAGAACAACACTTAGTCAATTTCAGCACAATTCAAGCAGATTCGGTATTTATGAAAATTTTAGATTCTGTAACCAAATAAGCTTGAGTTTTCATATCAGAAAAATATAGAATAAACATGTTAAGTGTTTGAAGATAAAAATCAGAAACTTTCAAGGTGCCAAGTTTCAGACTCGGTATCAAGAAGGAAAACCAGATTCGGTATCTTCAACAATTAACAGAAAGTCACTCAAACATGCATATTCTATCACATATCATGTAATTTCACAACCATGATCAATCAACCATTCAATTATAAGCATATTAACATGTTAATTGTATGAACAAATTCGGTATCAGGATAAGAACACATTCAGTAGTTACAGAATCCATCAAATAAGCAATTAAACATGTAATCAGGCTCGGTCAAAGATAGATCAGTCAATTTAACTCAGATTAGACAAGATTTCATGTTGATTTTCCAAACCAATTGAGTTTAATCAAAGATTAATTGAACTCAACTCAGACTCGGTATAATCAACAAGATTTCAAAAATTAAAGGTCATAATCCAGTTATTTTGATCTTTTCTGGTTGATAAAAACATAATTATCTCAGATCTACAATTATATATCTTAAACATTGATTAAAATGAACAATTACCAAGAATTTGAAGAAACAGAATGACGGACTTGGTAGAATTAGGCAGATTCGGTATAATCAACAGACTCGGTAGGTAATTAATAACAGTAAGAGTAATGTTTGACTTTGACTCTTCTTTTATAGATACCAAAGGTAAAATACCGAATGGGCTTTACAGAATGGGCCTAATATACCGAATTCAGTCCAATTTTTCAAAACATTAACAATTTAACTCCAAATCTTGACAAATTGATTTTTCCTCTTGAAATCCATTTTAATCTTTTCATGAAAAACAATTCTGGAACAATTTTTGAAAACTTTGAAATTACCGAATCTGTGCAGTTGGTTGTCAGACTCGGTAAAATGCTAAAAATAACATTTATTCAGTAAAATTTAAATATTTTTGGATTTTATCTTTTTCAATTTTTATGAATTTTTCAAAATAAGATTTTTACTCAAAAGAACTTTGAATTTTATACAAAGTACAAATCTTCAGTGATACCAATTGTTAACACGGGTTGCATACTGAGATGTATACAAGTCATAGTGAATTATTTCAGATAAAAATAAAGAAATTTTGAATTCACTTTTTGAAAAACAATATTTTTGAATAATTTTCTCATTTTCTCCCTTTTTCTCCCCCTCAAAATGTGATATACAAGAAAGTAAATCAGCATTTTGATTATGTTCCCAAGAAAATGAATTAACTCCCCCTTGAAATAGGATATCAATGAGTTACCTCCCCCTTGCGTAACCATTGAACAAATGTACCTAGGAAGTTATCATTAATCTAAAGGCAGTCCCTTAAAGAAAAATTATCTAAAGCACTGAAACTTAGTTGCTCCCCCTAGAAAGTATCTACTCCCCCTAAACACAAGATCCCAAAAATAAGTCCCAACAGATCTAAGGAATATCAAGCACTATACTCTACCATGCCAATCTCTTTGATCAAGAATTTTAGCCTAAGTTCATCTAAAGGTTTAGTGAACATGTCAGCTAATTGCACTTTAGTAGGCACAAAGTATAATTCTACATCTCCTTTCTCTACATGGTCCTTAATGAAATGATAACGAATATCTATGTGTTTAGTTTTAGAATGCTGAACCGGGTTGCTTGTTATTGCAATAGCACTTTGTGAATCACAATAGATCGGGGTCTTAGAAATCTTAAAGCCATAGTCCAAGAGTTGAGTTTGCATCCACAAAACTTGTGAACAACAATGAGCTGCAGCAATGTACTCAGACTCAGCTGTTGATAAAGACACACAGTTCTGATTTTTGGATGACCAACCAACTAGCCCATTCCCCAACATCTGAATTGATCCAGATGTGCTTTTTCTATCAACATGGCAACCACCATAATCCGCATCAGTATAAGCAGTGAGATTGAAATTGGATCCATGAGGATACCAGATCCCAAGGTTAGGTGTACCTTTAAGGTATTGAAAAATCCTAACAACCGCTTTGGAGTGAGATTTCTTTGGGTTGGACTGAAAGCGAGCACAGACAGTTACAGCAAGTGTAATGTCTGGTCGACTTGCAGTCAGATACATTAAAAAACCAACCATGCTTCGATAAAGCATAATATCAAAGGGTTCCCCATTAGTATCAGCATCCAGTAAAGTTCTCATTGGGGTTGACATTGGTTTTAAAGCAGTCATTTTAAAACGTTTTAGCATATCATTGATATACTTAGTTTGACTGATAATAATCTCATTTGGTAATTGTTTTACTTGTAACCCCAAGAAGAAAGTTAATTGGTCAAGCATGCTCATTTCGAATTTGTTGGCCATAAGGTCACCAAATTCTTTGCATAAGGCCGGGGACGTGGAACCAAAAATAATATCACCAACGTAAATTTGAACCAAGAGGATGTGACCGTGGTTTTTACGGATGAATAGCATTGTATCAATCGTTCCACGAGAGAAGCCATTGTCCAGCAAATACTTTGTTAAGGTCTCGTACCATGCATGCGGTACTTGCTTCAGACCGTATAAAGCTTTCTCCAAGTAGTAGACGTGGTTTGGATGAATGGGATCGACAAAGCCCTCTGGTTGATCAACATAGACTTCCTCTTGAAGATAACCATTCAGAAAAGCATTTTTGAGATCCATTTGAAACACCGTGAACTTCATATGAGAAGCAAATGCGAGGAAAAGATGAATTGCCTTAATCCTAGCAACCGGAGCAAACGTTTCATCATAATCAATGCCTTCTTGTTGTCGATATCCTTTGGCCACAAGACGTGCCTTATTTCGAACCATAATTCCATCAGAATCTTTCTTGTTCTTGAAAATCCACTTTACCCCTATTGGTCGTTGACCCGTTAGTCTTGGAACTAATCGCCATACTTTCATTCGTTCAAATTGATTGATCTCGTCTTGCATTGCAACTACCCAGTATGGATCTAGTAAAGCTTGAGCAACCGTTGTTGGTTCAATCTTACTAAGAAAGGCTGTGAATAGACACATATTCTGAGTAGCCCTTCGAGTTGACACTGGAGCAGATGCGTCACCAATAATAAGATCTATTGGATGACTTTTAGTCCATCGGGTGTGTGGAAGAGGTTGTACATCAGTGGTATCCATTGAAACATCAACCGTTGTTGACGTTGAGCCTTGATCCGCTTGATCTGATGTAACATTATTGAATGGATTCAATAGAGTATCTGGAGAAACAGCTGGAGTTGTATCAAATGATGAATCTTCAATTGGTTCAAGATTATCAGTAACAGGAGGTTGGAGGGAGGATGAAGAAGCAACAGGTGAATCAGTTGGTGTTGAATCTTCATCAAAAAGACTTTGAAGAGTCTCCACAGTAGTTGACTGTGATGGTGTAACCGGTACAGCTTGAACATTTGAATCCCGTTGAGGAGTATAAAGACTATCAAACAAGATATCCAGTTCCTCTGAAGTAACCGTAGGAACATCCTTCTTCGAGAAAATTGAGTTTTGCGCAGAAGAAGTAGTAGCCAGGTTAGGATCGAGTTTTGAACTGAGTTGTTCAAAAGCCATTCCTGAAATTTCATCGAACTTGACGTTGATGCACTCTTTAATCATCTTTGTCCGCTTATGATGCACCCTTCTTCTTAGGCATCTTGCACTCACGAGAGTAATGACCAGCTTTGCAACAATTGAAACAAATTGAATATTCCTTCTTGGAATCATCAGCATGTTGTTGTTTAGATTGATCAGCTTTCTTGTAGTACGAGGAAGATGATGAGTTTTTGCGTTGATCAGCTTTCTTGACTAATTCAAGGTGAGAATCATCAACATCAGAAAGATTCAAATCTTCTGAATCAGTTGATTCTTCAACAAGCACTTTCTTGGACAAGCCTTTGGAAGACGTCAATGATTTGCTCTTCTTTTTAGCAATTAGGGCAAGTGGATCGCCCGGAGAAGACTCTTTCCTTCCTTCTTGAAGTTTAGACACTTCAGGTTGGTAATGCATAAGGACTCCAACAAGCTCATGAATAGTCAACTTGTCAATCTCTTTAGTAGATCGAACAATGGTTCCATAAGGAAGCCAATCAGCATTGAGCTTTTTGAGAAACTTCATGTTGACTTCAGCATTTACTTTTATGATCTTGCACCTTTTCAACTCATTGAGAACACCATTGAAACGATGATAGGTATCCTTGAGTGGTTCATCAGTTTCCTGCTTGAAATCTTCATAGAATCCCAGAGCCTTATTCAATTTAGTAACATCTGACATGTCATAACTGATAATGCTAAAAACGAACATATATTTCATAGCATTATTCCTCAAGAAAGACAAGCTTTTAGTTGCAATTGTTCTATTTACAAGTGATATTCGTTTAAATAATAAAAGGTGAAGACAAAAGACAGATTCGACGAATTGAAGACGCAAACGACCAAAAAGCTCAAAAGTACAAAAGACAATCAAAGAGGTTCCAATTATTGATGAGAAACGTCTCAAAATTACAAGAGTACAAGATTCAAAACGCAAAGTACAAGATATTAAATTGTACGCAAGGACGTTCAAAAATCCGGAACCAGGACCAGAGTCAACTCTCAACGCTCGACGCAACGGACTAAAAATTACAAGTCAACTATGCACATGAATATAATATAATATATAAATAATTCTTAAAAAATATATATATTATATTATTATTTAAAATCGTCGGCAAACAAAGAGCCAAGGCTGAATGAGCTGTAAATTCGAACTCCGCGACTTGCGGAGTTCGAAGGCTAAAAGAACCGCGACTCGCGGAGCCCCAAAAAATGAAAATGCCTATAAAAGCCAACGCAGTTCGACGAATTTTAATATCAATATATATCCATAATCTATCTCTCTCTCAATATATATGTAAATATATATATATATAATTTATATTTTAATTTTAACTTTAAATCCTAATAATAAGGGTATGTTAGCGAATGTTGTAAGGGTGTAAGTCGAAATTCTGTCCGTGTAACGCTACGCTATTTTTAATCATTGTAAGTTATGTTCAACCTTCTTAATTTAATGTCTCATAGCTAAGTTATTATTATGCTTATTTAATCCAAAGTAATCATGATGTTGGGCTAATTACTAAAATTGGGTAATTGGGCTTTGTACCATAATTGGGTTTTGGACAAAAGAACGACACTTGTGGAAATTAGACTATGGATTATTAATGGGCTTTATATTTGTTTAACTAAATGATAGTTTGTTAATTTTAATATAAAGATTTACAATTGGACGTCCCTATAAATAACCATATACACTCGATCAGACATGATGGTCGGGGTATTATATGTATGAATAATCGTTCATTTAACCGGACACGGGAATGGATTAATAGTCACTAGAATTATTAAAACAGGGGTGAAATTATGTACAAGGACACTTGGCATAATTGATAACAAAGTATTAAAACCTTGGGTTACACTCAGTCGACATCCTGGTGTAATTATTAAACAAAGTATTAAAATCTTGTTACAGTTTAAGTTCCCAATTAGTTGGAATATTTGACTTCGGGTATAAGAATAATTTGACGAGGACACTCGCACTTTATATTTATGACTGATGGACTGTTATGGACAAAAACCAGACAGACATATTAAATAATCCAGGACAAAGGACAATTAACCCATGGGCATAAAACTAAAATCAACACGTCAAACATCATGATTACGGAAGTTTAAATAAGCATAATTCTTTTATTTCATATTTAATTTCCTTTATTTTATATTTAATTGCACTTCTAATTATCGCATTTTTATTGTTATTGTATTTAATTGCACTTTTAATTATTGTACTCTTTAATTATCGCAAGTTTATTTTATCGCACTTTTATTATTCGAAATTTCATTATCGTTATTTACTTTACGCTTTAATTTAAGTCTTGTATTTATTTTTAATATTTTACATTAGGTTTTAACTGCGACTAAAGTCTTAAAATCGACAAACCGGTCATTAAACGGTAAAAACCCCCCTTTATAATAATAATATTACTTATATATATATTTGTATTTTTATAAAATTAAACTAATATAGCGTTAAGCTTTGATTAAAAGATTTTCCCTGTGGAACGAACCGGACTTACTATAAACTACACTATTGTACGATTAGGTAAACTGCCTATAAGTGTTGTAGCAAGGTTTAAGTATATCCATTCTCTAAATAAATAAATATCTTGTGTAAAATTGTATCGTATTTAATAGTATTTCCTTGTAAAATTTAATAGCTATTTTATATACACCTCGCATAACACCAAGTTATTTTTGGCGCCGCTGCCGGGGAACATCTAGCTTAAAAGCCGGAAGCGCAACTCTAATATATAAAAAAAAAATTTCTTATTAAGTTTTAATTAGTTTTTGTAAAATATATACTTTTTAAAATTTAAAAAATTAAAAAAATTAAAAATCGAAAAAATATATATATATAAATCTATTTTTAAGATTTTTTTAAAATTATAAAGTATTTCTATTTTTATTTTAGTTTTTAAAACATAAGTTTTTATTCAATTTATATAAATTTTTATATATTTATTAAAACAGAAAATTTAAATAGAAAAATAAAAAAAATAAAAAAAATATAAACCTGTCAAACGAAAGCTCCTGATCTGAAATTTAATACCCCGCGACTCGCGGAGTTTCCAGCTTCGAGCACAGCAACTCGCGGAGCCGTCTGACACGGGCCACACAGAAACCCTAACAGCATTTATTACCGTGTAATTATTATTTATTATTATTATTAACCCTAATTACTTAATTATTATTATAATTAGTTTTAAATTTTTAAAATAAATTGTATTTTAAATTTTAATTAGTTTATAAAATTAATAGTTTTATAAATTAAATAATATAAAAATAATATTTTTATAAAAATTGTAATTTTTATAACTTTTTGTATATTTTTATATTTTCTCCCTTTTTAATTGTTTTAGCGTAATATTTGTATTTTTCGCTAGTTTTTAGTTTTAAACTTAGTTTTTGCCATAGTTATATTTTTATTTCTAGATTTTTAGGCTTTGCCGTAAAATCCCTTAAGTGCTTTTTCTTTAGACTAAGATTTAGGTGCTTTAGAATTTTGCGACGCCTTTTTAAGTTTTAGTTTTTTTTTTTTTTTAGTTATTGCCATTTGGGATATAGTTTTACTTGTAAGCTTTAATATTTTTAGACGCCTTTTACCTATGTATCAATTATCATTCCAATTAGTAATCTCAATTTGCGATTATAATTTTAAGTTAGTGATAGTAATAAGATTGGGTTAGTCGAGTATTTTTAAGTTCTATAAGTCACTCTTTTTCTTTCTTATTTTTATTTTTCGATCTTTTTCCGACACGCTCTTTTTCTTTCTTATTTCTCGCTATTCTCGTTTTTAGGACATAGATTTTTTATTCTACTTTTTATCTAAATTTCTTAAAATTACGAAAATTTATTTTAAGTGGTTAAATTGATAGACATCAAAATTTTCTGGTTCGTAGTAATAGTTGGATTTGTACGTGGACCGGGTTATTGGAGCCAAACAGTCCTCAATTATATTGAGACCAAACGAATCCTTCCCCTCTACTGCATCTTTTGGCTATTCTAAACGTGGGCAAAATCAGAAAAGTCTATTAATTGGATAACTTATATAATTTTTCTTTCCTTTTTAAAAACTAATAGGATATTCAGTGAATGCACCGAGCAAGACGTTCACCACCTTTTGTACGTTCACCACCTGTAACTCGATCAAGACATTTAGCAAATATTACCGCCGTTGATTTTTCTTTAGAATCGTCATCCAGTCGACCAAGTACTTCAGTTCAAATTTTCGATAATCCATTTTTTGAACCCGACCTCACAATTGAGAATCCGAAGAATATTCAGGGACGATTCATAGATCCTGAACCATTAAATTTTCCTCCGGAACCACCAATCATTCAAACAGAGATTGTTGAGGAACGAACCATTAAATCAGAATCCTCTAGTGATTCCGATTCAACAAATTCAATTATGGAAGTAACAGAACCTTTAAGTATGGAAGACCGAATGAGAGCTAAACGTACTGGCCAAGGTCACGCAATTACTCATCCAGACATTAATGCGCCAGATTATGAAATCAAAGGACAAATTCTACATATGGTGACTAATCAATGCCAATTTAGTGGTGCGCCGAAGGAAGATCCAAATGAACATCTACGTACCTTTAATAGGATCTGCACTCTATTTAAAATAAGAGAAGTTGAAGATGAACAGATATATCTCATGTTATTTCCCTGGACTTTAAAGGGAGAAGCCAAAGATTGGTTGGAATCGTTACCTGAAGGGGCGATTGATACATGGGACGTTTTAGTTGAAAAATTTCTTAAACAATTCTTTCCGGCATCTAAAGCCATAAGACTTCAAGAAGAAATTGTTACGTTCACACAGAAACCAAATGAAACTCTATATGAGGCGTGGACAAGATTTGGAAAGTTATTAAGAGGATGTCCGCAACATGGTTTAGACACCTGTCAAATAGTACAAATATTCTACCAAGGATGCGACATCACTACAAGAAAAGACATCGATATAGCAGCTGGTGGTTCCATTATGAAGAAAACCGAAACTGATGCTTATAAAATTATTGATAACACTGCTTCCCACTCACATGAGTGGCACCAAGAAAAAGATATCGTTAGATCATCTAAAGCAGCTAGAGCCGATACTAGCCATGACTTAGATTCCATTTCCGCAAAGATAGATGCTGTGGAGAGACGAATGAAAAAGATGACTAAGGATATTCACTCAATACGAATTAGTTGTGAGCAGTGTGGAGGACCACATTTGACAAAAGATTGTCTCAGTATTGAATTAACAATGGAACAAAGAGAGAATATTTCATACATAAACCAAAGGCCTGGAAATAATTATCAGAATAATTATCAACCGCCAAGACCTATTTACAATCAAAATCAGAATTATAATCAAAATATTCCATACAACAACCAACAAGGTCCTAGCAATCAACAAGTATCCAATAATACTTACAACCAGCAAAGACCTAATTTTCAAAACAAACCACCACAACCCGATGATAAAAAGCCGAATTTAGAAGATATGATGACGAAGCTAGTTGAAACTCAAACGCAGTTTTTCACATCTCAAAAACAAACTAATGAATAAAATGCTCAAGCATTTAGAAATCAACAAGCTTCTATTCAAAATTTGGAACAAGAAGTAAGTAACCTAGCAAGGTTAATAGGTGAAAGAAAACCGGAAAGTTTACCTAGTGATACAAATGCTAACCCCCGGAATGAAACAGCTAAAGCCATTACCACAAGAAGTGGTACAACACTTAAACCACCTGAAATACCTGTAACTTCTGATGAAGCTATTCCTACTCCACAAGAACCACAACCTGATCAAGATAAGGAAAAATAACCGGTAGTTGAAAAGGTTAATGAAGATAACACAGTTAAGGCTAAACCTTATGTTAAACCATACCAACCACCACTTCCTTACCCGAGTAAAATGAAGAAAGAGAAACTTGAAGCCGAGCAATCCAAATTCATGGATATGTTTAAACAGATAAATGTAAATCTTCCTTTCATTGATGTGATTTCAGGAATGCCTAGATATGCTAAATTCTTGAAAGATCTAATCTCAAATAGAAAGAAAATGGAAGAACTCTCGGCCGTTACTATGAATGCTAATTGTTCAGCAGTGCTGTTGAATAAGATACCAGAAAAACTATCTGATCCAGGAAGTTTCACAATTCCATGTTTTCTGGGTAGTCTTAGTTCAATAGAAGCATTGGCAGACTTAGGTGCTAGTATAAATTTAATGCCGTTTTCACTATACACTAAACTAGACCTTGGAGAATTGAAACCAACAAGAATAAGCATACAACTAGCCGATTGATCAATAAAATATCCTAGAGGGATAATGGAGAACATGCTAGTTAAAGTTGGTACTTTAGTATTTCCAGTAGATTTTGTTGTTCTGGACATGGAAGAAGATTCTCAAGTTCCTCTCATATTAGGAAGACCATTCTTAAACACGGCTAAAGCAATGATAGACGTGTTTGGTAAAAAACTGACCCTAAGTATAGAGGATGAGAGTGTTACCTTTTCAGTTGATAGAGCAATGCAACAACCGCAATCTGCAGATGATACATGTTATTATATTCAAACTATAGACTCACATGCAGAATTGTTAGAAGAATTTCCAGAATTACAAGGAACAGGAGAATGTTCTTTAGAAGAAGGTAATGAACCAATTGATGAAGCTGAAATGTTAGCTACACTTATAGCTAATGGATATGAACCAACAACAGAAGAAATTTAAATGCTAAAAGAAGAAGACAGATATCGATATAAATCATCGATAGAAGAACCTCCGAAATTAGAGTTAAAGCCACTTCCAAATCATTTGGAATACGCTTATTTACATGGTGAATCTGAATTACCTGTAATAATATCGTCTTCTCTTAATGAAAATGAGAAATCACAACTCATTTATGTGTTGAAAGCTCATAAACCAGCCATTGCATGGAAGATTCATGATATTAAAGGAATAAGTCCTTCGTATTGCACACATAAAATCCTTATAGAAGAAGGTCATAAAACGTATGTGCAACGCCAACGAAGACTAAATCCTAATATGCAAGATGTAGTTAAGAAAGAAATTATTAAACTGCTAGATGCAGGTTTAATATATCCAATTTCTGATAGTCCATGGGTAAGCCCAGTTCAATGCGTGCCTAAGAAGGGTGGCATGACTGTCATTACAAATGAGAAAAATGAGCTTATTCCTACTAGGACTGTAACAGGATGGCGTGTATGTATTGATTATAGAAAATTAAATGATGCCACCAGAAAAGATCACTTTCCCTTACCTTTCATTGATCAAATGTTGGAAAGATTAGCCGGAAATAGTTACTATTGTTTTCTAGATGGATTTTCCGGATATTTTCAAATTCCAATAGCACCCGAGGACCAAGAGAAAACCACGTTCATGTGCCCTTATGGTACTTTTGCTTACAAACGCATGCCATTTGGACTTTGCAACGCCCCTGCAACCTTTCAAAGGTGTATGATGGCGATTTTTCATGACATGATAGAAGAATGCATGGAAGTTTTCATGGATGACTTTTCAGTCTTCGGTGATACATTTGAATCATGTCTAGTTAATCTGGAAAGAATGCTTATTAGATGCGAACAATCAAATCTAGTACTTAATTGGGAGAAATGCCATTTCATGGTTAAAGAAGGCATCGTTCTTGGTCATAAAATTTCAAAGGAAGGAATTGAAGTGGATAGAGCTAAAGTAGATGTAATTGCTAAACTTCCACATCCAACCAATGTTAGAGGAGTTAGGAGTTTTCTAGGGCATGCCGGTTTTTACCGACGCTTCATAAAAGATTTTTCTAAAATTGCCACTCCTATGAATAAACTCCTAGAAAAGGATTCTCTATTCATCTTTTCAGATGAATGTATCAAATCTTTTAATATTCTTAAAGAAAAACTCACTAATGCGCCGATCATGATAACACCAAATTGGAATCTACCGTTTGAACTAATGTGCGATGCAAGTGATTTTGCAATGGGAGTCGTTTTAGGACAAAGGATTGAAAAACGATTTCAACCTATATATTATGCTAGTAAGACGTTACAAGGAGCACAAACAAATTACACAACTACTGAAAAAGAACTCCTTGCTATTGTCTTTGCTTTTGACAAATTTCGTTCATATCTCGTTCTAGCAAAAACGGTGGTCTATACCGACCATTCTGCTCTTAGATACCTATTTTTGAAACAAGATGCTAAACCAAGATTAATCCGTTGGATCTTACTCTTACAAGAGTTCGATATTGAAATCCGAGATAAAAAAGGAGCAGAAAATCTCGCCGCTGATCATCTTTCTCGTCTTGAAAATCCCGAATTAGAAGTTCTAAATGAATCGGCCATACAAGACAACTTTCCTGATGAATATCTATTGAAGATAGATTATAATGAAATCCCATGGTTTGCAGACTATGTAAACTACTTAGTTTGTGGATTCCTTGAAAAAGGATTGTCGTACCAAAAACGAAAGAAATTCTTCAGTGATATAAAACACTATTTCTGGGAAGATCCACATTTGTTTAAAAGTTGTCCCGATGGAATAATACGCTGATGTGTATTCGGAGATGAAGCTAGTAAAATTTTAAACCATTTTCACACAGGACCAACAGGAGGGCATTATGGGCCTCAATTAACAGCAAGAAAAGTTTATGAAGCTGGATTCTATTGGCCTACAATTTACAAAGACGCACACCTTCTTTGCAAATCCTGTGATGCTTGTCAAAGGGCCGGAAAAATAAGTCAACGTGATGAAATGCCACAAAATGTCATTCAAGTATGTGAAATATTTGACATTTGGGGTATTGACTTTATGGGGTCCATTTCCAAAATATCATAATAATCTCTACATTCTCGTTGCCATTGATTATGTATCTAAATGGGTGGAAGCACAAGCTCTCCCAACTAATGATGCACGAGTTGTAGTCAACTTTTTAAAACGTCTTTTTACAAAGTTTGGAACACCGAAAGCTTTAATAAGTGATCGGGGTACTCATTTCTGTAACAATCAACTTGAAAAAGTTCTCAAAAGATATGGAGTAACTCATAAAATCTCCACTGCTTATCATCCACAAACAAGTGGACAAGTTGAAAATACCAACCGAGCTTTAAAACGTATTCTAGAGAAAACCGTAGGATCAAATCCGAAGGAATGATCCATTAAATTGGAGGATGCACTCTGGGCTTTTAGAACAGCCTACAAAACTCCAATTGGAACCACACCTTTTAGACTCGTTTACGGAAAAGCATGTCATCTTCCAGTAGAAATTGAACACAAAGCATTTTGGGCTTTGAAGACATGTAATCTTGATTTACATGAAGCTGGACGTCTACGATTAAGTCAACTAAACGAATTAGAAAAATTAAGACATGAAGCATACGAAAATTCGTTAATCTATAAAGAAAGAACGAAGAAATGACATGATAAAAGAATCGGAAGTTTAAAAGAATTTAAAGAAGCAGACAGAGTTCTTCTTTTCAATTCACGATTCAAGCTATTTCCTGGAAAATTGAAATCAAGATGGTCTGGACCATTCATAGTCAAAAGAGTTTTTCCATACGGAACAGTAGAATTAACAAATTCAAATGGGATTGAATTTAAAGTTAATGGTCACAGAGTTAAACACTACATAGATAGTCCGATGGAATTCGATAATGAAGTTAATCACAATTTCGATACCACAGCTAACTAAGTGTGGGGAGAATCAAGTCTTTAAAGGATTTTATGTATTTCTGTTAGAGTTAGATTGTCTGTTTTCGTGTAGTTCTCGAAAATGGAACCCGAATGGTCTTTCCCTAGCAGACCCTAAAGAACTAGTCTTCTCCCCCCATTCTGAATTTTTTTTTTTTTTAGGTTTTTACGAAATGAAGACTGCCTGTGAACTAAACCATGGTCTAATGCTACACGCTTTGATCACTAAACGTAATAATGACACACTTCCGAGTGAAATAGTATCAGTAATCAGAGAAAGATTGGACGGAGTAAGAAAAGAATCCAGATGCGAAGATAATAAGTTACAATTTGGTAAAGGAAAATCAAAATCCGCAGCGAAAAGAAGAGCACGACACCTAGAAAGATGTCACAAATGCGGAAAATGGTCACATAGAGGTAAATGTTCAAATAATCAAACCTATTCAAATACCGAATTTGTTACTTTATGCAGAGACGGACCGTTCATATGTTTAGAAGAAAAAACACTGAATGCTCGAGGTTACGCCTATGTAGCCATGGAAAACCAATTAAACCGACTATCTTATGAATGGGATAGATCATATAACTAAGAATACTATCTCACAGGTAAGTCTGTACAGTTTTTATTTTTTATTTTTATTTTTAACCTTTTGATAATAAACGCTAATTTGTTCGCTATAAAGTATTAAATTGGTATTGAATAAAATTAGGTTTGGCGACCGAAATTATTGATATCATTCAAAAATTTATTACATCACGGCAAAATTTAACGTTTATTCTTAAGGTATAATTATCTTTAATCAATCAACCCAAAATATTTCAAAAATTCGTCATGAGTTAAATTAGGTCATGGAACCGAAATTACTTTACCGAAAAGAGGGGCGCATATTTTTGATAATATTTGATTGATTAAAGTGGGATAAAAAGCCAAAAAGATTTTTAATTTTATTTTTACCATGTTTTTAAAATTAATATATAAATCTTAAATTAATATTGTAAACTTTGTAAAAACAATATATTTAAAATTGTAAATATTTGAAAAATATAATATAAGTTTGGTGTGATTTTATAATATGAATTTTTAAATTAAGTTTGGTGTGAATTTTTAATTTTTAAAATATGAATTTTTAATTTTATGCATTTCAAATTTTAAGTTTAGTGTGAATTTTTAATAATTTAAGTTGGTGTGAATTTAAAAACAAAAATTTACTTTATCTCATTAAGTTAAAAATATGATTTTTAAAATTCGTCGTAAGTTGAAGACTAGGTCGTTGAACCGAAATTGCTTTACCCGAGGGAGGGACGAGAACTTTTATTATCATTATTTTTAATCTTATTGAATTAAAGTATGCCAAAAACATTAAAAAAACCTAAAAATCTTAGCTTTTAAAACAATCACTACAAAAAGACAAATTTTAAAATTTTGTCGAAGGACGGACTAGGACATCGATCCGAAACGACCTCATCCTAAATAACAAGGGAAACAAAATTTTAAAATTAATTACTTAATTGTTTTAATTAGTATAAGATGTTTAAAAAAAAATAAAAAATACAAACTCCGCGACTCGCGGAGTTTGAAGGGTCAAACACCGCGACTCGCGGAGGGACCAAAACCCAGAAAAAAATAAAATCGTAAACTGATCAGTCCACACACCACACCACAAAAAAACTGCGAAATAAAACCCGAAAAAGACCTCCCAAATTCACAATTTTTCACCGTTAATCATCAAATCTTTTACTAAAATCATGTTAAGAAGGATGCTATCAAGGAATTACTCAAGAAAAACGGTAAATTTCTACACCTAAACACCATTTAATCCGAAAATTGGTGTTTTCTTGAGCAATTTTATACCCAATTCGATTTTGATGCTTTTTAGTGTAATTATGCTTAAATTACTTATGTATTATGCTTGTATAACCTAGATTGATGCTATTTAACATGATTAGAAGCCTTAAACTTCAAATTTGGAGTAATCTAGGGTTTGTGTTCTTGAGCAATTTGGGGCTTTTTGATATAAACAGGTTATTGCCGATTTTTGTCATGAATTATTGCTAAATTAAGTAGTGTAACATGTTTAGGTAGTTAAATGATCCAAACTTTGAGCCTAAACATGATTTTGAAAATTAAAGCGGACTTTTTCAAGTCTAAAATTCATGAACTTGATTTTTGAGAGATAATGCCATTTGAAACTTGTTTAATTGCTAGTAATGATTATTTTGACATGTTATTTGAGTTGAATGCTTATGAACTTGGCGAACATTTTCGTATATGCTTATTTGAAAAAGTGTAGATTTGATAAAAATATGAAAATGAGCTTAAGTTTGATATAAATTGGACATGTTATTGTAATTATTTTGATTGATGATTTTGCTGACATTAATGCATATTTGGATGCACAAAAATTGTGTTTGATGTGTTTTGCAGACTGAAAGGGGTGAATCTTCATCCCAAGCTCGCAATGCTCCTCCTGAGAATGCGGAACAACAGGAGGTGGATAACTACTACAAACTAGATATACCTCATCCAGTCATGACATTTTCTGATATGCACTTGGAAGATTTGCACCCGAACCTGAGATTTGACAGACTTTGGATAGATTATCCAAAATACCAAAGGGGCTTGCATACTCTTCATTCTAAAGCTATTGAAGTACCTAGGGTCATAGAATGGGGACCATTAGAAGCTGTAGAATTGGCCGGGCCAATTAGGGAATTACTTGCACAGAGGTATGGTAATTCTACTTTTAACGATTGGGTACGGTTATTCAACATGCGTAGACCTGTATATAAAGTATGGTGTGAAGAATTGTTGTGTAGTATAGAATTAAATGATCAGGTAGCTAGTTTAACCGATCGATCTTTTATTAGATTTTTGTTAGGAGGTTCGATGCGCCACATGTCTTTACTAGACATGGCTCAGGCTTTACGTATATATACGCCTGAGGAGTTAGCATCTGCCGATTGTAGAGGGTTGATACTAAATGGTAGAAAGATAGACGAAAATTTTGATACGCATGGTGTATGGAGTCAAATGACTAGCCATCTGATAATGCTAAAAACGAACATATATTTCATAGCATTATTCCTCAAGAAAGACAAGCTTTTAGTTGCAATTGTTCTATTTACAAGTGATATTCGTTTAAATAATAAAAGGTGAAGACAAAAGGCAGATTCGACAAATTGAAGACAAAAAGGTCCAAAGAGCTAAAAAGTACAAGATACAATCAAAAAGGTTCAAAATATTGATGAGGAACGTCTCAAAATGACAAGAGTACAAGTTACAAGACGCAAAGTACACGATATAAAATAATACGCGAGGACGTCCGAAAATCCGGAACCGGGACCTGAGCCAAGAAGAAACGCCCGACGCAACGGACCAAAAATATCTAGTCTACTATGCACAAGAATATAATATAATATATATATAATTATATATAATTATATATTATATATATTATTATTATTATATTACGTCGGCAAGAAGAAAACAAAAGTAGTTGGCTGAATCCAGGGTGGCCATGCGACTCGCATGGCCAGAAGCACAAAACCATGCGAGTCGCATGGTGTGAGATTGCTGGTCAGGTCCTATAAATAGCCAGTTTTCTGACGAGTTTTTATCATCCTTTTTCTCTTCCTCTTCATAAGTAATATATATTTATATTTATAATTTATATTTTAATTTTAATTATAATTCTAATAATAAGGGTATGTTAGCGAATGTTGTAAGGGTGTAAGTCGAAATTCTGTCCGTGTAACGCTACGCTATTTTTAATCATTGTAAGTTATGTTCAACCTTTTTATATTAATGTCTCGTAGCTAAGTTATTATTATGCTTATTTAAAACGAAGTAATCATGATGTTGGGCTAATTACTAAAATTGGGTAATTGGGCTTTGTACCATAATTGGGGTTTGGATAAAAGAACGACACTTGTGGAAACTAGGCTATGGGCTATTAATGGGCTTTATATTTGTTTAACTAAATGAAAGTTTGTTAATGTTAATATAAAGATTTACAATTGGGCGTCCCTATAAATTACCATATACACTCGATCGGACACGATGGGCGGGGTATTTATATGTACGAATAATCGTTCATTTAACCGGACACGGGAATGGATTAATAGCCACTAGAATAATTAAAACAGGGGTGAAATTACATTCAAGGGTAATTGGTGTAATTGTTAACAAAGTAGTAAAACCTTGGTTTACACGCAGTCGATAACCTGGTGTATTCATTAAACAAAGTATTAAAACCTTGTTACAATTCGAATCCCCAATTAGTTGGAATATTTATCTTCGGGTATAATAATAATTTGACAAGGACACTTGCAATTTATATTTATGACTGATGGACTGTTATGGACAAAAACCAGACGGACATATTGAATAATCCAGGACAAAGGACAATTAACCCATGGGCATAAAACTAAAATCAACACGTCAAACATCATGATTACGGAAGTTTAAATAAGCATAATTCTTTTATTTCATATTTAATTTCCTTTATTTTATATTTAATTGCACTTCTAATTATCGCACTTTTATTGTTATTTAATCGCACTTCTAATTATCGCACTTTTATTGTTATTTAATCGCACTTTTAATTATCGTACTTTTAATTATCGCAATTTAATTTTATCGCATTTTTATTATTCGCAATTTCATTATCGTTATTTACTTTACGCTTTAATTTAAAGTCTTGTATTTATTTTATATTTTACATTAGGTTTTAACTGCGACTAAAGTTTTAAAATCGACAAACCGGTCATTAAACGGTAAAAACCCCCTTTTATAATAATAATATTACTTATATATATATTTGTATTTTTATAAAAGTAAACTAATATAGCGTTGAGCTTTGCTTAAAGATTTCCCTGTGGAACGAACCGGACTTACTAAAAACTACACTACTGTACGATTAGGTACACTGCCTATAAGTGTTGTAGCAAGGTTTAAGTATATCCATTCTATAAATAAATAAATATCTTGTGTAAAATTGTATCGTATTTAATAGTATTTTCTGCTAAAATTTAATAGTATTTTATACCCCTCTGCTTTGACATCAAGTATTTTTGGCGCCGCTGCCGGGGAACGCTCGAAGCGAAACGCCATATTTTTAATTTTTAAGTTATAATTAGTTTTTGTAAAATTTATATTTTTGTTTAAAAAAAAAAAAAAAAAAAAAAAAAGAGAGCTTTTAAAAACCGAAAAGAAAAAAAAAAAATATACTTATATATATTTTTAAGATTTTTATTTACAAAATTATCAAATATTTCTATTTTTAGTTTTATAAAAATATAAGTTTTTATTTAAACTATATAAATATTTTATATTAAATAGAAAAACAGAAAAAAAAAAAAAAAAAAAAAAAAAAAAAATAAGAATAATAATCGGGCCAAGGTACTGTAGCAGCCCAACTTTTGGCCTGGATCCGAACACCATGCGAGTCGCATGGAATTTCAACTAAACCCCATGCGAGTCGCATGAGGGGTCTGACAGGACCACATCTGAACCCTAATTTCGTAATAATTACGGATATTATTTATTATTATTATTTAAACCCTAGTTTTATTTATTATTATTAATTAAGTTTTAGTTATTTAAATTAATTATTACTTTTAACTAGTTTTAATTATATAATACTTAATACTTTAAATTATAAAATATAAAAATAATATTTTTATAAAATCTAATATTTTTATAACTTTTAATAACTTTTAATATTTTGTACCTTTTTAATCATTGTAGCGTAATATTTGTATTTCTAACTCATATTTAATTTTAAACTTAGTTTTTGCTATAGTTATTTTTACTCCTAGATTTTTAGGCTTTGCCGTAAAATTCCTTAAGAGCTTTTTCTTTAGACTAAGATTTAGGTGCTTTAGAATTTTGCGACGCCTTTTTACGTTTTAGTTTCTTTTTAAGTTATTTCCATTTGGGATTTAGTTTTTCCTGTAAGCTTTAATATTTTTAGACCTTTTACTATGTATCAATTATCATTTCAATTAGTAATATCAATTTGCGATTATAATTTTAAGTTAGTTGTAGTAATAAGGTTAAATTAGTTAAGTATTTTTTTTTTTTTTAAGTTTTGATAAGTTTCTTTTATTTTTCCGTCACCTTTTATTTTTCAACCATTTTTTCTTTTTCGACCTTTTGCGACGAACTCTTTGTCTTTCTTATTTCTCGCCATTCTAGTTTTTAGGACTTAGAATTTTATTCTACTTCTTATCTAAATTTCTTAAAATTACGAAAATTTATTTTAAGTAGTTAAATTAATAGACATCAAAATTTTCTGGTTCGTAGTAATAGTTGGATTTGTACGTGGACCGGGTTATTGGAGCCAAACAGTCCTCAATTATATTGAGACCAAACGAATCCTGCCCCTCTGCTGCATCTTTTGGCTATTCGAAACGTGGGCAAAATCAGAAAAGTCTATTGATTGGATAACTTATTATAATTTTTCTTTCCTTTTAAAAACTAATAGGATATTCAGTGAATGCACCGAGCAAGACGTTCATCACCTTTTGTACGTTCACCACCTGTAACTCGATCAAGACATCGTTTAACAAATATAACCGCCGTTGATTTTTCTTTAGAATCGTCATCCAGTCGACCAAGTACTTCAGTTCAAATTTCCGATAATCCATTTTTTGAACCCAACCTCACAATTGAGAATCCAGAAAATATTCAGGAACGATTCATAGATCCTGAACCATTAAACTTTCCTCCGGAACCACCAATCATTCAAACAGAGATTGTTGAGGAACGAACTATTAAATCAGAATCATCTAGTGATACCGATTCAACAAATTCAATTATGGAGAATCTGGAACCTTTAAGTATGGAAGACCGAATGAGAGCTAAACGCACTGGCCAAGGTCACGCAATTACTCATCCAGACATTAATGCGCCAGATTATGAAATCAAAGGACAAATTTTACACATGGTGACTAATCAATGCCAATTTAGTGGTGCGCCGAAGGAAGATCCAAATGAACATCTACGTACCTTTAATAGGATCTGCACACTATTTAAAATCCGAGAAGTGGAGGATGAACAGATATATCTCATGTTATTTCCCTGGACTTTAAAGGGAGAAGCCAAAGATTGGTTGGAATCGTTACCTGAAGGGGCGATTGATACATGGGACGTTTTAATTGACAAATTTCTTAAACAATTCTTTCCTGCATCTAAAGCA
Organism: Rutidosis leptorrhynchoides; assembly: GCF_046630445.1. Classification (NCBI taxonomy): domain Eukaryota; kingdom Viridiplantae; phylum Streptophyta; class Magnoliopsida; order Asterales; family Asteraceae; genus Rutidosis; species Rutidosis leptorrhynchoides. The sequence goes on along the minus strand of NC_092333.1, from coordinate 673,649,510 downwards.
GTAAGACTTCAAGCAGAAATTGTTACGTTCACACAGAAACCAAATGAAACTCTATATGAGGCGTGGACAAGATATGGAAAGTTGTTAAGAGGATGTCCGCAACATGGTTTAGACACCTGTCAAATAGTACAAATATTCTACCAAGGATGCGACATCACTACAAGAAAAGACATAGATATAGCAGCTGGTGGTTCTATTATGAAGAAAACCGAAACTGATGCTTACAAAATTATTGATAATACTGCTTCCCATTCACATGAGTGGCATCAAGAAAAAGATATCATTAGATCATCTAAAGCAGCTAGAGCCGATTCTAGCCATGACTTAGATTCCATTTCCGCAAAGATAGATGCTGTGGAGAGACGAATGGAAAAGATGACTAAGGATATTCATGCTATACGAATTAGTTGTGAGCAGTGTGGAGGACCACATTTGACAAAAGATTGTCTCAGCATTGAATTAACAATGGAACAAAGAGAGAATATTTCATACATAAACCAAAGGCCTGGAAATAATTATCAGAATAATTATCAACCGCCAAGACCAATTTACAATCAAAACCAGAATTATAACCGAAATATTCCATACAACAACCAACAAGGTCCTAGCAATCAACAAGTATCCAATAATACTTACAATCAGCAAAGACCTAATTTTCAAAACAAACCACCACAACAAACCGATGATAAAAAGCCGAATTTAGAAGATATGATGACGAAGCTAGTTGAAACTCAAACGCAGTTTTTCACATCTCAAAAACAAACAAATGAACAAAATGCTCAAGCATTTAGAAATCAACAAGCTTCTATTCAAAATCTGGAACAAGAAGTAAGTAACCTAGCAAGGTTAATAGGTGAAAGAAAACCGGGAAGTTTACCTAGTGATACGAATGCTAACCCCCGGAATGAAACAGCTAAAGCTATTACCACAAGAAGTGGTACAACACTTAAACCACCTGAAATACCTGTAACTTCTGATGAAACTATTCCTACTCCACAAGAACCACAACCAGATCAAGATAAGGAAAAAGAACCGGTAGTTGAAAAGGTTAATGAAGATAACACAGTTAAGGCTAAACCTTATGTTAAACCATACCAACCACCACTTCCTTACCCGAGTAAAATGAAGAAAGAGAAACTTGAAGCCGAGCAATCCAAATTCTTGGATATGTTTAAACAGATAAATGTAAATCTTCCTTTCATTGATGTGATTTCAGGAATGCCAAGATATGCTAAATTCTTGAAAGATCTAATCACGAATAGAAAGAAAATGGAAGAACTCTCGGCTGTTACTATGAATGCTAATTGTTCAGCAGTGCTGTTGAATAAGATACCAGAAAAACTATCTGATCCAGGAAGTTTCACAATTCCATGTTTTCTGGGTAGCCTTAGTTCAATAGAAGCATTAGCAGACTTAGGTGCTAGTATAAATCTAATGCCGTATTCACTATACGCTAAACTAGACCTTGGAGAATTGAAACCAACCAGAATAAGCATACAACTAGCCGATAGATCAATAAAATATCCTAGAGGGATAATGGAGAACATGCTAGTTAAAGTTGGTACTTTAGTATTTCCAGTAGATTTTGTTGTTCTGGACATGGAAGAAGATTCTCAAGTTCCTCTCATATTAGGAAGACCATTCTTAAACACGGCTAAAGCAATGATAGACGTGTTCGGTAAGAAACTGACCCTAAGTATAGAGGATGAGAGTGTTACCTTTTCAGTTGAAAGAGCAATGCAACAACCACAATCTGCAGATGATACATGTTATTATATTAAAACTATAGATGCACATGCAGAATTATTAGAAGAATTTCCAGAATTACAAGGAACAGGAGAATGTTCTTTAGGAGAAGGAAATGAACCAATTGATGAAGCTGAAATGTTAGCTACACTTATAGCTAATGGATATGAACCAACAACAGAAGAAATTCAAATGCTAAAAGAAGAAGACAGATATCGATATAAATCATCGATAGAAGAACCTCCGAAATTAGAGTTAAAGCCACTTCCAAACCATTTGGAATACGCTTATTTACATGGTGAATCTGAATTACCTGTAATAATATCGTCTTCTCTTACTGAAAATGAGAAATCACAGCTCATTTCTGTGTTGAAAGCTCATAAACCAGCCATTGCATGGAAGATTCATGATATTAAAGGAATAAGTCCTTCGTATTGCACACATAAAATCCTTATGGAAGAAGGTCATAAAACGTATGTGCAACGCCAACGAAGACTAAATCCTAATATGCAAGATGTAGTTAAGAAAGAGATTATTAAACTGCTAGATGCAGGTTTGATATATCCAATTTCTGATAGTCCATGGGTAAGCCCAGTTCAATGCGTACCTAAGAAGGGTGGCATGACTGTCATCACAAATGAGAAAAATGAGCTTATTCCTACTAGGACTGTAACAGGATGGCGTGTATGTATTGATTATAGAAAATTAAATGACGCCACCAGAAAAGATCACTTTCCATTACCTTTCATAGATCAAATGTTGGAAAGATTGGCCGGAAATAGTTACTATTGTTTTCTTGATGGATTTTCCGGATATTTTCAAATTCCAATAGCACCCGAGGATCAAGAGAAAACCACATTCACGTGCCCTTATGGTACTTTTGCTTACAAACGCATGCCATTTGGACTTTGTAACGCCCCTGCAACCTTTCAAAGGTGTATGATGGCGATTTTTCATGACATGATAGAAGAATGCATGGAAGTATTCATGGATGACTTTTCAGTCTTCGGTGATACATTTAAATCATGTCTAGTTAATCTGGAACGAATGCTAATTAGATGCGAAAAATCAAATCTAGTACTTAATTGGGAGAAATGCCATTTCATGGTTAAAGAAGGCATCGTTCTTGGACATAAAATTTCAAAAGAAGGAATTGAAGTGGATAGAGCTAAAGTAGATGTAATTGCTAAACTTCCACATCCCACCAATGTTAGAGGAGTTAGGAGTTTTCTAGGGCATGCCGGTTTTTACCGACGTTTCATAAAAGATTTTTCTAAAATTGCCACTCCTATGAATAAACTCCTAGAAAAGGATGCGCCATTCATCTTTTCAGATGAATGTATCAAATCTTTTAATATTCTTAAAGAAAAACTCACTAATGCACCGATCATGATAACACCAAATTGGAATCTACCATTTGAACTAATGTGCGATGCAAGTGATTTTGCAATGGGAGCCGTTTTAGGACAAAGGATTGAAAAACGATTTCAACCTATATATTATGCTAGTAAGACATTACAAGGAGCACAAACAAACTATACAACTACTGAAAAAGAACTCCTTGCTATTGTCTTTGCTTTTGACAAATTTCGATCATATCTCGTTCTAGCAAAAACGGTGGTCTATACCGACCATTCTGCTCTTAGATACCTATTTTCAAAACAAGATGCTAAACCAAGATTAATCCGTTGGATCTTACTCTTACAAGAGTTTGATATTGAAATCCGAGATAAAAAAGGAGCAGAAAATCTCGCCGCTGATCATCTTTCTCGTCTTGAAAATCCCGAATTAGAAGTTCTGAATGAATCGGCCATACAAGACAACTTTCCTGATGAATATCTATTGAAGATAGATTATAAAGAAATCCCATGGTTTGCAGACTATGCAAACTACTTAGTTTGTGGATTCCTTGAAAAAGGATTATCGTACCAAAGACGAAAGAAATTCTTCAGTGATATAAAACACTATTTCTGGGAAGATCCACATCTGTTTAAAAGTTGTCCCGATGGAATAATACGCCGATGTGTATTTGGAGATGAAGCTAGTAAAATTTTAAACCATTGTCACACAGGACCAACAGGAGGGCATTATGGGCCTCAACTAACAGCAAGAAAAGTTTATGAAGCTGGATTCTATTGGCCTACAATTTACAAAGACGCACACCTTCTTTGCAAATCCTGTGATGCATGTCAAAGGGCCGGAAGAATAAGTCAACGTGATGAAATGCCACAAAAGGTCATCCAAGTATGTGAAGTATTTGACATTTGGGGTATTGACTTTATGGGTCCATTTCCAAAATCTCATAATAATCTATATATACTCGTAGCCATTGATTATGTATCTAAATGGGCGGAAGCACAAGCTCTCCCAACTAACGATGCACGAGTTGTAGTCAACTTTTTAAAACGTCTTTTTGCAAGGTTTGGAACACCGAAAGCTTTAATAAGTGATCGGGGTACTCATTTCTGTAATAATCAACTTGAGAAAGTTCTTAAAAGATATGGAGTAACTCATAAAATCTCCACCGCATATCATCCACAAACAAGTGGACAAGTTGAAAATACCAACCGAGCTTTAAAACGTATTCTAGAGAAAACCGTAGGATCAAATCCGAAGGAATGGTCCATTAAATTGGAGGATGCACTCTGGGCTTTTAGAACAGCCTACAAAACTCCAATTGGAACCACACCTTTTAGACTTGTTTATGGAAAAGCATGTCATCTTCCAGTAGAAATTGAACACAAAGCATTTTGGGCTTTGAAGACATGTAATCTTGATTTACATGAAGCCGGACGTCTACGATTAAGTCAACTAAACGAATTAGAAGAATTAAGACATGAAGCGTACGAAAATTCGTTAATCTATAAAGAAAGAACGAAGAAATGGCATGATAAAAGAATCAGAAGTTCAAAAAAATTCAAAGAAGGAGACAGAGTTCTTCTTTTCAATTCACGATTCAAGCTATTTCCTGGCAAATTGAAATCAAGATGGTCTGGACCATTCATAGTCAAAAGAGTTTTCCCATACGGAACGATAGAATTAATAAATTCAAATGGGATTGAATTTAAAGTTAATGGTCACAGAGTTAAACATTACATACATGGTCCGATGGAAGTCGACAACGAAGTTAATCACAATTTCAATACCACAGCTAACTAAGTGTGGGGAGAATCAAGTCTGTAAAGGATAATATGTATTTCTGTTAGAGTTAGATTGTCTGTTTTCGTGTAGTTCTCGAAAATGGAACACGTATGGTCTTTCCCTAGCAGACCCTAAAGAACTAGTCTTCTCCCCCCCATTCTGAATTTTTATTTTTTTAGGTTTTTACAAAATGAAGACTGCCTGTGAACTAAACCATGGTCTAATGCTACACGCTTTGATCACTAAAAGAAATAATGACATACTACCGAGTGAATTAGTATCAGTAATCAGAGAAAGAATGGACGGAGTTAGAAAAGGATCCAGATGCGAAGATAATAAGTTACAATTTGGTAAAGGAAAATCAAAATCCGCAGCGAAAAGAAGAGCACGACATCTAGAACGATGTCACAAATGCGGAAAATGGTCACATGGAGGTAAATGTTCAAATAATCAAACCTATTCAAATACCGAATTTGTTACTTTATGCAGAGACGGACCGTTCATATGTTTAGAAGAAAAGACAATGAATGCTCGAGGTTACGCCTATGCAGCCATGGAAGACCAATTAAACCGACTATCTTATGAATATAATAGATCATATAACTAAGAAATCTATTTCACAGGTATGTCTGTACAGTTTTTAATTTTATTTTTATTTTTAACCTTTTGATAATAAACGCTAATTTGTTCGCTAAAAAGTATTAAATTGGTATTAAATAAAATTAGGTTTGGCGACCGAAATTATTGATATCATTCAAAAATTTATTACATCACTGCGAAATTTAACGTTTATTCTTAAGGTATAAATATCTTTAAACAATCAAACCAAAATATTTCAAAAATTCGTCATGAGTTAAATTAGGTCTTGGAACCGAAATTACTTTACCGAAAAGAGGGGCGCATATTTTTGATAATATTTGATTGATTAAAGTGGGATAAAAAGAAAAAAAAAGATTTTTAATTTTATTTTTACCATGTTTTTTTTAATCTTAATATTTAAATCTTAAATTAATATTGTAAACTTTGTAAAAACAATATTTTTAAAATTGTAAATATTTGAAAAATTAATATAAGTTTGGTGTAAATTTATAATATGAATTTTTAAATTAAGTTTGGTTTAAATTTTTAATTTTTAAAATATGAAATTTTAATTTTATGCATTTCAAATTTTAAATTTGGTGTGAATTTTTAATTTTTAATATTAATTTTGAATTTTATATTTATGTTGTGTGAATTTAAAAACAAAAATTTACTTTATCTCATTAAGTTAAGAATATGATTTTTAAAATTCGTCGTAAGTTGAAGACTAGGTCTTTGAACCGAAATTGCTTTACCCGAGGGAGGGACGAGAACTTTTATTATCATTATTTTTAATCTTATTGATTTAAAGTATGCCAAAAACATTAAAAAAACCCAAAAATCTTAGTTTTAAAACAATCGCTACAAAAAGACAAATTTTAAAATTTTGTCGAGGGACGGACTAGGGCATCGTCCCGAAACGACCTCGTCTTAAAAAGAAACAAAATTTTTAAAATTTTATTAATTCTATGTTTTAAAAGTATAAGGTTTTTAAAAAAAAAAAAAAAAAAAAAAAAAAAAAAAAACCCTGGAATTACACCCCATGCGAGTCGCATGGGGATGGGCAAGAAGCCATGCGACTCGCATGGATGTAAAAAACTGGACAGGATCAAAAGCTCAGCGAGTTCTGCTTCTTTCACAACACACACACATATACACGAAAACTCTCCCAAATACTCTCAAAAATCCGCCATTTTTCACCAAATTTCTTGCAAAACTTCACCATAATCATGCCTAGATTCAGTAGTCTCAACCCCTTCAGGAGAAAGGTAAAGATTTCACCCCTAATCTCTTTAAATTCGAATTTTTGTGTTCTTGAGCTAGAAAATTTATATTTTGATTTTGTTAAATTTAGGTGTAATTAGAGCTAAATTGTTGTTATATTATGCATGTATATCCTAGATAGAAGCTATTTAACATAAATTGAAGCTAAAAACTTCAAATTTTTAAGAATCTAGGGTTTGTGTTCTTGAGCAATTTGGGGCTTTTTGATATAAACAGGTTATGGCCGATTTTTGTCATGAATTGTTACTAAATTAAGTAGTGTAACATGTTTAGGTAGTTAATTGATCCAAACTTTGAGCCTAAACATGTTTTTGAGAATTAAAGTAGACTTTTTAAGTCTAAAAATTCATGAACTTAGATAAATTGATATAAAGGCCATTTGAAACTTGTTTCATTGCTAGTAGTGATTATTTTGGCATGTTATTTAAGATAAATGCTTATGAACTTGATGTACATTTTTCGTATATGCTTATTTGACAAAGTGTAGACTTGACAAAAATAAGAAAATGAGCACTAGTTTGATTTGAATGCCATGTAACAAGTGTTTAATTGTTATAATAATTATTGTTGACATGTTTAAGAGTTTAAATGTGATAAAACATTGTACACATTTTCGTATGTAAAAGTATATAATTGTTATTTTTAGGAAAATATGTATAAAATATGTTATGAATTGAACATGTCATCATAATTGTTTCAAGTTATTATTTTGCTAACACTAATGCATATTTGGATGCAAAAAATTTTGTGTTTAATGTGTTTTGCAGAAAGCCGATACTGGAGGTTCAGGAGCATCATCATCCAGGCAACCAGAGCCCGAACCGCAAATGTTTCATGAACAAGAACAACATATGCAACAAGAAGAAGAAGAACAGGAGGAGCAACATATTCCTTATCACGATCAAGATCAATTATTCGTGAATCAGTTTCGTCAATTCGCTCCACATCAAAGGATTCTGAGCTTAGACATTAATGAAGATCAGTTACACCCAAATCTGAGATTTGATCGATGTTGGATAGAGTATCCAGATTATCAAAAGAACATGCACATTCTCTACAATAAGGTTGTTGAAATGCCAAGGGCAATTGACTGGGTACCTTTGGAAACAGTTGACCTTGCCGAACCGATTCGGCAATTATTGGTGCAAAGGTATGGTAATTCTCAGTTTAACGATTGGATGCGCCTATTTTCCATTCGTAGAACCATATATAGGGAATGGTGTATAGAATTACTTAGTACTATTAAGTTAAACAGTGATGTTAGGAGGATAGATGATAGAAGCTTTATTAGATTTCTGTTAGGTGGACGCATGTACAGAATGTCCATGATAGATTTAGCCAGGGCCTTACAGATTTACACCCCTGCTGAACTTTTGAGCCCCGACTGTAATAGCCTGATTGCCCAAGGAGAAAGGGTAGATAGGGAATTTGATGTTAACGCTGTCTGGAGGCGTATGTCACACTTTAATGAATTTCACGCCAGTGGAAATCATACATACTTAGATATAGACAGAGCTGAACTCCGGGTGATTCATAGATTCTTAGCAAACACAATCACACAAAGGGGTAGGAATAAGGAGAAATTGACCGTAAACGATTTGTTCTACCTTAAGTGTATTAGAGACCCGAGGAGTTTCGTTAACATTCCCTATTGTGTTGGTTATTATCTCGCTAATGTAGTTTCGGGGATGAAATCGGGGAGTATTATAGGTGGTGGTATTTTCATTACTCTCATTGGAGAGTATTTAGGTGTAGATAAGCACCAAGGGGGTCCAATGAACGAAATAGAGGACGGAGGTGAAACTATAAGTTCAAACCTTTATCACGGTGCAAGGGTATTATTGATGAGACGTGGTCGGGTATATCGATACGAGGGACCTCAGCGACAGGTAGAGAGAGGTTCGGATGATGAGATGGAGGAGGCGAACAACATTATAGGAGTTGTTCGGGAGACTGCTCTTGATTTAGGTATTCGTATGGAGGATGAATACATGACGAACTATGATAGGCATATGCAGTACGAGGCATGGCAACGCCGGAATGACTACGAGCATTCCCGACAACGAGAGCATGACCGATGGGATTATCATCAGCGCCAAATTATAAGCCAGTTGCAGCCTGGCGAGATGTATTATCCGACCCGACCCGCATACTATCCCGCACATCAGCCAGAGATGAGACCACCCTATGATTCATATGATTATGACGCAGCATACCAGTACACCTATAATCAGCCATGGAACCCGGACGCGAACATGAATTGGGATCCATATCCTAATTTTCCTCCTAACCCACCTCCTGATCAGTAGAAATAAGTGGTAATTTTTATTTTTATTTTAAACACTTAACATTTTATTATGTTTATGTAATGTTGGATATTTTATTATTATTGTGTACTAATATTTTTCTTATAGTTTGAAAGTGGGATGCCAAAGTTCCATTACAAATTGCATGTATGATTATATTTGTATTGTACGTATTCTATTTTATGCACAAAACAGGGTAAAACAACGCGTTTTCAAAGACTGGCATTAAGTTCAGCAAAAGCAAGTAATTTTGACGACAATGATGCAGAATGTATGTGAAATAACAACAAGACGGAATGAACAAATGACGTGCACCATTTATCATTCAGCAAACAAACGCCAATATATTTGGAAACTTTGGTAAAAATTTAATCATTTTCACACAAATCACCCTCAATAATTTAAATTGTTACTGATTTCTTGCAAATGAGGGCATTGCAAGATCTTAAGTGTGGGAAGGGGTTAAATTCTTTCGGATTTTAAAAATTTTTATATTAAACACTTGGTTACCATTAAAAATACTAGTAAAGCAGTAGTTGTATTAGAATCTAGTGCTCTCTGATAAAAAAAGAACAGCCCTAGTCTTATATACTGACTACCCAATTCTAGTAAAATTTTTCAAAATTTTCAATTAAATGAATTAAAATCATGTTTATACACATTTATGAACGATAAAACTAGGTTTTAACACCGAAATTATTGTTACCTCGGAAAGAACATAAATTGAGAAACAAACTAAAATGTTAAAATTCATTTAAAATGGAATAGAGGACGATAAAAAGAAAAATAAAAAGCCAAGTGTGGGAAAATTTACCAAGATATTTTTAACATATGCCATATATATCTGTAACAAATAACTGAAAATACTTTTGCTTTGAACTAAACTAAACTGTTTTACCCGATGAAAGAAAAGAAGAGATGGATCTACACGATGAATCAATTCCATCATTAAAAGGAAGTAAAGTCTTCCGAAAAAGACACGCGCTTCTTGATTTAGGTCATGAAGTTGTCGTTCAGACCAGCTGTAGGTTGACGAAAAATCTAGAAAAGTCATCACTAAAATCAGCAGGAAATCCACGGACCTCAGCATCAAACAGGGTCGCCAAGTGGTCAGATTTATCCTAACCATGAGAAGGATTTATCTCGTACAATGGGGAGGCACCGTGCAAATTAGCTGGATAAGACTAATGAATCAGATCCCCAGAAAGGATAATCTCCTTAAAGATTAAAAAATCAGCTTTTAAGACTGATATTACTCAATCCTAGAGATTGACCTTAAAGATTGAGAATTACAAACTCATGGAATTCGATGATATCTAAACTCGAGCTTAAACGAGAAAATATTTTGATCAAAATTATAAACCGATTTGTTTTCTGAAAACCCTATTTTCAATGCGTTCATTACCATTGAACGTAAAATCCTAGGAATTCACCTGGAATTCATTAGGTCACCTGAACTAAATCGGGTGTCAACCGTAAGAACGGTGGTTGCATAGCATGGTCAAAGACAGGACTTTGTGCCAAACCGAAAAATTATAAGGGTGAGCTTTACTATTGCTCCTACCAAGGATAGTAATTGCGTCCGACACGTTATAAACCATAATCAAAAGCATGTCACGGGACATTGCCTTAACAGTTGCTTGTTCAACGCTTTCCTTTACAACCGGACGGTAGTTTGCCGAAAGGTAATATACGGGACAAGTAAACTGGACGTGTTGCTTTCCAAATACAAGGTTAGCAAGTGGGTGACACAAAACCGCAAGATTTGAGCTAAAATTTTTAAATCTGAAACCCACCAAACCCACAAAAATATTTTGCAAACACCGGTAAAGGGTTATTCCGGAAAACTTATCTAGGGTAAAAACTAGATTTCGAAAGATCAAATGTTTTCATAAAGATCCAATTTCCTTAATGGATCTAAATTTTTATAGTCATGTGGGACTGTAAACCATATCGTCACTACCATTGTTTATACCGCCGTATAGAAATCACTGATGTACAAAGTATGAAGAATAAAGAAGTGATTCTAGTATTTCAAGACAATATTGCTTGAGGACAAGCAACGCTCAAGTGTGGGAATATTTGATAATGCTAAAAACGAACATATATTTCATAGCATTATTCCTCAAGAAAGACAAGCTTTTAGTTGCAATTGTTCTATTTACAAGTGATATTCGTTTAAATAATAAAAGGTGAAGACAAAAGGCAGATTCGACAAATTGAAGACAAAAAGGTCCAAAGAGCTAAAAAGTACAAGATACAATCAAAAAGGTTCAAAATATTGATGAGGAACGTCTCAAAATGACAAGAGTACAAGTTACAAGACGCAAAGTACACGATATAAAATAATACGCGAGGACGTCCGAAAATCCGGAACCGGGACCTGAGCCAAGAAGAAACGCCCGACGCAACGGACCAAAAATATCTAGTCTACTATGCACAAGAATATAATATAATATATATATAATTATATATAATTATATATTATATATATTATTATTATTATATTACGTCGGCAAGAAGAAAACAAAAGTAGTTGGCTGAATCCAGGGTGGCCATGCGACTCGCATGGCCAGAAGCACAAAACCATGCGAGTCGCATGGTGTGAGATTGCTGGTCAGGTCCTATAAATAGCCAGTTTTCTGACGAGTTTTTATCATCCTTTTTCTCTTCCTCTTCATAAGTAATATATATTTATATTTATAATTTATATTTTAATTTTAATTATAATTCTAATAATAAGGGTATGTTAGCGAATGTTGTAAGGGTGTAAGTCGAAATTCTGTCCGTGTAACGCTACGCTATTTTTAATCATTGTAAGTTATGTTCAACCTTTTTATATTAATGTCTCGTAGCTAAGTTATTATTATGCTTATTTAAAACGAAGTAATCATGATGTTGGGCTAATTACTAAAATTGGGTAATTGGGCTTTGTACCATAATTGGGGTTTGGATAAAAGAACGACACTTGTGGAAACTAGGCTATGGGCTATTAATGGGCTTTATATTTGTTTAACTAAATGAAAGTTTGTTAATGTTAATATAAAGATTTACAATTGGGCGTCCCTATAAATTACCATATACACTCGATCGGACACGATGGGCGGGGTATTTATATGTACGAATAATCGTTCATTTAACCGGACACGGGAATGGATTAATAGCCACTAGAATAATTAAAACAGGGGTGAAATTACATTCAAGGGTAATTGGTGTAATTGTTAACAAAGTAGTAAAACCTTGGTTTACACGCAGTCGATAACCTGGTGTATTCATTAAACAAAGTATTAAAACCTTGTTACAATTCGAATCCCCAATTAGTTGGAATATTTATCTTCGGGTATAATAATAATTTGACAAGGACACTTGCAATTTATATTTATGACTGATGGACTGTTATGGACAAAAACCAGACGGACATATTGAATAATCCAGGACAAAGGACAATTAACCCATGGGCATAAAACTAAAATCAACACGTCAAACATCATGATTACGGAAGTTTAAATAAGCATAATTCTTTTATTTCATATTTAATTTCCTTTATTTTATATTTAATTGCACTTCTAATTATCGCACTTTTATTGTTATTTAATCGCACTTCTAATTATCGCACTTTTATTGTTATTTAATCGCACTTTTAATTATCGTACTTTTAATTATCGCAATTTAATTTTATCGCATTTTTATTATTCGCAATTTCATTATCGTTATTTACTTTACGCTTTAATTTAAAGTCTTGTATTTATTTTATATTTTACATTAGGTTTTAACTGCGACTAAAGTTTTAAAATCGACAAACCGGTCATTAAACGGTAAAAACCCCCTTTTATAATAATAATATTACTTATATATATATTTGTATTTTTATAAAAGTAAACTAATATAGCGTTGAGCTTTGCTTAAAGATTTCCCTGTGGAACGAACCGGACTTACTAAAAACTACACTACTGTACGATTAGGTACACTGCCTATAAGTGTTGTAGCAAGGTTTAAGTATATCCATTCTATAAATAAATAAATATCTTGTGTAAAATTGTATCGTATTTAATAGTATTTTCTGCTAAAATTTAATAGTATTTTATACCCCTCTGCTTTGACATCACCATCACCGATTTAAAGGGGGAAATTACTCTTATTTGGATATAGATAGAGCTGAATTAAGAGTAATTCATAGGTTTTTAGCTAATTCGATTACACAAAGAGGTAAGAATAAGGAAAAGGTAAATGAACAGGATTTATTTTACCACATGTGTATTCGAGACCCACAAAGCGCTGTAAGTATACCATATTGTGTGGGTTATTATTTATCAGCTATGGTTAGGGGGATGAGACCACATAGCATAATAGGAGGTGGTATATTTATTACTTTGATTGCTGAATATCTCAATGTGGATATAAGTCGGGGGGGATTATTAATCGAAGAACCAGAACCCCAAGATACAATAGGTTTAAATCTATACCATGGTGCTAAAGTTTTGAAGAGGCGAAATAACGACGCAGTACGATATAATGGTAGACATCCATAGGTTGAGAGAAACCAACAGCAAGGTAATGTAGGAGGGGGAAATGAAATGGCAGAAATGCAAAGGTTTATAGCTTCACAAGAGTATGAAAATGCTAGACATAGAGCATTTGAATATTGGCAAGTTCATCAAAACCAAATCATAGCTTATTGCCAACATATAGGTAGAAACTATATTCCTACCCCAACGCCCATATTCCCTCCCTGGTCTATAGAGATGCAACCACCGTATCCTACGTATAACCCAGGAGAAGCATTTTATAGCACATATGGTTATGCATGGAACCCCTTCTGGTATCAGTATCATCCCTAGTCTACTTAGTTTTTATTTTATTTTATTATTTGTAATGTTGATACATTTAATACTTATGTTGGATTTGTAATAGTTTTATAATTTTCTAAATTTTATTATTAGATTTTAATAATTTTTGAATGTGGGGTAATATACCAAACTTCAAAAATATGTATATATGTTTGCAGTTTATCTTATGTACACAACAGGGTAAAACAACGCATTTTCAAAGGCTGACATTAAGTTCAGCAAAAGCAACTAATTTTGACGACAAGATGCAAAATATATGTGAAATAACAACAAGACGGAATGAACAAATGATATGCACCATTTATCATTCAGCAAGCAAACACAAATATGTTTGGAAACTTTGGTAAAATTTAATCATTTTCACACAAATCACCCTCAATAATTTAAATTGTTACTGATTTCTTGCAAATGAGGGCATTGCAAGATCTTAAGTGTGGGAAGGGGTTAAATTCTTTCGGATTTTAAAATTTTTACTTTATACACTTGGTTACCATTAGAAATACTAGTAAAGTAGTAGTTGTATTAGAATCTAGTGCTCTCTGATAATAAAGAACAGCCCTAGTCTTATATACTGACTACCCAATTCTAGTAAAAATTTTAAAAATTTTCAACTAAATGAACTCAAAATCATGTTTATACATATTTATGAACGATAAAACTAGGTGTTAACACCGAAATTATTGTTACCTCGGAAAGGACATAAATTGAGAAACAAACCAAAATGTTAAAATTCATTTAAAATGGAATAGAGGACAATAAAAAGGAAAATAAAAGCCAAGTGTGGGAAAATTCTCCAAGTTATTCAAAACATATGTCACATATTTTTGTACAAATAACTGAAAATACTTTTGCTTTGGACTAAACTAAAAAGTTTTACCTGATTTACTGTAAGAAAGATGGATCTACACGATGAATCAATTCCATCATTAAAAGGAAGTAAAGTCTTCTGAAAAAGAAACGCGCTTCTTGATTTAGGTCAAGAAGTTGTCGTCCAGACCAGCTGTAGGTTGACGAAAAATCTAGAAAAGTCATCACTAAAATCAGCAGGAAATCCACGAACCTCAGCATTAAACAGGGTCGCCAAGTGGTCAGATTTATCCTAACCATGAGAAGGATTTATCTCGTACAATGGGGGGGCACCGTGCAAATTAGCTTGATAAGACTAATGAATCAGATCCCCAGAAAGGATAATCTCCTTAAAGATCAAAAATCAGCTTTTAAGACTGATATTACTCAATCCTAGAGATTGACCTTAAAGATTGAGAATTACAAACTCATGAAATTCGATGATATCTAAACTCGAGCTTGAACGAGAAAATATTTTGATCAAATTATAAACCGATTTGTTTTCTGAAAACCCATTTTCAATGCGTTCATTACCATTGAACATAAAATCCTAGGAATTCACCTGGAATTCATTAGGTCGCCTGAACCAAATCGGGTGTCAACCGTAAGAACGGTGGTTGCATAGCATGGTCAAAGACAGGACCTTGTGCCAGACCAAAAAAATTATAAGGGTGAGCTTTACTATTGCTCCTACAAAGGATAGTAATTGCGTCCGACACGTTAAAAGACCATAATTAAAAGCATGTCAAAGGGCATTGCCTTAACAGTTGCTTGTTCAACGCTTTCCTTTATAACCGGACGGTAGTTTATCGAAAGGTAATATACGGAGCAAGTAAACTGGACGTGTTGCTTTCCTAATACAAGGTTAGCAAGTGGGTGACACAAAACCACAAGTTTTGAGCTAAAATTTTCAAATCTGAAAACCACCAAACCCACAAAAAGAACTTGCAAACACCGGTGAAGGGTTATTCCGAAAAACTTATCTAGGGTAAAAGCTAGATTTAATTTTTAAAAGATCAAATGTTTTCATAAAGATCCAATTTCCTTAAAGGATCTAAATTTTTATAGTCATATGGGACTGTAAACCACAACGTTACTACCATTGTTTATACCGCCGTAAAGAAATCACTGATGTACAAAGTGTGAAGAATAAAGAAGTGATTCTAGTATTTCAAGACTATATTGCTTGAGGACAAGCAACGCTCAAGTGTGGGAATATTTGATAATGCTAAAAACGAACATATATTTCATAGCATTATTCCTCAAGAAAGACAAGCTTTTAGTTGCAATTGTTCTATTTACAAGTGATATTCGTTTAAATAATAAAAGGTGAAGACAAAAGACAGATTCGACGAATTGAAGACGCAAACGACCAAAAAGCTCAAAAGTACAAAAGACAATCAAAGAGGTTCCAATTATTGATGAGAAACGTCTCAAAATTACAAGAGTAAAATTACAAGAGTACAAGATTCAAAACGCAAAGTACAAGATATTAAATTGTACGCAAGGACGTTCGAAAATCCGGAACCAGGACCAGAGTCAACTCTCAACGCTCGACACAACGGACTAAAAATTACAAGTCAACTATGCACATGAATATAATATAATATATAAATAATTCTTAAAAATTATATATATATATTATATTATTATTTAAAATTGTCGGAAAACAAAGAGCCAAGGCTGAATGAGCTGTAAATTCGAACTCCGCGACTTGCGGAGTTCGAAGGCTAAAAGAACCGCGACTCGCGGAGCCCCAAAAAATGAAAATGCCTATAAAAGCCAACGCAGTTCGACGAATTTTAATATCAATATATATCCATAATCTATCTATCTCTCAATATATACGTAAATATAAATATATATATATATATATATATATATATATATATATATATATATATATAATTTATATTTTAATTTTAATTTTAATTTTAAATCCTAATAATAAGGGTATGTTAGCGAATGTTGTAAGGGTGTAAGTCGAAATTCTGTCTGTGTAACGCTACGCTATTTTTAATCATTGTAAGTTATGTTCAACCTTATTAATTTAATGTCTCGTAGCTAAGTTATTATTATGCTTATTTAATCCGAAGTAATCATGATGTTGGGCTAATTACTAAAATTGGGTAATTGGGCTTTGTATCATAATTGGGGTTTGGACAAAAGAACGACACTTGTGGAAATTAGACTATGGATTATTAATGGGCTTTATATTTGTTTAACTAAATGATAGTTTGTTAATTTTAATATAAAGATTTACAATTTGACGTCCCTATAAATAACCATATACACTCGATCGGACACGATGGGCGGGGTATTTATATGTATGAATAATCGTTCATTTAACCGGACACGGGAATGGATTAATAGTCACTAGAATTATTAAAACAGGGGTGAAATTATGTACAAGGACACTTGGCATAATTGATAACAAAGTATTAAAACCTTGGGTTACACTCAGTCGACATCCTGGTGTAATTATTAAACAAAGTATTAAAATCTTGTTACAGTTTAAGTCCCCAATTAGTTGGAATATTTGACTTCGGGTATAAGAATAATTTGACGAGGACACTCGCACTTTATATTTATGACTGATGGACTGTTATGGACAAAAACCAGACGGACATATTAAATAATCCAGGACAAAGGACAATTAACCCATGGGCATAAAACTAAAATCAACACGTCAAACATCATGATTACGGAAGTTTAAATAAGCATAATTCTTTTATTTCATATTTAATTTCCTTTATTTTATATTTAATTGCACTTCTAATTATCGCATTTTTATTGTTATTGTATTTAATTGCACTTTTAATTATCGTACTTTTTAATTATCGCAAGTTTATTTTATCGCACTTTTATTATTCGCAATTTCATTATCGTTATTTACTTTATGATTTAAATTAAGTCTTTTATTTATTTAATATTTTACATTTTGTTTTAACTGCGACTAAAGTTTTAAAATCGACAAACCGGTCATTAAACGGTAAAAACCCCCCTTTATAATAATAATATTACTTATATATATATATATTTGTATTTTTATAAAATTAAACTAATATAGCGTTAAGCTTTGATTAAAAGATTTTCCCTGTGGAACGAACCGGACTTACTAAAAACTACACTACTGTACGATTACGTAAACTGCCTATAAGTGTTGTAGCAAGGTTTAAGTATATCCATTCTCTAAATAAATAAATATCTTGTGTAAAATTGTATCGTATTTAATAGTATTTCCTTGTAAAATTTAATAGCTATTTTATATACACCTCGCATAACATCAATAACCTTCTTGCTGTCGTTTGATCTCATCTCATATATCTTTTGCTGTTGTGTTACTATCAACATTTTCAAACAATTCATACGGGATAGCTTGCATAACAATATTCTTTGCCTCTATGTCACCCTGAGCTCTCTCACGCTTATCACCAGAAAGTTCATAGACTGGAATTGGCATACCAGTATCCGGATGATAATCAACAACTGGACCATCTCTCAGAGAAGCCCAAATGTACTTTGCTTTCTCACCCTTATAGTCTATGTACTGAGTGATACGGTGAAGCCACTGAGTGTACTTGCCATCAAACAACACTGGAGGACGGGAATCTGATCCAATGATCAAAGTATCTTGAGTAGACATCTTGAAAATGAGGTAGATTCGGTAAAGATTCTGTATTACACAAATCTCAGATGAAAAATCACAACAATCTGATCAGAATGTCAGATTCTGTAACAGATTCGGTACTGTAGCAGATTCGGTAAAGTAGCAAATTCGGTAAAGATTCTGTATATCAGATTCTGTAAAAGAAACTGATCAGAAATACAAGAGACACACCCAGATTCAGTATAGATTCGGTAACCACAAGAATTGTAGCCTGTAACCACTTAAAATAATGAATTAAGTGATACAGAAACTCAGATTCTGTATATGATTCGGTAGTCAGATTCTGTAAGAATTTGAAGTTCAATCTCAATTCAATCCTTTTGAATTTGATTCTGTAACCTTGCTGCACAAGGAAACACGTTAGTATCACACAAAATATCAAAGATACCGAAAGTATAGGATACCGAATGTCAACTGTAGCAGTTGACAATACCGAGTCTAAGTTTAAAACTTAGAAATATGACAGAATCCTTTCTCAAACCACACCAATTAGCTGCGTATGATCAAACCGAATGTGATAGAATCACAATCACACCACAATCTGCAACACTTAAGATAAATTTAAGTAATGAAGCAGACTCGGTATAACAGTTACGATACCGAGTGTTGATCAAATCTTCAAAACTTAATGAATTGAAGAAATTGAACCGTCAGAAATGTGATTTTACACCTCACGAACACAACTGAATCCTTAAATCTTCACAAAAATCCAGAATCAAGCTTGAATTAAACAATACCGAGAGTTTTAGCCACAAACTCTAAAAATCAACTTGATTCTTCATAATTGAAGTTAAAAAGCTGTAATGATGATCGAAACTCTTTCTAAAATACCTAATGCACCTTTGCTGAACTTATCACAAGAATCTGAACGTCAGATTATCAAATTCGATGATACCGAATGTGATTCAAAATACCGAGAGTAATCAGATTCTGTAATCTTCAATCTCTGGATCGATATAGTGATGTAGAATCACTTCCTGGAAGCTCTGATACCAAATGATAGGTCAGATCATGTTGCGATTGAGAGAAATGATAAGATAAAGAGAGATTCGGTAGATAGGAACGAGACTCGGTATTAGAGAGAATCGGTACAATTACATTCCACAGCTTCTAGAACTCAGTTACAATGCAATGGCTATCTAATTAGGACTACTTAGGTTCCTTATATAGTCCTCTTCTAAGGAACCTTCATTTAAGCTTATTTTCACATTAACACTATACAACTTCGGGGTCCTAACAACATATTTGTTATAGGTTCGTGAATCGACCAGTGGCCAAGTCTTACTTTCCGACGAAGTAAAAATCTGTGAATGTGAGTTATAGTCCCACTTTTAAAATCTAATATTTTGGGATGAGAATACATGCAGTTTTATAAATGTTTTACGAAATAGACACAAGTAATTGAAACTACATTATATGGGTGAATGATCGAAGCCGAATATGCCCCTTTTGCTTGGTAACCTAAGAATTAGTAAACCGATCTACTAATTGACGCGAATCCTAAAGATAGATCTATTGGGCCTAACGAACCCCATCCAAAGTACCGGATGCTTTAGTACTTCGAATTCGTTATTATCATGTCCGAAGGATTTCCCGAAATGATAGGGGATATTCTTATATGCATCTTGTTAATGTCGGTTACCAGGTGTTCACCATATGAATGAATTTTATCTCTACGTATGGGATGTATATTGAAATATGAAATCTTGTGGTCTATTATTATGATTTGATAATATATAGGTTAAACCTATAACTCACCAACATTTTTGTTGACGTTTTAAGCATGTTTATTCTCAGGTGATTATTAAGAGCTTCCGCTGTTGCATACTAAAATAAGGACAAGATTTGGAGTCCATGCTTGTATGATATTATGTAAAAACTGCATTCAAGAAACTTATTTTTGATGTAATATATTCTTATTGTAAACCATTATGTAATGGTCGTGTGTAAATGGTATATTTTAGATTATCATTATTTGATAATCTACGTAATGCTTTTTAAACCTTTATAGATAAAATAAAGGTTATGGTTGTTTTAAAAATGAATGCAGTCTTTGAAAAACGTCTCATATAGAGGTCAAAACCTCGCAACGAAATCAATTAATATGGAACGTTTATAATCAATATGAACGGGACATTTCAATTGAAGCAAACGTTCGTTGGTTAAACATACCAATTACATGTTTAGTTTTTCATAGTCTGTGTTTAATAGTAAATTTAAAAATTTGTGTTATATCATCGACAAATATTACACATTCTTGTGGATAGATTTTAATTATGTCATTTTAGATTTATCCTTGTTGTACTGCATTTTTTGTTTTAGTCGCATATTAGAAAATATTATAACATTTCTTTTTATATCTAGTGTATATCCATTAACCAGCTCAATCTAATGAATATGGATATGGATAGATGAACTGAAATTAAATGGATGTAGATATGGATGAATAAAAATTAAATATATGTGAATATAAATACATCATCACCCGATTCATGTTCTATCCATTGCCATTTCTAATCGTATCTTCTCAACATTTCATCTATCGAATGAAATGACTGTTTATATATTTTTCTTATTTTTCGCTAAAAAACTAATTGAAACCAAAGCTTATAATTAATGTTATATGCTTAGTGAGATCCGGGAGAAGATGATTGTTAATAACTCGTATTTCGCTTGATTGGTCGCCCTCTTTTTCCTTCTTGTTGGTGTTATATTTTTTTTTGTGTAATTTCATTATGTTGTTTAGATATTTTGGTTTGGTGCGAGTTTCGTTTCTTTATAGTTCTTGCTTTAAGCTCGGTTCTTTTTTGGTTGTTGGTTCTTTCGGAGCTTCAATTTTTTTTGAAGTATCTTGTTTTATATATGTTAACGTTTTTTTTTTTTGAAAAAAAAAACATATAGAATCCATATTAATAATTAATAATTTTTATTTATTTATTTATTCGTTTAGGGAGATGATTCTCACACACTACTTTTTGATCCATGTACATTTTTGTTTCATAAACTTACAGTTATAACCCTTAGATGTCATCATTAAGCTAATTACCCTTTATTTTTCATAATGATGATGTCATAATTATATATTAATTTAATTTAAAAAATAATACGAAATCTTTTGTAAAAGGAAATATTAATCTCTCTGAAATTGTATTTTTTTTTAAATTTAAAAGGCATTTATTATTATTAACTATTATTATTATTATTATTATTATTATTATTATTATTATTATTATTATTATTATTATTATTATTATTATTATTATTATTATTATTTGTAGCGACCCGTCAAAATCGTCATTGACGGCGCCGTCTACTTAGGTCCCGTTACGTGGTCATAAGTCTTTAAAACAACGTTTGACCAAAAGATGTGTCGCATTCATTTCAAATGTAAAGATTGTTCAAAGTTTACGAGAATAGTTCCACCACAAGTTACGTTACAAAGTTATAAGTACAAATGAAACTTATGCGACACAATTTAAAAGTAGCCAAAAGACGCTCCATGTATGCATATATATACTCGACATTCAATGCAAGTATCAAAATAATGAGCGGAAGCATGTATCATGTATCGTTCAAGGACCTGAGAAAAACATAGAAATCTGTCAACGAAAACGTTGGTGAAATCATAGGTTTAAGTAAGTAAGTACAAGTGAACCACAAGATTTGCAACAATGAGATAATAGTAATACATTCCAAAAGTTTGTTTCACGAGCACTCAATTATCAATGCTTAACATTCCTTCCATTGAACCCCATCACTTAGTGCTAGAACATACACTGTTTCTCGAAAATATATTTCATTCGTAAACGGTAGCGAACCGTTTGAATGAGGGTTTGTCAAACCCATATGGATCCATACAACATAAGTTCTCGCTTACACCCGGCAAGTGTAACTAATGATAATCGAATTGAGGATTTTGTTCTAAACTCGTATGTAGAATGTTTGTTTTCCTGTACTTGTGTTCACTTAGTAAAGAAATTTTTATGTTTTCTCATCCCAAATGTAAGTTCAAAAAGAGTAAAAGTGGGACTATGATCTCACCTTGAGTGCACGAGTAGTAAAGTACTTCAACAAGTAAACGTGTGCAAAGAACAATGCTAATCTTGACCTAAACAATAGGTTGTATCAATTAACCGGTTACGACACAAGCTCGGGTGAAATGTGTTCAATTAGTCCTATGGCTCGTTACGACTCGATTATTATAGCATGTGAACCACGTTGTCAAGTTTCATACAAGAATTACGTATAAAAGCATGTTAGAACGATTGCATAAACGTTTGGTTAAGTTTGACTAAAAGTCAAACTTGGTCAAAGTCAAAGTCAACGGGGTCGGGTATCCGACAATTTTTCTAAGTTATATAATCATATATGAGCATGTTGGCCAAGTTTCATGTTAATCGGAGGTCCGTAGCATAGCAAACATTTTACGTCAAATGACCAAGCAAAACAGCCCATTTTAGTGTATCAGGACGGTGTCCCAAAATCAGGACGGTGTCCCAATATGAAGAGTGGGACGGCGTCCCAAAATCAGGATGGCGTCCCAAATTGAAGAGTGGGACGGCGTCCCAAAAATCAGGACGGCGTCCCAATGGGCATTCAGGTCCTGTTTGCAGAAAAACACAAGTGCACGACCCAAACTTCAAACAATCACAATTTATGATCCGCAAACAATTAGAACATGTATCTTATATCACCGGAAAGCTCTTTCGACAAGGAACGCAACTAAGTACTTTTCATCAAGCAAAAACATCATATACAATAACCAAAATCCCGTCAAGTGACCAATAAAGGTTTATTTTCAAGTTTCAAGTTCATCAATTGCAATTTAAGTTTCGGGAATCCAATTTATACATATGATATGCCGTTTTAAAGGTAATGAAACGTGTAATACAACTAAATACTTATCAATAACATTAATAAGCATTCAACGCATCAAAAGTTCGTTTTAAGAGTTGTCAAACCCTAACCAAACCTCAAAATCACTAATCATGTTAATGTAAGGTTTTCATGTCAATCAACACACTAAAACGAAGCTATTGAAGTAACTAACACTTTGAACACACAAACATTAACATCTAAACACATTTCATCATCTAAAATCAAAGATTAAGCATACACTTTTCATTTTCAAGCTAGTTACACCAAAACATCAAGATCGAGCATACAAATCATATATTCATGTTATACACGAGCCATAGACACTAACTAACAACATATCAAGTCAAAAACACGAATTTGAGAAATCTAGAGTTTTAGAAATGTTACCCAAAATCGATGAAGTTAGTATCAAATCGTAGAGAATGACGAGAGGATTAAGAATATGTAGTCGGATTTGTTGTGAGCTTCCAAGATTGAATTTAGATGATGAATGAATGGAATGGGTTTGTGTGTGTGTTCTTGCTAGAGAGAAAGAGAGAGAGATGGAGATGGTTGAATGGTGGTGATTGGGGTGGACTAGGTGACCTAGTCAACTAGTTTGCCCCGTGTCAATTTTAGTCCCTCGAGTTTGTAGTCGGGTGCGAAAATTACCTAAATGGAATATGTTAAAACGCGTATTAACGGGAGATGTTATAAACATATAACGGAGTTTAAATTAGTATAACGGAAAAGAAAATAGAAAAAGGCGGGATGTTACATTACCTACTCCTTAAAAGAAATTTCGTCCCGAAATTTAAGTAGGCGTAGTAGTCGTTGTTTCTTCCTCGAGATCTTGCGTTTCCGAATTCACGAATAGATGAGGATACTTCCTTTGCATTTGATCTTGTCTTTCCCAAGTAAACTCGGGTCCCCTTTTGGCGTTCCAACGGACTTTAACAATTGGGATTCGGCTTTGTTTCAATGTCTTGACGGAGGTGTCCACAATTTCAACCGGTTCCTCCACAAAATGAAGTTTGTCATCAATAGTAAGTTCCTCGAGAGGAATGACGATATCGGGTTCGGCAAGACACTTTTTCAAGTTAGATACATGGAAGGTAGGATGAACGGAGTTCAATTGAGGCGGAAGATCTAAACGATAAGCAACGGTTCCAATACGCTCCAAGATTTCGAAAGGACCAATATACCGCGGATTTAGCTTCCCGCGTTTCCCAAAACGGATTACACCCTTCCAAGGTGCGACTTTTAACATTACTCGGTCACCGACTTGAAATTCAAGATCGTTGCGTCGTTTGTCGGTATAGCTCTTTTGACGACTTCGGGCCGTCCTAAGCCTATCTCGGATTTGAACGATTTTCTCGGTGGTTTCGTGAATGAGTTCGGGTCCGGTGATTTGTACGTCGCCTACTTCGGCCCAACAAAGAGGTGAACGACATTTTCGGCCATATAGCACTTCAAAAGGTGCGGCTTTAATACTCGCGTGATAACTATTGTTGTAAGAGAACTCGGCGAGAGGTAAGTGCTTGTCCCAAGCTTTTCCGAAATCAACCACGCAAGCTCGTAACATGTCCTCTAAGGTTTGAATTGTACGTTCGCTTTGTCCATCGGTTTGAGGATGATATGCGGTGCTCATGTCTAAACGCGTTCCCAATGCTTCTTGCAATGTACGCCAAAATCTAGAAACGAAACGGCCATCTCGGTCGGAGATAATCGATAAAGGTATACCGTGTCGGGCTACGATCTCCTTAATGTAAAGTTGTGCAAGTTTCTCCATTTTGTCCGTTTCTTTCATGGCAAGGAAGTGTGCGGATTTAGTGAGATGGTCAACAATAACCCAAATGGTATCATAACCGCCCGTCGTTTTTGGTAGTTTGGTGATAAAATCCATCGTTATTCTTTCCCACTTCCATTGCGGGATCTCGGGTTGTTGAAGTAGTCCGGACGGTCTTTGGTGTTCGGCTTTGACTTTGGAACATGTCAAACACTTGGAAACATAAGTAGCTACGTCCCTTTTGATATTCGGCCACCAATATAGCTGTTTAAGGTCGTGGTACATCTTATTGGCACAGGGGTGAATCGAGTATCGTGACTTATGGGCTTCATCTAAAATAAGGCTTCGTAGGTCCCCATAACTAGGCACCCAAATCCTTTCGGCGTAATATCGGAGTCCGGTCTCCCTAATTTCGAATCGAGAGACGAGAATGTTCAAGAGCTCGTGTGAAAGGTTTTCATCCTTGAGGGCCTCATCTTGGGCTACACGAATTTGGCTATTAAGGTTGGTGTGAATGGTGATGTTTAAAGCTCGGACACGAAGAGGCACCGCCCTTTCTTTTCGACTTAAGGCATCGGCTACTACGTTTGCCTTCCCGGGATGGTAACGAAGCTCGCAATCGTAATCATTCAAAGTTTCAATCCACCGTCGTTGTCTCATGTTTAGTTGCTTTTGATCGAAAATGTGTTGGAGACTTTTGTGGTCGGTAAAGATAGTACTCTTGGTTCCATAAAGATAGTGTCTCCACATTTTAAGTGCAAAGACAACGGCTCCGAGTTCGAGATCATGCGTCGTGTAGTTTCGTTCATGAATTTTGAGTTGTCGGGAGGCATAAGCAATGACTTTCTTTCGTTGCATCAATACACACCCAAAACCATGTTTCGAGGCATCGCAATATACAACAAAGTCATCATTGCCTTCGGGAAGTGACAAGATAGGAGTAGTGGTTAGCTTCGTTTTCAAGATTTGGAATGCGGATTCATGTTCGGTCGCCCAAATGAATTTCTTTCCCTTGTGAGTCAATGCGGTTAGAGGACGTGCAACCAAAGAGAAATTTTCGATGAATCTACGATAGTACCCGGCGAGACCCAATAATTGACGAATGTGAGTAGGAGTAGTAGGAGTCTCCCATTTACTAATGGCTTCGATTTTCGTGGGATCGACTTTAATACCTTGATCACTTACAACATGACCAAGAAATTGAACTTCCTTTAACCAAAATTCACACTTGGAGAATTTGGCATAAAGTCGTTCTTGTCTCAAGAGTTCAAGCACAAGTCGGAGATGTTGTTCGTGCTCTTCTTCATTTTTAGAATAGATCAATATATCATCGATGAACACAATAACGAATTTATCGAGATACGGTTTGCACACGCGGTTCATAAGATCCATGAACACCGCCGGTGCGTTAGTGAGACCAAATGGCATGACAAGGAATTCATAACTACCATAACGAGTTCGGAAAGCGGTTTTGGAGACATCTTCCCCCTTAACCCTCAATTGATGATAACCCGAGCGGAGATCGATTTTCGAATATACACAAGACCCTTGTAGTTGATCAAAGAGGTCATCGATGCGAGGAAGAGGATATCGGTTCTTAACCGTCAATTTTTTTAGTTCACGATAGTCAATGCACATTCGTAGGGATCCGTCTTTCTTTTTAACAAACAAAATCGGAGCGCCCCATGGTGAATGGCTAGGTTGGATAAAACCACGATCAAGTAGTTCTTGGATTTGACTTTGCAATTCTTGCATTTCGGATAGAGCAAGTCTATACGGTGCACGTGCTACGGGTGCGGCTCCCGGAATAAGATCGATTTGGAATTCAACCGGTCGATGAGGTGGAAGACCCGGCAATTCGTCGGGAAATACATCGGAAAAGTCACTAACAATTTGCACATCATCGATATGCTTCTCATCGGACTCGACTTTCTTAACGTGGGCAAGGATCGCAAAACAACTCTTACGGAGTAGTTTTCTAACTTTAAGGCACGAAACGAGGTTGAGTCTGGTGCAACTCTTATCGCCATAAACAATCAAAGGTTCACCATTCTCGATAGGAATTTGGATTGCGTTAAGATCACAAAGGATGTGAGATTTCGTTTTGACTAACCAATTCATACCGATTATTACATCAAAGCTTCCTAGTTCCATGGGTATCAAGTCAATTTCAAATTCTTTATCCAAAATGTTTATCGTACACCCCCGGTAATATGTGTCGGCACTTAATAGTTTCCCGTTAGCCACTTCAATGGTATAAGTGGTATCTAATGGAAGAGGTGGAGTGCTAAAAGAATGAGTCAAAGTCTTGGATACAAAGCATTTATCGGCACCCGAATCGAATAAGCAAGAGACATAAGAATTGTTGAGAAGAAACGTACCCGTGACTAGTTCAGTGTCATCCCGGGCTTCCTCGGTGTTGATGTTGAAAGCTCGGCCGCGCGTATTAGGGTTATCTTTCCTCTTCAGGCATGCATTTCTATAATGACCCGTTTGGCCACATTCGTAACAAGTGCCCGTCTTTGGTGCATTGGGCCACTTTCGAGTGACGGGAGTGGCACTTTTACAATCGTTGGCCTTATGACCAATTCCTTGGCACCGATGGCAAATTAGCTTACTACATTCGCCAAAGTGATGTTTGTTGCATTTGTTGCAAAAAGGTAGATTCCCGGCATAACCCTTCTTGCCGTCGGAGGTGAAAGATTTCTTGGCAAAGTTGTTGTTGTTTGATTGGGAGGGTTCAAACTTTCTTTTGTTGCCGCCCGATTTATCCTCGGCCTTAGGTGCCGGAACTACGATTTCGTCAACCGTTTCTATCAATTTGCGGGCCATGTTCAAGGCCTCTTAATGATTAGTGGGTTTGGATGACATTACTCCGTGTTTGATACTCTTTGGAAGACCATCCATGTAAAGTTCAACCCTTAAAGCTTCGGGGTTCACAAGATTTGGGCACATCAAGGCTAGTTCGGAAAATCGTTGATTATAAGCCTTGAGATCATTTCCGATTGCCTTTAAAGTTCTTAGCTCTTGTTCAAGCCTTCGGGTTTCTTCACGAGGGAAATATTCGACAATCATCTTTTCCCTCAAGTCGGCCCAAGAGAGGGCGTGAGCTTCATCGGTACCCACCGATTGTACATAAGTATTCCACCATGTAAGAGCGACACCGGCGAAGGTGTGAGTGGAGTATTTGACCTTGTCTTGGTCCCGACAACCGCTTATGCTAAAGACGGCTTCCGTTTGCTCAAACCATCGGGTGAGCACGACCGGTCCCCCGGTTCCATCAAAAGTGTGAGGTTTGCACCCCATGAAAGCTTTATAGGAGCATCCCTCGTTTGAGTTTCCGGCTCCATTGTTGTTGTTGTTGTTGTTGTTGTGGTTGTTATTATTATTGTTGTTGGATGAGTGACCGGCCATGGCCGCATCTACGGCGGTGGCTATCATCCGTTCGAGAGCTTGTTCGGGAGTTTCATTGCGGCGTACACGACGAGGAGCCATTGTTCCTTCAAGACACAAGAATATCGTTGGTTAGTATTCTCAATAATACCAACCGTGATATGGAATAAGGATAAAGAAAAAATTTCCTTAACCCGCCTTAAATTCTTTATGTCATAATGTCGGAACGTCCATGTGAATCACCGTAATATAATCCCGGAAATTATATTACCCTGATTCACATGTGCATTTAACACTACTTCATAAAGTCAAGGTGGCGTGTCAATCAAATTTAACAACGTGATATCAAGATCGAATAAGAGTTAGATATGATAGAAGAGTTCGAGTATAATGCACAAATAGTCAAGTAGTTCCTACTTCGGTCTATATGCCGGTTGTAGTCTAGATTCACTAATGTACC
This sequence comes from Rutidosis leptorrhynchoides, assembly GCF_046630445.1. NCBI lineage: Eukaryota > Viridiplantae > Streptophyta > Magnoliopsida > Asterales > Asteraceae > Rutidosis > Rutidosis leptorrhynchoides. The sequence goes on along the minus strand of NC_092333.1, from coordinate 673,620,592 downwards.
CTATGACTTGGGGTCGACACCAATGAACTCTAAATCCCTACAACCAACGCTCTGATACCATCTGTAGCGACCCGTCAAAATCGTCATTGACGGCGCCGTCTACTTAGGTCCCGTTACGTGGTCATAAGTCTTTAAAACAACGTTTGACCAAAAGATGTGTCGCATTCATTTCAAATGTAAAGATTGTTCAAAGTTTACGAGAATAGTTCCACCACAAGTTACGTTACAAAGTTATAAGTACAAATGAAACTTATGCGACACAATTTAAAAGTAGCCAAAAGACGCTCCATGTATGCATATATATACTCGACATCCAATGCAAGTATCAAAATAATGAGCGGAAGCATGTATCATGTATCGTTCAAGGACCTGAGAAAAACATAGAAATCTGTCAACGAAAACGTTGGTGAAATCATAGGTTTAAGTAAGTAAGTACAAGTGAAACACAAGATTTGAAACAATGAGATAATAGTAATACATTCCAAAAGTTTGTTTCACGAGCACCCAATTATCAATGCTTAACATTCCTTCCATTGAACCCCATCACTTAGTGCTAGAACATACACTGTTTCTCGAAAATATATTTCATTCGTAAACGGTAGCGAACCGTTTGAATGAGGGTTTGTCAAACCCATATGGATCCATACAACATAAGTTCTCGCTTACACCCGGCAAGTGTAACTAATGATAATCGAATTGAGGATTTTGTTCTAAACTCGTATGTAGAATGTTTGTTTTCCTGTACTTGTGTTCACTTAGTAAAGAAATGTTTATGTTTTCTCATCCCAAATGTAAGTTCAAAAAGAGTAAAAGTGGGACTATGATCTCACCTTGAGTGCACGAGTAGTAAAGTACTTCAACAAGTAAACGTGTGCAAAGAACAATGCTAATCTTGACCTAAACAATAGGTTGTATCAATTAACCGGTTACGACACAAGCTCGGGTGAAATGTGTTCAATTAGTCCTATGGCTCGTTACGACTCGATTATTATAGCATGTGAACCACGTTGTCAAGTTTCATACAAGAATTACGTATAAAAGCATGTTAGAACGATTGCATAAACGTTTGGTTAAGTTTGACTAAAAGTCAAACTTGGTCAAAGTCAAAGTCAACGGGGTCGGGTCGGGTATCCGACAATTTTTCTAAGTTATATAATCATATATGAGCATGTTGGCCAAGTTTCATGTTAATCGGAGGTCCGTAGCATAGCAAACATTTTACGTCAAATGACCAAGCAAAACAGCCCATTTTAGTGTATCAGGACGGCGTCCCAAAATCAGGACGGTGTCCCAATATGAAGAGTGGGACGGCGTCCCAAAATCAGGACGGCGTCCCAAATTGAAGAGTGGGACGGCGTCCCAAAAATCAGGACGGCGTCCCAATGGGCATTCAGGTCCTGTTTGCAGAAAAACACAAGTGCACGACCCAAACTTCAAACAATCACAATTTATGATCCGCAAACAATTAGAACATGTATCTTATATCACCGGAAAGCTCTTTCGACAAGGAACGCAACTAAGCACTTTTCATCAAGCAAAAACATCATATACAATAACCAAAATCCCGTCAAGTGACCAATAAAGGTTTATTTTCAAGTTTCAAGTTCATCAATTGCAATTTAAGTTTCGGGAATCCAATTTATACATATGATATGCCGTTTTGAAGGTAATGAAACGTGTAATACAACTAAACACTTATCAATAACATTAATAAGCATTCAACGCATCAAAAGTTCGTTTTAAGAGTTGTCAAACCCTAACCAAACCTCAAAATCACTAATCATGTTAATGTAAGGTTTTCATGTCAATCAACACACCAAAACGAAGCTATTGAAGTAACTAACACTTTGAACACACAAACATTAACATCTAAACACATTTCATCATCCAAAATCAAAGATTAAGCATACACTTTTCATTTTCAAGCTAGTTACACCAAAACATCAAGATCGAGCATACAAATCATATATTCATGTTATACACGAGCCATAGACACTAACTAACAACATATCAAGTCAAAAACACGAATTTGAGAAATCTAGAGTTTTAGAAATGTTACACAAAATCGATGAAGTTAGTATCAAATCGTAGAGAATGACGAGAGGATTAAGAATATGTAGTCGGATTTGTTGTGAGCTTCCAAGATTGAATTTAGATGATGAATGAATGGAATGGGTTTGTGTGTGTGTTCTTGCTAGAGAGAAAGAGAGAGAGATGGAGATGGTTGAATGGTGGTGATTGGGGTGGACTAGGTGACCTAGTCAACTAGTTTGCCCCGTGTCAATTTTAGTCCCTCGAGTTTGTAGTCGGGTGCGAAAATTACCTAAACGGAATATGTTAAAACGCGTATTAACGGAAGATGTTATAAACATATAACGGAGTTTAAATTAGTATAACGGAAAAGAAAATGGAAAAAGGCGGGATGTTACATTATTATTATTAAAAATATAAATATAAATACTCAACTTTGAGCGAACTTTATGTTTGTAAAATCAACGACAATTTTCTTAGTCGAAATTCGTGGTTCCACGGGGCAATAAACTAAATAACTTTAACATTTACATTCACTTAATACCTAAAACATATTATTAAACTGTTTCGTTTAAACAAAACCGTGTTTTCACGGGTCATTTCACTAGTAACATTATTATTATAAATATAATAATTAAGGATATAATAGTTAATTACGTGTACATGTATAAAATGTGGTGTGTTATTATTTCAATTCAATTAATTCTAAGGCCACTCCCTATCGTAACTAAACTATTCATCCTCTTAACCTTCCACATCATCGCCACATCAACACCAATATTCTATAACTAACCAATAACTAAACACTTCCTATCATGCCTAAAACAATAACCCTCTTAATATACAACGTACAAGCAATAAAGTATTAAGTCCAAACAATAAAAAATTGTTGGAACCCACAAATCTATAACTAAACCTCATACTTTCATTAAATTCATGGTGAAAGTGGATAACTAAAGCGGGTAATTAGTTCGTACCTATGGTTAGTTACGGGTAATGACGGGTAATGAACGGGTAACTAACGGATAAATAGCTGTAGGGGGTGGTCTAAGTAATTAGAAAAAAAGAAATTCCCAACTCCCAAAATATGAAAATGGAGCCGCCCTAACAAATTCGGCCCTGCTATAAATTGCGTTTTCTTGAACAACAAAATATCAATGTTAACCAACCAGCTAAACCAGGGTGTCAATGCATCTTTCTTTCCAAGAACTGCTTAGATCCCTCTGATTCATCAGCTCATAAACAATTCATTAAGTATCCTATTAATATATCATCCTCAATAGATTCAGATTCAACAATTAAAGAAAATCATAATCAAGAAGAATGGGCCGCAGCAAAAACGGTGGAAAAGAAGATAGAAGAACGCAATCATCAATTGTAAATGATGCCCTGCTATTAACAACCATGTGTCTCATTGGTCTATCGGTTGATGTTCATATCAAGGATGGTTCTGTATATTCTGGCATCTTCCATACTGCTTGTGTTGATGACCGCTACGGTGTGTATGTTTTTTTTCTTGATTTTGTTATCTGATTTTATCTATTTTTGATCTGAATCTCATTATGGGTTCTTGCCAATTGTTGTGGGAAGTTGTTTTTTGTTTTCAAAATGTGATCTTGTAAATTGTATATTCTTCTTTATTTATTTACCTTTTGAATCTCATTATGGGTATCGCCAAAATAAAGAAAAGGTTTTTCTTGATTCCTTGTTGGTATGATTCTTGATTCTGACTGTTTATTTCATGAATTGTGATCTTGAATCTCATTATGGGTTATTCTTATATATTGTTGAATGTAAGTTTATATATTCAAAATTAGATCTTGAATGCTACTGACATTAGTAAAAGAAGGTTATTCTTGATTTCTTGTTGATAGGATTTCTTGATTTCAATTGTTAATTCTTTGATATGAGTCTCTTATGGGGTTTATTGGTAGTTTATACTGGATCAGTTTTCACTTGCATTTTCTAGTTTTTGGCATATTTTTTGAATATAGATTCATCCCATTAGAAATCAATCACCTAATATACCATTTTGGATCATAATATCATATAATGCACAAGGTAGAATTATGATGATGCCCGTATATAGCAAGGCTTGATAAATGGACCCATTTTCTTTCGGGATAAGACTATGACGAATAAAGCTTTATTGGGATATTAAAGTTGAAGAAAAACTTAGAGTGAAGAAACCTAATAGTTGAGTAGGTACACGGGTTTGGCATACGTTTTAGAAGTGATTGTGTGATATTAAATGAGGTGTAATAAGATGTGTCGTGGAAGATTTTTTTCGGATATGCTTGCGTTGTTGGAAGTTGTAATAATCACTTTTCATGGTCTTGAGTATCGGAAACTAATTAGATAAAATAAGGTGTATACGCAATTTTACTCTTTCCTTTTTGTTATTGGTGTAGCTATCGTGTTGAAGCGAGCAAGGATGGTAAAAAAAGGGAGTTGCAATTCAAATGTGGCCAATGATGATGTGATAGAAACACTTATAATCCAGTCGAAGGATCTCGTTCAAGTAGTTGCTAAGGTATCCATTTGTCTCTCTATTTTTATTTTATTATAATAAATAAATTGTCAGATTGTGAGATGATGTAAAATACAAATGTCACTCCTTTCAGAGAGTATTACATTCATCAGACGGGTCTGCCAGACATGAAACTGGCGACGAGACAGGGGCTGTCGCTAGCAATTCAAATGTTAATCAACCACATACCAATTCAAGGTAGGGATTTCGTTAAGCGTTTTAAAAATTTCGTTTATATTGTTGGAGTAAATGTAATCAATCACAATATTAACATTACCTTTCTGATGAATTTTCTTTAAAAAAAAGCATGAAACTGCTTGTTGACCCGTATTAACCCCCAATTTCTAGCTGCTAACAATGCTGCTTTTGAGTCCTTAAACCTTAAAACTCATTAGTCTGAGTTTAATATTATCATACACCACTTTTGAAACTTCATCCACAGTTGTTGATTGTTTTTTAAATATCCTGAGATTCATCTGTTGCCAAATAGTGTACCATAGCCGCCACAACAAGTATATTATCAATTAATATAATTCCAGGACAATTGTATTGTGTTATTGTATCTCAATCAATAGATTACATCAAATATATATAGGCTAATACAACTTGGAGCCTAAGTCAATGCTAAACCCTAAAGCCCATGGGCTTATATATGTCTAATACGCCCCCGCAAGCTAAGGGCGGGGAACGACCTGTAGCTTGGATCTCAGAAATAGAAACCGATTGGTAGGTAATGGCTTTGTAAAGATATCTGCAATCTGGTCATCCGTAGATATGAATTGTACTCTCAAATCTCCTTGAGCAACCTTTTCACGAACAAAGTGAAAGTCGACTTCTATGTGTTTTGTCCGTGCATGAAAGATAGGATTGGCTGATAAGTAGGTTGCACCTAGATTATCGCACCATAGTATAGGTGTTGAAGATGTGCGAATGCCAAGTTCACGAAGAAGAGCTTGAAGCCATGTAAGCTCAACAACTGTGTCAGCAAGGGCTTTGTATTCTGATTCAGTAGAAGAACGAGAAACAGTGCGTTGTTTACGGGCAGTCCATGAGATGAGATTAGAGCCTAAATAGATAGCAAATCCCCCCGTGGATCTCCTATCATCTGGACATCCAGCCCAATCAGCATCAGAGAATGCTTCAAGAGAGGACGGTTTCGTGGATGAAGTACCTTGCCAATGACTATCTGTAAATGCCTGAAGAGTAGTGTCGGAGGCTCGACGAATAATCATACCATGATTTATAGTACCATGAAGATATCGCAATATTCTTTTAACCGCACACCAATGGTTTTGAGTTGGGGCATGCATAAATTGACAGACTTTGTTGACTGCATATGCAATATCTGGCCGAGAAAGAGTAACATATTGGAGTGCACCAACAACTTGTCGATATTTGACCGGATCCGAGAATGTGGCACTATCAGCTAGATGAAGCGGGCTAGATGTAGCCATAGGAGTAGGCATAGATTTTGGCATAGATTTACAGTCAGAGAAGCCAGCTCGTTGTAAAATCTCCAATATGTACTTCCGTTGAGAAAGAATAATGTCAGAACCAAATGGAACAATTTCAACACCCAAAAAATAGTTGAGGGGGCCAATATCCTTTAAAGCAAAAGTAGAGCCAAGCTGTCGAACAAGTCTCTCAATAACATCAGGGTTGTTTCCTGTAACAATGATATCATCCACATAAACAAGAATGTACATGACATTGCCATCACGAGAATAGATAAAAAGAGATGAATCCGTTTTTGAGCTTGTAAAGCCGAGATCGTGAAGTGACTTGGAGAGTCGGTGAAACCATGCTCGCGGGGCCTGCTTTAGACCATAAATCGACTTATGCAGTAGACACACGTGATCCGGCCGTTGTGGGTCAATAAAGCCTGGCGGTTGTTTCATATAAACCGTTTCCTTCAGATTGCCATGGAGAAACGCATTTTGTACATCAAGTTGTCTGAGCGGCCAACTTTTTGTAATTGCAAGGGATAGGACAACCCTTATAGTTGTTGATTTGACAACAGGACTAAATGTCTCTTGAAAGTCAATCCCTGGTTGTTGCCGGAAGCCTTTAGCAACAAATCTCGCTTTGTAACGAGTAATAGCACCATGTTGATCCCGTTTTAACCTGTAAACCCACTTACAATCAACAACATTAGTATTAGGAATACGAGGAACTAAAGTCCAAGTGCCATTTTTAACAAGAGCAGAATATTCTTCGGCCATTGCTTGACGCCACTCGGGATATTTGTTGGCAACGGTAAAAGAGGTGGGTTCCGTACTTGGAGTTTTTGAAGTGATGACATGATTGGCTGAGGGATTGTATGGTACACGTTGTTTTGGATTTTGACGTAGATTGGAAGGACGTGGACGAGGTGGTGGTGATGGTGGTGGTGGTGATTGTAATTGGGGAGTAGATTGGGAGGTACCAGACGTTGTTGTAGGAGTTGGTTCATGAGATGTGTGTTGAGTATTAGTAGGTGTAGGTGTGGGTGAAGGTTCTGAAGAGTCTAAAATAGGCGAAGACGATGTAGTAGGACAAGGTGGTTCAGATAGTTCTTGTGATGGAATTGTATCAGCAACCACGTGTGGTGGTGCCGAGGAAGTGTATGGGCATGATGTATTTGGTGATGAAGAAGGTTTTGAGACAACCACAAACGGAAAGTGATCCTCATCAAAGCGGACATGACGAGCAATATAGAGTCGCTCACTTGATAGATCAAGGCATCTATAACCATGATGAATGGGACTGTAACCAAGGAAGACACATGAAGTTGATCTAAAATCCATTTTGTGACGATTATATGCACGAAGATGTGGAAAGCACAGGCATCCGAAAACACGAAGGAATGAGTAATCAGGGGAACGCTTGAATAGAAACTCGAAAGGTGACTTGTTTGTGGATACTCGAGTTGGCATGCGATTAATAAGATAAACAGCTGTGTCAAAAGCAAAGTGCCAAAAACGGCGAGGAACATTGCCTTGAGCAAGAAGAGTAAGACCAGTTTCAACAACATGACGATTGCGACGCTCAACAAATCCGTTTTGCTCACTCGTATGAGGACAAGAACGGCGATGGATGATGCCAAGAGATGAGAAAAATGAAGTCAAATTGCGAAATTCACCACCCCAGTCAGTTTGAACATTTTTTATTTTAGTATTGAATTGTCTTTCAACCATGATTACAAAACGTTTGAAAGTATCATAAACATCAGATTTTTGAGTTAAAGGATAAATCCACATGTAACGAGAGTGATGATCTACACACAACATGAAATATCGATGTCCATCAAAAGACAAAACTGGTGCAGGACCCCAAACATCACAATAAATCAAATCTAAAATTTTATTACTTCGAAAAGTGGAAACAGGTAAAGATAGTTTTGATGATTTTCCCATTTGACAAGAACTACACAAAGTTGATAAAGATCTATTTGTAACTGGAAGACAAAATTTAGAAAGCATAAACTGTAAAAGACGCTGATGTGGATGCCCAAGCCGCCTATGCCAAATTGTAGAAGACGTACGAGCAACGGAAAAAGCAACTTTGTTGAGTGGCTGAAATTGTGGAAGGTGGAGCGAGTAAAGACCATGTTCACTGGGGCCCGTGAGAAGGGTAGTGCGTGTAGACTCGTCCTTCACAACAAAATAATTAGAGTGAAATTCAAAAAAGACATGATTATCATCACAAAATTTTTGAACAGAAAGAAGATTCTTTTTGATTTCAGGAACATGAAGAATGTTGGATATAGAAAAAGTTTTACGCGGTGAGTAAATTTTAGATGAACCAATATGAAGGATAGGAAGTCCCATACCATTACCAACATGGAGCGCGTCATTGCCATGATATGCCTCAGAACTGTCCATGCTTGCTAAATCTGGCGTGACATGGCTGTTTGCACCCGTGTCTGGAAACCAAGCGTTAGATGCTCCTGTAGAAAAACCGCGACTATCTGCAAAGTTAGCCGTTGGCCTAGCACGAATAGTAGACGGGTCACGATTTGGACACTGTGATGGAATGTGCCCAATCCCACATCGATAGCAAGTACCGTAAACAGTGTTTTGGTTGGATGCCCAGCTAAAGTTTCGACTGTCACCTCGACCACGATTGTTATAACCTCGAGAAGCTCCACGACGACGATTACCACGATTGTTGTTGTTGTTGTTGTTGTTAAGCTGACGAGCACCGTAGAAAGCCTGAGAATCTGATTGTGTGATGGGGGTGACTTGAAGTCCAAGAGCGGCTAATTGTTGTTGTATGGCCAATAGTTGAAAGAGGGGTTTTGGTCGGAATTCAACAACGATTCTAACGGTGGTGGCGGTGAACAGAAACGCACAGGAAAAATTGCAAAAATCGACAAAACAGACAAAATCCGGCGACCGGCTGTGGCGGCGCGTGGCGGCTGTGGCGGAGATGAAATTTTAGGGTTTTGTTCGGTTTATCGTTGCGGTTGTAGTGGTATAGGTGGTGTTGTTTAATTTTGAGTGAAACGAAGCAGATCTAAAAAACGGCAGTTGAAATTGCCGGATTTGCTTGCCGGAATTGTGCCGGAATTCGAGTCCCGAATTGTGTCGGGTTTTAACCTAGCTCTGATACCATATAATTCCAGGACAATTGTATTGTGTTATTGTATCTCAATCAATAGATTACATCAAATATATATAGGCTAATACAACTTGGAGCCTAAGTCAATGCTAAGCCCTAAAGCCCATGGGCTTATATATGTCTAATAATTAATTATACACCATATATATTCTTTCTTTATGGGTAATTTGACAGCCATAATGTTACTTGAATTCATCATTTATCATGATGCTGTCAAGCTTTTTGTGAGTGCCGCACCCACACCCACAGCTAGGGTTTTTAAGAGATTTTGTCCAGAGCTGCAAACATCTTCCACTTCAATCTTATTCATGCAATCGTTAATTAAAGTCATTCACATCTTCCGTTAACATTGAACCCGGCCAGCAGAATGCTCATTAACTTTCAACGTAACACCGAAATCACCCATCGTTACGGCCCACGGGCACTGCTTAACAATTACGCTTCTCTCCTTCCCCGAGTTACTATCCGCATAATCAATGCTACAAAACATCTTTGATTGATTGTTTCATTCTAGACTAGTCTCTACCAACCACAAGATAACCTACTGCTTAGTCATATCATATAAATGACCGTCACAGCAAAGGGCCATTTGCCTAGCGGCATCGAGGTGTCCCTCAGCCAACTACACTCTTACAACTATTAGCAATATGATGGGCATTTGATACCCATTCCCATTTCAGAACAACCTTATCACATACATACCTCTTTTATACACATTAGATTAGATTAGATGCTTTCAGAAACAGTACAAAGGCTTAACTTCTGCTCATCAATCAATAATCTTTTTCACTTCATTCTCAGCTTATTAATTAGCAATTTTCAATTTCATTGATAACATACTTCAAACAGAGCCTTTATTGCCCCAAAAGTCCATTATCCTTTCCTTGATATCATCAGTAGCACCATCAATCAATATTATCCTCTGCATCTTCCCTATCACTATCTGCTTTCTTTCTTGATACATCTTCCCATTGGATTTGGAAATATTCAACCATATCATTGATCACAGGACCAATTTCTAGTATCATTCATTGTAAGTTGCTTTTTCTTGTTTGATGGAACTATCTACCATTCTTCTTTTATCAAAGTTGGATCATCATTTTTTTCATCAGCTAATGCATCAAATATATTCTTACCAACCATGGCCTCCACAATTATTGTTTGACATCCTCATCTTTGGATGTACACTTACTTATTGCACTCTACTTCACCTATTGACACTCTTTCTCATTCATTTTGAGTCTCCTCTCTCTCCCTCTCTCTCCCTCTCTCTCTCTCTCTCTCTCTCTCTCTCTCTCTCTCTCTCTCTCTCTCTCTCTCTCCATTCTTAATACTTTCCATTTGCAGTACCAACTCCTTATCCTTTGTTGTTATTCCCTTTTTTTTTTTTTATGATGTTTCACCTCCTCAAATCCACTCATCAATTTTATCTTCACTGGTTTTAGGCCTCACTTTACTATCTTTATGTCTATCTCCAAAAACTGCACAATGTGAACATATACTTGGTATTATTATTTGCATCTTTTTAAAGTATCTTCACATGATCCACAAACCCTTTCATTGATTCAATTTACAGTATCTTCATTCTCACCGAGAGTCTCAGTGTAACCATCTTTCACAATTACATCTTCACACTTTAATGCGTTAGTTGTATCATCCCTACTTACAAATGCTGTCTTCAATTTCAGAAAATCATCAGTATCGGAATCCTTGAGTTGCTTTTAAAAAAAAATTGTTACTTTATGATAAACCGTTGATCTATTTTGAAACAATAACTTGACATTTCTGCCCAACATGTCATGTTTCGTATGCAACGTGTCATGATATTCAAGATATTCATTTTCATGGGTCACTGGATGTGTGTTTTGACTTTTTGATTTGCGATTATGTGGTAAAATCCTAATCCTAATCATAATTAGCTTTAATAAAACATGCAGTTGGAGATGATGTTTGGATATATTTTTGTTTGAAACTGTAATGGGTCAGGTAATTAGCTGTTTGAGTGTTTGATAAATTTTCTGATTATATTATTTTATAACATAAAATGACTATTAGGTTATTTACTAGCTTTTATTCAATGTTAATGAAATCTTTATTTGATTGGCATACATCGTTTACTCAACTTTATTGCTACAGATGCTCTTCTGGTTCTGATAACAGGTTTGCTAATGGATCTAGACCCGAGATTGCTAATGGATCTAGACCCGAGGTTGATAATGGATCTAGACCTGAGGTTACTAATGGATCTGGACCCGAGGTTACTAATGGGTCTAGACCCGAGGTTGCTAATGGGTCTAGACCCGAGGTCAATAGAAATGCAGATGCTCCTGAAGTTTTAGCAAAAACGCCTAAAGTTAATAATGGACCTTCTTCTATTGTCCCTTCAGAACCATTTGTCAGTTCATCATCAACTTCAAGTGAAACCGTCACTTCCATAATTTCAAACAGTAATCGAACTGCTAAGGTATATAAGTGTGGTTAGGTTTATAAAAGTGAGAGGTATTATTTTCATTATTTTTGTGTTTATCTTCTTTTCTTTTCTTCAGGAGTCTAAACTTAACCCTGGAGCAAAAATATTTTCTCCGTCGTTTTCAAATAAGAGATCACCGACCCCTCCAACAATGCATACGGGTGCAAATCTTGCATACATTTCTGAAAGTTATCAAGCGGTCCCAGTTGCCCCTCCACAACCGGAAATCGAAATAAGCCCATATGCACCTCGTTCGTTGCCTGTTAAGTTTGTTCCATATGGAGGCAATGATGTGCAGCATCCTCCGCCTGTAAGTTCCATTTAAATTTCTATCTTCTTTTTCATGTTACCAAAAGAACTAAATTATTCTTGATATAATTCTTTTGTAATCAATTTTAAAAACAAACTATTTACAACCAAGGGTGCGTTTGGTAAAACTGAATGATTTAAAGGTTCTGAATGGAGTTGGTTCTAAGTGAGAATGAGAATAAGCCGTTTGATAATTATAATAATTTTTAATGAACAATGTATATGACGTAAAAATACATTATTAACCTTTTACATAAATAAAATAACAATATAGTTGTTTAATAAGTGTTCTTGGTATAATTTATTAGGATCTTACATAATTTTAGGTGCTTAATGGTTAGAATGATGAACCATTCAACACCATATGTCATTCAAATTTCAGAAACAAACGCGATGAATGTTGATTGGTTAACCAAGAGTTAATCAAAAGCTCCCTAAAATGAATTTTTTTTGGCACAAAAGTGTTTTCTGTCAATCCATCTTGTCTATTTCGACTCGTATCAAATGGTTACACTTTTTGAGCGTTTTGCTACCTCTAATTGTATTAGCATGAAAATTTCACTAATGTTGTTATGTTTTTGATTGTGGTTGTAGATTGTTGGATATATGACAAATAGGAGTCAACCAATTAGATACGGTGGGCAGTATCATCCGGTTCAAACAGCGCCTACTTACGTCCAGCCAAGCCCTCAAAATGTAACAAATATATTTTTCTAAAGTAGTTAATCTACTTTTTGTGTTTGAAATACAAGTCAGATAATATGATGTAACTTTGCACACTTACAGGTAATGGTTGGAAGATTAGGACCAGTTGTCTATGTTCAGCCAGTTTCTCAAGTAAGATTTTTGTATAATCAGTTAAACATCAAGAGTTATTCATGTGTTTTGTTCGAACTTGATGAATATGTGATTGATTGTTCATGAAGGACTTGATCCCGAGCACAACTGGCTACCCTCAAATGTCTCCTTGCTCCATCTTAACTCCACACCAAGTCCATGTTCCTAAACACCAAGGTAGCGTATTCCGTTTTTTTTCCGGTCCGTGTTCTCGGGGATGAAATAGCTACATTTAGAACTCACATTTAAGCGCCCTTAAATGTTTCATCATAATGCAGGCACTTTGCCGAGTCAAGCGTTGCAGTTATATGCAAATCCTCCATTTATAGCTGCTGGTGGTGGTGGTGGTGGTCAAGCACCGTTTGTTTTGCCGAGTCACATTCCGATTTCACAACCATCGTACCCTATGATCCGCTCTATCCCAGTTCCTGGATCGCATAGTTTCGTATCTAAGTTTTCATAATTTGAGATAAGAGTTTTCAATAATTTTCTTGTTTTAGAAAGATGAAGGTGGTCTTCATCAAGTTTTGACCTTTTTTTTTTTTTTTTTTTTTGTTCTTTTACAGTGTGGGTTCCATTTCTTTACAGTGATGATTTTTTTGGTGGGACCAAAGGGTTAACCACCTTCATTCTGTTTTGCTATTTTTGTAATTCAAATACAGGATGGGTAAAGAATGGTCATATTGGTTTTTAATACAGTAGCAATTTTGAGTAGCATTTTGTTTTTATTCAACTGCCCATTTTATGAAAGAGGAATATGGTATGGTGCACAAGTCACAACATATATATGACATCCACAATGCATGAAAATATGCAGAAAACATTTATTTTAAAGAAAAAAAAATTGCACATTACTTACGAAATTTCTAATTGTTAATAAAGTTAGCAAGCTAATCATTCCCTTTTCAGAAACATAAACAACATAGCTTTTCTGTGAACGATACATGAACTATTCCTAACACTAGCTGTTCTATTGCGCTGTAAGATGAAAACAAGATCCACCGACATTTGCTGCATTTGGGGTCCTACCACCGAACAAAGCTCAATTGTGTTTAGAAGTACAATACTCAGCAAGAAACAGGAGACTGACTCAACTTACAACCTTCCCGCCCCCTGACTAGTTTCCTCATCTCTGTTACGACTCACATTATAACCTCCAGCTGGATGTCCATTTCGTGCACCCTGGTCGTCACCAATGTTCTGCTGAACAGCCTGGAACCAAATTTAACATCAGCAATTATAACATAGACATGTCACATAATATTAGTTGGGGCAAAATGGGTGGGACAAATCAGTGTTGTCAGAATGATAACAATGGTCACATTTCATACTATTTAAATACTGAGTTAAATTTCTCAATGAGATGGTTAAAGAGGTTAGCCGCATTAAGATACACTTTGGGGGTGTTCAACCCATTTGACCCATCAAATATAATTCATAACACCAATTGACCCATTCATATATAAACGTGTAGCAGTTGCCCCTTCTAAGAAAGACTGAACTTTTAGTCTTTGTTTACTGCATTGTTTGTTACTATATCGTTTCAATTTGGAATTCCAAAATCTACTGGTTAGATTTTTTTTTTTTTTGAACTGAACTGTAAAAATAGAGAAATCAGACAATATACCTGCAAAAGTTCTGTCATTCTCCCAGGTCCACTGTGCATCACAGCTCCCATTACTTGTGGAGGTTGGAAATGGTGAATTGTGTGTCGAGTTTGCAAGGGTTCAACAAAAAGGGGCTGCTCATTCATGTCCCCAATGTCCGATTCTGTTTTTACGACTCGGTCAGGCAAATCATGTGATTTTATTGGCTTAGTCCCTTCGGCTTGTTTGAAAGAAGCATTTTCATTTCCAGACCCTGTGGGTGTAACCGTAAACTGGGAGCTAGTTTGAGACTCAGATGCTTGGCTGGTTGAGACATTCGGTGGGCAAACAGCCAAAGGCAAAACTGAGTGCACCGGTTTGCCTTGTGTGGCTCTCAAATGAGGAGCAGGTAAATTAGTTGATAGACCATTTGACAAATTGAGTGGTTGAAGTACAACCGGGACCACAGATCCTCTCGCACCAACTGGTGGGACTGAGGGTGTACTTGTAAGACCCGGGTCACCACCATTTCCAACATATGTCACAAGCTGCATATTTTTCTCTTTTGAGCGACGTTTACGTCTATGTTTAGGAAGAAGTTCAGTTGGAAATGGAATTTCAGACCTTTTAATCATTTCAGCATGAGGTGCAATATCATTTTCTGGAGTTACAGGAGCAGTTTGGCCCGGTTTGAAAACTGCACCCCTTAGTGTAATACTTGAGTTCCCAATCCTAACAGCAAGTAAATAACCAGCATCAAAAGTTGCTTCGACAACACCAGTTACAGTTTGTCCAATCATAACTTGATTTGGATCATTAATCGGGTCAACCCGTTGAGTGTTATTCGTCTGTACCAAATTACGAGGGATGCTAGCAGCAGCTTGTGAACGCGCTCTATGCGCCCTTCTTTCACTAGGATCCTTTCGTGGGCGACCACGTTTTCGTTTTTCAGGAGCCACTAGTGATACATCAGGTGCTACTTCTTGGTTCACTGGCTCCATCTTCAGGAACTATGACAATATATGCAATTTTCCGCTTGTATCTCAAGCTTTAATCTGTACATATAGTAAATACACAAATTCATAACCACAAGGAAAGATAAACCCTACAACATATTTAAAGATTGTTATCAGATTGAATACGAAACGTCCATGAATAACAAACCAAAGCAACCATTCATAAGAAAACAATTAATCTATCCATTACACATAAATGTGGAAGCAAAAAATAAAAGCATATTAAGTTAGTCCTAGTGCTATTGCAAAGATTTACGGCCATATATGAAACCTATAAGCCGAAAATTAACTAGCGATCACATTATTTAAGCATCAATCGATAACAAATATATGTACGCGTGTGTATCAAATAAAGAAAATGAACAAAGTCAACCATACATACAAAAATATCAGTAAAAAAAAATGGAGTAAGATGCAAAATGCCACAAATTAGCATAAGATTAGCGACCAAACATACAAAATTTATTCAAACATGCATACATATACCTGTAAGTAAGTTGGTGTATGTGTATACAAAAATTTAAGTAAGCTGGTGTATGAGTATACATAAATTTAAGTACCATAGATGGAGTAAGATGCAAAATAGCACAAATTACAATAAAATGAATAAACATAAACACAAATTATACTCACTTAAGTGCCAATTATGCCAAATCGATCCGTATTACTTGATAGATCGTTCATCCATGCATCGATCTGAGAATTAAACAAGAACTTTATGATTATAAAAGGAAATGTATAAAACAAGCAAATTAATATCAAAATGCAGGACAATAGCATCTGACAAACATCATATGCTGGATATTATGATGTGAATTGAAAATATAAACTAACCGTTAGGGTTTTAGATGATGAAAGGCGAAATTGACGTATCTGATTTAAACCCTAGATTTTTGTTGTTGTTGAGTGAGGAGACTGAAATGAAATGTGAGTTGGAGCTAATTACGGCGTTTTATTAACAAAAATATCGATATTTTGTGTTTCTAATTTTTTTTGCACATCATTTTTCATGTGTTAATGGTAAAGTTGTACTTTGCGTCCCCGAGAAGATAGATATTTGCAGGCTAGTCCATTTTTGTTAGGTGAGCTGCTATAAGGTGGGAGTCACCAGGCCCATTAGACCATATTTAATCCCAATGAGTGTGTTGACGTGTTGAGGGGTAGAGATAGGTTGTTTGATGGACGTGTTTGTAAACTGGTAAATAATGAGGTGGAGTGTTAAGTGGCGTGTTGAGTGATGTGTTAAAATATGATTGAAAGTTGTGTGAAATAATAGATTAAAATTTAAAAGAAATTTCGACCAATCAAAATTGGCCCATAAACCTGCACGCCATCTTTGTTCAAGTGCTCCTAGCACGCACGCCAACCTTGACGGCCTTCAACACGTCGCACTAAAGGCGTGTTGAAGGGGTGTTGCAGGCACACAAGGGGCTAACACGTCCCATTAGAGATGGTCCTAAAGACTATCACTTGGCTAACCAAGATAGGCGGTAAGTCGTTAGCGACGTCGCCAGTGGTTCCAGCAACAAGCCTCAATGGACCAACTGTGGGTCTCACATTGAATTTATTTTCTTTTGTTCCAAAATAATGCAAAATTTTAAAGATTGATAGTGGCCAACGGCTATTAAAATACCCGTTTGGTTATTTATTTATTTTTCATAATTAATTTTAAATTATAAATATACATATAATCATAATCATTTTTCTTACAACAATGTCATACTACTTTCTCTATCATTTCTTACTTCTTCACTACCGTTTCACCACCATTTTACCATTTCAATTTCATTCCATTTCTCCATCTTCATCATGACTCTGTGTTTCGTTACATGCGACCTTCATTTCGGTGGGTTTTTTGAAATGTCTCGTTCATATCGATTATAAACGTTTCATATTAATTGGTTTTGTTGCGAGGTTTTGACCTCTATATGAGACGTTTTTCAAAGACTGCATTCGATTTTTAAAACAAACCATAACCTTTACTTTATCGATAAAGGTTTAAAAGACATAACGTAGATTACCAAATAATGGCAATCTAAAGTACAACGTTTACATACGACCGTTACATAATGGGTTACGATAATATATTACAACAATTTATTTTTCGAATGCAGTTTTTCTTTAAACATTATTATACAAGCATGCTGACTCCAAATCTTGTCTTTAATTTAGCATGCAACAGCGGAAGCTCTTAATAATCACCTGAGAATAAACATGCTTAAAACGTCAACATTTTTTCATATGAAATATCATTTTTTCAGAAAACAAACTTCAAATTCAAAGATTAAGATAGTTTTTATTTTTCCAACCCAAAACAGTCCCCGGTTTTAGTACAACGGCGTATGTCCGGTTTTACAGTGTTCTTCGTGTTTCCAGGTTGTAAATCATTAAGTTAGCATATCATATAGATATAGAACATGTGTTTAGTTGATTTTAAAAGTTAAGTTAGAAGGATTAACTTTGTTTGCGAACAAGTTTAGAATTAACTAAACTATGTTCTGGTGATTACAAGTTATAATCTTCGAATAAGATAGTTTTATATATATGAATCGAATGATGTTATTGTAACAACCCTCACTTTTCGACTTCTAAATTTACTGAATTAACCCTAGGATTATCTGCCTGACTATATGTATTAAGGGTTGTTATATACAATTAAATATTGACCGAATAGTACTTTTTAGTCAACAATGTACGCTTAAATAAATAATATATTATTAATTTATATAATTTGACATAATTTAACTAAGTATATAAACTTTGTGTCACTTTTATTATTTAGTTAATGTATTATATATTTAACTATATAATAAATTCAATTATATATAAATGTAATAATATTTACAAACTTACTAAAACTATAGTTTAATAATTAAAATCATAATTATTATTAAAAATACAAAATACCGAATTATTTATTATTTTTATGCAAAATTTGTATTTATTAATTAAAAAAAATATTGACAAATATTCTTGGAAAAGCACTAAATCAATTTATTTATTTATATAAAAAAAATCCTTAAAATAAATGAATTTAAAAAAAAATACTTTTTAATTAAAAATTATAATGGAAAAACTACTTTTATTATTTTATTTTGTGCATTATCCCATGACCTAACATTTAATACTTTTGAATTTTAAAATCCCATTAAAAATTAAAATATTTCTTTTTCTTTTAATTATTTTATTCTTTTTACCTAATTTTTTCAAGTATAAATACCCCTCATTTCTCATTCAAACTCACACCAAAATTTCTCTCATTCTCTCTTTGAAGAATTACTACTAGTAAGTATTCTTTTCTTACTTTTTACTTTTTACTTTTTACTTTTTACTTCGGTTTATTATTTTATTTTTTTTACCAAAACATGTAAATAATGTTATAAATTATATGCAATTAAAAATAAAATAAATAACATGTTATAATCAGTAATATATGTTACTAAAAAATATAAAAGTATTTTTATGAATTAATATATAGGAATTATAATTAAAATCGAATTAATGAATATATATGTATATACGCACCTAACGTGAAGGTTATAATTAAAGATAGCGTACAAAGACTACAAACATCACCGCTACTTGTGGCCTAGGGTGATCCTTGTTACCATTATGGGACGCTTGTGGATCTCGAATGCCAAGACTTAGATTCTGGTCAAGAGATCCTGGGCCACTCGGTAACAATAGATCATTCGAGTGACTTGCATGTTAGCAACGAGTTTGGGCGAGATTGTACAACATCTTTTTTAAGAATTATAACCCGAACATTTTTAAACTAGAAGCTTACTATAAGTGGAAGCTTTCCATAAATAGTAAGTTTCCAAAAATAGAAACTTTTGAGAAATAGGAACTATTCTCGAAAACCGTCACTGTCAATATAGTTGCTATATTAATAAACATACTTTATGTCAGTTAGACATTAACTAATCAAACGTTATACCTCTAGGTTGATATCCAGATCACTTACTTGCTTTACTTTCCTTATTGCGTGGAATACTTCAACTGCTATTTAAGGTGAATTCATAGCCCCTCTTTATTGCTAGCAAACTTACTTACTTTACTTGGGGTGAGACACATGTTGTTTTTACTTTTTATAATTTAGACACAAGTACCAAACTGTTAAACTATGCTATACCCGGCTATGTCCGACTAAGTCCCTACAGTGATATTTTTAATTGCTGCTGCATGCTTAATTATTGGGGGTAGGCCTATCGGGAGTAACGTCCCCGATAAAGTCTTTGTATTACTTGATAATGAAATTAAACTGACAAGGACAGACACAACTTGTCATGGAGCAAACTTGAACGTTTAGTCTAAATATCACGCTTTGGCATAACTTTTTGATCATGCGGGAGATCAACTTTACAAACTAAATCTTGTGGTCTAAAACAACGGTCAAACTTTTGTTAAACCTATGAACTTCACTCAACCTTTTGGTTGACACTTTAGCATGTTTTGTCTCAGGTGCTGTTTGATTCAAGCTTACTTATCTACTGCTTATGTGATGCTACTTGGACATAGGATCAAGAGATTATCGCATTTATTACTATTGCATTTAAACATTTACTTTACTCCTTTGTAACGACATTTCATTTTCCGCTGCGTACTCAATAAAGTTTAACTTTCTCATTTAGTATTGTTCTCGTTATTATAATATGTTGGTATATTTTGATATTAAGTCACATTTCGCCCAGGCCCTAACTGGGGGTGTGATAGATTGGTATCAGAGCATAACCAGGCTGTTATAGAGAACCAGGATTGCATTTTTGTGTGTGCCTTATGTGTTAGCTAGGGTGCCTTAGCAATATAGAAAACTATAACCTTTCCTGCCTTAGACTTAAAGCACTTAGGATTACCTTATAATCTTAACAACCTTGCTTTGATAATCTTGGCTTAAAATACTAATCAAAGTCTCTTTCCTAATGTTAGAATGTCTAATTTTCATCAAGCGAACAAAATGACTCTTTTCAAGCCGACCGAAGAAGATACTAAATGGTCTTCCACTGAAAGACCAGCCCAAAGTCCACCTTATGGCTTTGGTGGTCCTTGTTCACCAAACTATAGTTCGGATACTTTACCTAATTCTCCCGATCACTACCCGACCCCGAAAATTGAAGACAAGGGGAAACGTCCTGAGGAAACTAGTCCGTCAAGGAAAAGAGTCCGATCTCCTTCTTATGATGATACTGCTAAGTATGAGATCATGAGCCTGCGAAAAGATACCGAGAGAAACTTGGAAGGTTTGCTTCGCCACGTGACGAGAATGGAGGTTCGTATGGATGAGAAGGATCGCGAAATTAAGAAACTCTTGGAGGTAAATGCAGAGTTAAAGAAAGAGATAAAGTTGGTGAAGTATGAAGAAGAACGTAACACCCGTTGGGGAAAGCAATCACTTGCTCATCTTAAGGAGAATGTTGATTTCTGGTTGGATATGGAAAGAAATCGAGTCAATAAGCAGCTTACTCTAAAGGGGTACGATAACAACGCAGTCAACAGCCGCGTTACCAACCTCTATAATAACCTCGAGTATCTTTATGAGAAGCAAAAGGCGAGGAACGAGAAAGTTGATGAGTTTATGAAGAAGGTGGAGGATGAGAAGAAGAAATATGAAGATTACTTCAATCTTAATATTTCCTAGATTATTTTTCCAATTCCTTGTCTATGTAAAGGCTATGCCTTAAAACTATTTCTAATTCTGAATCGTGTAATAAGGCTTATTTAATGCCTAGTTCCTTAATAAAATAAAGTATTTTATTTATATCATGTGTTACGATAAAACTGTTCATGTTCCATTGGGAAATGGAGAGACTCTCATCATCCAAGGTGAAAAGAGTGGTTCCAATCTCAACATCATCTCCTGTATTAAAACTCGCAAATACCTTAAGAAAGGTTATCCAGCTATTCTAGCTCACGTTAAGATGATTGAATCGAAAGAGAAACGTATTGAAGATGTACTAGTGGTTAAAGACTTTCCCGATGTGTTTCCCGAAGATCTTCCTGGTCTTCCACCTCCTCGACAAGTTGAATTTCAAATTGATTTAACTCCTGGTGTTGCTCCTATTGTTAAAGCATCGTATCGTTTAGCACCCTTCGAGATGAAGGAACTTTCCAACCAGCTCCAAGAACTATTGGATAAAGGTTTCATTCGTCCAAGCTCGTCCTCATGGGGAGCTCCTATTCTATTTGTTAAAAAGAAGGATGGTACTTTAAGGATGTGCATTGATTACCGCGAACTTAACAAGCTTACTATCAAGAACCGTTATCCGTTGCCACGTATTGATGATCTATTCGACCAACTTCAAGGGTCAAGTGTTTATTCAAAGATTGATTTGAGGTCCGGATATCACCAACTTAGAGTCAAGGAATCCGATATTCCTAAAACTGCTTTTCGCACTCGTTATGGGCACTATGAATTCTGTGTCATACCTTTTGGTTTGACCAATGCTCCTGCTGTGTTCATGGATCTTATAAACCGTGTTTGCAAACCCTATCTCGATAAATTCATCATTGTATTCATTGATGACATCTTGATCTATTCCAAAAGCGAGAAAGAACATGAGCAACATTTGCGTATGATTCTTGAACTCTTACGAAAGGAACAACTTTATGCTAAATTCTCTAAGTGCGAGTTTTGGCTCAAAACCGTACAATTCCTTGGACATGTTGTTGATAGAAGAGGAATACATGTTGATCCTGCTAAAATCAATGCTATTCAGAACTGGGAGATACCAAAGACTGCAAAACATATTTGCCAATTTTTGGGACTTGCCGGTTACTATCGGAGATTTATAAAGGATTTTTCACTTCTTGCTAAACCTCTTACGAAGCTAACACAAAAAGGGAAGAAATTTGAGTGGTTCGAAGAACATGAATCTGCTTTCAAGATTATGAAGGAGAAGTTGACCACAGCCCCGATTCTATCTTTACCTGAAGGTACTGACGATTTTGTTGTTTACTGCGATGCCTCAAAGCAAGGCTTTGGTTGTGTTTTAATGCAACGTGAAAAGGTTATTGCCTACGCATCTAGACAGTTGAAGAAACACGAGGAGAACTATACCACACATGACCTTGAGTTAGGTGCTGTGGTATTTGCATTAAAGATATGGAGACATTATCTATATGGTACCCAGTTTATGGTGTACACTGACCATAAAAGTCTTCGACACATCTTTGATCAAAAACAGCTGAATATGAGGCAAAGTCGATGGCTCGAGTTATTGAACGATTATGACTGTAAGATGGAATATCATCCTGGCAAGGCAAATGTGAAATGTCCCGTTCTTATTGATTAAAAATGTTCCATATTAATTGATTTTGTTGCGAGGTTTTGACCTCTATATGAGACGTTTTTCAAAGACTGCATTCATTTTAAAACAAACCATAACCTTTATTTCATCAATAAAGGTTTAAAAAGCTTTACGTAGATTATCAAATAATGATAATCTAAAATATCCTGTTTACACACGACCATTACATAATGGTTTACAATACAAATATGTTACAACAAAATAAGTTTCTTGAATGCAGTTTTTACACAATATCATACAAGCATGGACTCCAAATCTCGTCCTTATTTAAGTATGCGACAGCGGAAGCTCTTAATAATCACCTGAGAATAAACATGCTTAAAACGTCAACAAAAATGTTGGTGAGTTATAGGTTTAACCTATATATATCAAATCATAATAATAGACCACAAGATTTCATATTTCAATACACATCCCATACATAGAGATAAAAATCATTCATATGGTGAACACCTGGTAACCGACATTAACAAGATGCATATATAAGAATATCCCCATCATTCCGGGACACCCTTCGGATATGATATAAATTTCGAAGTACTAAAGCATCCGGTACTTTGGATGGGGTTTGTTAGGCCCAATAGATCTATCTTTAGGATTCGCGTCAATTAGGGTGTCTGTTCCCTAATTCTTAGATTACCAGACTTAATAAAAAGGGACATATTCGATTTCGATAATTCAACCATAGAATGTAGTTTCACGTACTTGTGTCTATTTTGTAAATCATTTATAAAACATGCATGTATTCTCATCCCAAAAATATTAGATTTTAAAAGTGGGACTATAACTCACTTTCACAAATTTTTACTTCGTCGGGAAGTAAGACTTGGCCACTGGTTGATTCACGAACCTATAACAATATATACATATATATCAAAGTATGTTCAAAATATATTTACAACACTTTTAATATATTTTGATGTTTTAAGTTTATTAAGTCAGCTGTCCTCGTTAGTAACCTACAACTAGTTGTCCACAGTTAGATGTACAGAAATAAATCGATAAATATTATCTTGAATCAATCCACGACCCAGTGTATACGTATCTCAGTATTGATCACAACTCAAACTATATATATTTTGGAATCAACCTCAACCCTGTATAGCTAACTCCAACATTCACATATAGAGTGTCTATGGTTGTTCCGAAATATATATAGATGTGTCGACATGATAGGTCGAAACATTGTATACGTGTCTATGGTATCTCAAGTTTACATAATATAAAATACAAGTTGATTAAGTTATGGTTGGAATAGATTTGTTACCAATTTTCACGTAGCTAAAATGAGAAAAATTATCCAATCTTGTTTTACCCATAACTTCTTCATTTTAAATCCGTTTTGAGTGAATCAAATTGCTATGGTTTCATATTGAACTCTATTTTATGAATCTAAAGAGAAAAAGTATAGGTTTATAGTCGGAAAAATAAGTTACAAGTCGTTTTTGTAAAGGTAGTCATTTCAGTCGAAAGAACGACGTCTAGATGACCATTTTAGAAAACATACTTCCACTTTGAGTTTAACCATAATTTTTGGATATAGTTTCATGTTCATAATAAAAATCATTTTCTCAGAATAACAACTTTTAAATCAAAGTTTATCATAGTTTTTAATTAACTAACCCAAAACAGCCAGCGGTGTTACTACGACGGCGTAAATCCGGTTTTACGGTGTTTTTCGAGTTTCCAGGTTTTAAATCATTAAGTTAGCATATCATATAGATATAGAACATGTGTTTAGTTAATTTTAAAATTCAAGTTAGAAGGATTAACTTTTGTTTGCGAACAAGTTTAGAATTAACTAAACTATGTTCTAGTGATTACAAGTTTAAACCTTCGAATAAGATAGCTTTATATGTATGAATCGAATGATGTTATGAACATCATTACTACCTTAAGTTCCTTGGATAAACCTACTGGAAAAGAGAAAAATGGATCTAGCTTCAACAGATCCTTGGATGGCTCGAAGTTCTTGAAGCAGAATCATGACACGAAAACAAGTTCAAGTAAGATCATCACTTGAAATAAGATTGTTATAGTTATAGAAATTGAACCAAAGTTTGAATATGATTATTACCTTGTATTAGAATGATAACCTACTGTAAGAAACAAAGATTTCTTGAGGTTGGATGATCACCTTACAAGATTGGAAGTGAGCTAGCAAACTTGAAAGTATTCTTGATTTTATGTAACTAGAACTTGTAAAATATATGAAGAACACTTAGAACTTGAAGATAGAACTTGAGAGAGATCAATTAGATGAAGAAAATTGAAGAATGAAAGTGTTTGTAGGTGTTTTTGGTCGTTGGTGTATGGATTAGATATAAAGGAAATGTAATTTTGTTTTCATGTATAAAAGTCATGAATGATTACTCATATTTTTGTAATTTTATGAGATATTTCATGCTAGTTGCCAAATGATGGTTCCCACATGTGTTAGGTGACTCACATGGGCTGCTAAGAGCTGATCATTGGAGTGTATATACCAATAGTACATACATCTAAAAGCTGTGTATTGTACGAGTACGAATACGGGTGCATACGAGTAGAATTGTTGATGAAACTGAACGAGGATGTAATTGTAAGCATTTTTGTTAAGTAGAAGTATTTTGATAAGTGTCTTGAAGTCTTTCAAAAGTGTATGAATACATATTAAATACTACATGTATATACATTTTAACTGAGTCGTTAAGTCATCGTTAGTCGTTACATGTAAATGTTGTTTTGAAACCTTTAGGTTAACGATCTTGTTGAATGTTGTTAACCCATTGTTTATTATAACAAATTAGATGTTAAATTGTTATATTATCATAATATTATGATATATAATATATCTCAGTATGATGTATATACAGTTAAATGTCGTTACAACGATAATCGTTACATATATGTCTCGTTTCGAAATCATTAAGTTAGTAGTCTTATTTTTACATATGTATTTCATTGTTAATACACTTAATAATATATTTACTTATCATTTAACATAATTAACCAAGTGTATCAATATCTTAATATGATTCATATGTACCTAGTAAGACGTTGTTATAACGATAATCATTATATATATATCGTTTTCGAGTTTCTTAAATTAATAGTCTCATTTTTATGTATATAACTCATTGTTAAAATACCTAATGAGATACATACTTATAATAAAAATATGTTAACTATATATATAACCATATATATGTCATCGTATAGTTTTTACAAGTTTTAGCGTTCGTGAATCACCGGTCAACTTGGGTGGTCAATTGTCTATATGAAACATATTTCAATTAATCAAGTCTTAACAAGTTTGATTGCTTAACATGTTGGAAACATTTAATCATGTAAATATCAATCTCAATTAATATATATAAACATGGAAAAGTTCGGGTCACTACAGTACCTACCCGTTAAATAAATTTCGTCCCGAAATTTTAAGCTGTTGAAGGTGTTGACGAATCTTCTGGAAGTAGATGCGGGTATTTCTTCTTCATCTGATCTTCAAGCTCCCAGGTGAACTCGGGTCCTCTACGAGCATTCCATCGAACCTTAACAATTGGTATCTTGTTTTGCTTAAGTCTTTTAACCTCACGATCCATTATTTCGACGGGTTCTTCGATGAATTGAAGTTTTTCGTTGATTTGGATTTCATCTAACGGAATAGTGAGATCTTCTTTAGCAAAACATTTCTTCAAATTCGAGACGTGGAAAGTGTTATGTACAGCCGCGAGTTGTTGAGGTAACTCTAGTCGGTAAGCTACTGGTCCGACACGATCAATAATCTTGAATGGTCCAATATACCTTGGATTTAATTTCCCTCGTTTACCAAATCGAACAACGCCTTTCCAAGGTGCAACTTTAAGCATGACCATCTCTCCAATTTCAAATTCTATATCTTTTCTTTTAATGTCAGCGTAGCTCTTTTGTCGACTTTGGGCGGTTTTCAACCGTTGTTGAATTTGGATGATCTTCTCGGTAGTTTCTTGTATAATCTCCGGACCCGTAATCTGTCTATCCCTCACTTCACTCCAACAAATCGGAGACCTGCACTTTCTACCATAAAGTGCTTCAAACGGCGCCATCTCAATGCTTGAATGGTAGCTGTTGTTGTAGGAAAATTCTGCTAACGGTAGATGTCGATCCCAACTATTTCCGAAATCAATAACACATGCTCGTAGCATGTCTTCAAGCGTTTGTATCGTCCTTTCGCTCTGCCCATCAGTTTGTGGATGATAGGCAGTACTCATATCTAGACGAGTTCCTAATGCTTGCTGTAATGTCTGCCAGAATCTTGAAATAAATCTGCCATCCCTATCAGAGATAATAGAGATTGGTATTCCATGTCTGGAGACGACTTCCTTCAAATACAGTCGTGCTAACTTCTCCATCTTGTCATCTTCTCTTATTGGTAGGAAGTGTGCTGATTTGGTGAGACGATCAACTATTACCCAAATAGTATCAAAACCACTTGCAGTCCTTGGCAATTTAGTGATGAAATCCATGGTAATGTTTTCCCATTTCCATTCCGGGATTTCGGGTTGTTGAAGTAGACCTGATGGTTTATGATGCTCAGCTTTGACCTTAGAACACGTCAAACATTCTCCTACGTATTTAGCAACATCGGCTTTCATACCCGGCCACCAAAAATGTTTCTTGAGATCTTTGTACATCTTCCCCGTTCCAGGATGTATTGAGTATCTGGTTTTATGAGCTTCTCTAAGTACCATTTCTCTCATATCTCCAAATTTTGGTACCCAAATCCTTTCAGCCCTATACCGGGTTCCGTCTTCCCGAATATTAAGATGCTTCTCCGATCCTTTGGGTATTTCATCCTTTAAATTTCCCTCTTTTAAAACTCCTTGTTGCGCCTCCTTTATTTGAGTAGTAAGGTTATTATGAATCATTATATTCATAGATTTTACTCGAATGGGTTCTCTGTCCTTCCTGCTCAAGGCATCAGCTACCACATTTGCCTTCCCCGGGTGGTAACGAATCTCAAAGTCGTAATCATTCAACAATTCAATCCACATACGCTGCCTCATATTCAGTTGTTTCTGATTAAATATGTGTTGAAGACTTTTGTGGTCGGTATATATAATACTTTTGACCCCATATAAGTAGTGCCTCCAAGTCTTTAATGCAAAAACAACCGCGCCTAATTCCAAATCATGCGTCGTATAATTTTGCTCGTGAATCTTCAATTGTCTAGAGGCATAAGCAATCACCTTCGTTCGTTGCATTAATACACAACCGAGACCTTGCTTTGATGCGTCACAATAAATCACAAAATCATCATTCCCTTCAGGCAATGACAATATAGGTGCCGTAGTTAGCTTTTTCTTCAATAACTGAAACGCTTTCTCTTGTTCATCCTTCCATTCAAATTTCTTCCCTTTATGCGTTAATGCAGTCAAGGGTTTTGCTATTCTGGAAAAGTCTTGGATGAACCTTCTGTAGTAACCAGCTAGTCCTAAAAACTGGCGTATGTGTTTCGGAGTTTTCGGGGTTTCCCACTTTTCAACAATTTCTATCTTGCCGGATCCACCTTAATACCTTCTTTGTTCACTATGTGACCGAGGAATTGAATCTCTTCCAACCAAAATGCACACTTTGAAAACTTAGCGTACAATTCTTCCTTCCTCAATACTTCTAACACCTTTCTCAAATGTTCACCGTGTTCTTGGTCATTCTTTGAGTAAATAAGTATGTCATCAATGAAAACAATGACAAACTTGTCAAGGTATGGTCCACACACTCGGTTCATAAGGTCCATGAACACAGCTGGTGCATTAGTTAAACCAAACGGCATGACCATAAACTCGTAATGACCATAACGTGTTCTGAAATCAGTCTTTGGAATATCATCTTCTTTCACCCGCATTTGATGATACCCGGAACGTAAGTCAATCTTTGAATAAACAGACGAGCCTTGTAGTTGATCAAATAAGTCGTCAATTCTCGGTAGTGGGTAGCGGTTCTTGATGGTAAGTTTGTTCAACTCTCGGTAGTCGATACACAACCTGAATGTACCATCTTTCTTCTTGACAAACAAAACAGGAGCTCCCCACGGTGATGTGCTTGGTCGAATGAAACCACGCTCTAAAAGTTCTTGTAATTGGCTTTGCAGTTCTTTCATCTCGCTGGGTGCGAGTCTGTAAGGAGCACGAGCTATTGGTGCAGCTCCTGGTACAAGATCTATTTGAAATTCAACGGATCGATGTGGGGGTAATCCCGGTAATTCTTTCAGAAATACATCGGGAAATTCTTTTGCAATGGGAACATCATTGATGCTCTTTTCTTCAGTTTGTACTTTCTCGACGTGTGCTAGAACAGCATAGCAACCTTTTCTTATTAGTTTTTGTGCCTTCAAATTACTAATAAGATGTAGCTTCGTGTTGCCCTTTTCTCCGTACACCATTAAGGGTTTTCCTTTTTCTCGTATAATGCGAATTGCATTTTTGTAACAAACGATCTCTGCTTTCACTTCTTTCAACCAGTCCATACCGATTATCACATCAAAACTCCTTAACTCTACTGGTATCAAATCAATCTTAAACGTTTCGCTAACCAGTTTAATTTCTCGATTCCGACATATATTATCTGCTGAAATTAATTTACCATTTGCTAATTCGAGTAAAAATTTACTATCCAAAGGCGTCAATGGACAACTTAATTTAGTACAAAAATCTCTACTCATATAGCTTCTATCCGCACCCGAATCAAATAAAACGTAAGCAGATTTATTGTCAATAAGAAACGTACCCGTAACAAGCTCCGGGTCTTCCTGTGCCTCTGCCGCATTAATATTGAAAACTCTTCCGCGGCCTTGTCCATTCGTGTTCTCCTGGTTCGGGCAATTTCTAATAATGTGGCCCGGTTTTCCACATTTATAACAAACTACATTGGCATAGCTTGCTCCGACACTACTTGCTCCACCATTACTCGTTCCGACATCATTTGTTCCTTTCGTTCTATTAACCCCTGGTCCGTAGACCTCACACTTCGCCGCGCTATGACCATTTCTTTTACACTTGTTGCAAAGTTTGGTGCAGAACCCCGAGTGATACTTTTCACACCTTTGGCATAGCTGCTTCTGATTGTTGTTGTTGTTGCGGTTATTATTGTTGTTGGGATGATTGTTGTAGTTGCTGTTGCTGTCGTCGTTGTTGTTGTTGTTGTTGTTGGGCCGTTTGTTGTAGTTGCGATTGATGTTGCGATTGTTGGGATAATTGTTGCGATTATTGTTGTAATTGCTGCTGTTGTTGTATTGGTGATTCTTATCACCGTTTTCCTCCCACTTTCTTTTGACTTGCTTCACATTGGCCTCTTCAGCAGTCTGTTCTTTAATTCTTTCTTCAATCTGGTTCACTAGTTTGTGAGCCATTCTACATGCCTGTTGTATAGAGGCGGGCTCGTGTGAACTTATATCTTCTTGGATTCTTTCCGGTAATCCTTTCACAAATGCGTCGATCTTCTCTTCCTCATCTTCGAATGCTCCCGGACACAATAGGCACAATTCTATGAATCGTCTTTCGTACGTGGTAATATCAAATCCTTGGGTTCGTAACCCTCTAAGTTCTGTCTTGAGCTTATTGACCTCGGTTCTGGGACGGTACTTCTCGTTCATCAAGTGCTTGAATGCTGACCACGGTAGTGCGTACGCATCGTCTTGTCCCACTTGCTCTAGATAGGTATTCCACCATGTTAACGCAGAACCTGTGAAGGTATGCGTAGCGTACTTCACTTTGTCCTCTTCAGTACACTTACTTATGGCAAACACCGATTCAACCTTCTCGGTCCACCGTTTCAATCCGATTGGTCCTTCAGTTCCATCAAATTCCAAAGGTTTGTAGGCAGTGAATTCTTTGTAGGTGCATCCTACACGATTTCCTGTACTGTTAGATCCAAGGTTATTGTTGGTATGTAGCGCAGCCTGTAATGCGGCTATGTTTGAAGCTAGAAAAGTACGGAATTCCTCTTCATTCATATTCACGGTGTGTCGAGTAGTCGGTGCCATTTCCTTCAAAATAGTTAAATGGAACAAGTTAATCATACAGAATATTAAGAGTAGTTAATAGTATTTCGTAGCATAATATGAACTCATTTATAAAAGCTTTTTCTTCATATTAGCGTTTTATAAGTTTAAATTCGGGTAGTACCTACCCGTTAAGTTCATACTTAGTAGCTAATATACAACTCAACTACTACAATTCTATATGAAAAACTAATTATAATAATATTTCGCGTTCAAACTTTTACACAATATTTTACAAACTTACAATACCGCTTATTTTACATATAGCATGAAATATAGCACACAATAAATTAGATACAAGATGGTTGTGATGATAATTCTAGCTAGTACACAAGTCGTTCCGCAAAGGCAATAAAGACACGTAATTCATACGTCCAGAAACAAGTCATGCATTCTGGTTTTACTAGGATTACTTCCCATCCTTGGTCTTGTGGAACATAACCATTATGGCCGTTGATAAGACAGCGTGTTGTAACGTCGTCAAAGGGACGAGGGTTACGTAATGTCCAACAGTCCCGTAACAATCTAAAAACCTCATTTCTTACCCCAATTACCGACTCCGTCACTTGTGGAAATGTTTTGTTTAATAGTTGTAGCCCGATGTTCTTGTTCTCACTTTGGTGAGAAGCGAACATTACTAATCCGTAAGCATAACATGCTTCTTTATGTTGCATGTTAGCCGCTTTTTCTAAATCACGAAGTCCAATATTCGGATATATTGAGTCAAAATAATTTCTTAACCCATTGCGTAAAATAGCATTTGGGTTCCCCGCAATATATGCATCAAAGTAAACACATCGTAACTTATGGATTTCCCAATGTGATATCCCCCATCTTTCGAACGAAAGCCTTTTATAAACCAAGGCATTCTTTGAACGTTCTTCGAATGTCTTACAAACTGATCTCGCCTTAAATAGTTGTGCCGAAGAATTCTGACTGACTCTAGACAAGATTTCATCAATCATGTCTCCGGGTAGGTCTCTTAAAATATTGGGTTGTCTATCCATTTTGTGTTTTTATACTGTAAAATAGACAAGAGTTAGATTCATAAAAAAAATACTTATTAATACAAGCAATTTTTACATATATCATAAAGCATAAGCACACTATATTACATATATTACACCACACGAATACAACTATCTTATTCCGACTCGCTTGTTTCTTCTTCTTCGATTTTGGTTCGTTTTGCCAAGTTTCTAGGGATATATGATGTTCCCCTAATACGAGCCGTCGTTATCCACATTGGTTTAGAAAAACCTGGTGGTTTAGAGGTTCCCGGGTCATTGTTACAACTTAAGGACTTCGGAGGTTGACGATACATATAAAGTTCATCGGGGTTGGAATTAGATTTCTCTATTTTTATGCCCTTTCCCTTATTATTTTCTTTTGCCTTTTTAAATTCAGTTGGGGTAATTTCTATAACATCATCGGAATTCTCGTCGGAATCCGATTCATCGGAGAATTGGTAATCCTCCCAATATTTTGCTTCCTTGGCGGAAACACCATTGACCATAATTAACCTTGGTCGGTTGGTTGGGGATTTTCTTTTACTTAACCGTTTTATTATTTCCCCCACCGGTTCTATTTCTTCATCCGGTTCCGATTCTTCTTCCGGTTCCGATTCTTCTTCCGGTTCCGACTCTTCTTCCGGTTCCTCTTCGGGAACTTGTGAATCAGTCCACGAATCATTCCAATTTACATTTGACTCTTCATTATTATTAGGTGAGTCAATGGGACTTGTTCTAGAGGTAGACATCTATCACATAATATCAAACGCGTTAAGAGATTAATATATCACATAATATTCACATGTTAAAAATATATAGTTTCCAACAAAATTTGTTAAGCAATCATTTTTCAAGTAAACACGGTCGAAGTCCAGACTCACTAATGCATCCTAACAAACTCGATAAGACACACTAATGCAAAATTCTGGTTCTCTAAGACCAACGCTCTGATACCAACTGAAATGTCCCGTTCTTATTGATTAAAAACGTTCCATATTAATTGATTTCGTTGCGAGGTTTTGACCTCTATATGAGACGTTTTTCAAAGACTGCATTCATTTTAAAACAAACCATAACCTTTATTTCATCAATAAAGGTTTAAAAAGCTTTACGTAGATTATCAAATAATGATAATCTAAAATATCCTGTTTACACACGACCATTACATAATGGTTTACAATACAAATATGTTACAACAAAATAAGTTTCTTGAATGCATTTTTTACACAATATCATACAAGCATGGACTCCAAATCTCGTCCTTATTTAAGTATGCGACAGCGGAAGCTCTTAATAATCACCTGAGAATAAACATGCTTAAAACGTCAACAAAAATGTTGGTGAGTTATAGGTTTAACCTATATATATCAAATCATAATAATAGACCACAAGATTTCATATTTCAATACACATCCCATACATAGAGATAAAAATCATTCATATGGTGAACACCTGGTAACCGACATTAACAAGATGCATATATAAGAATATCCCCATCATTCCGGGACACCCTTCGGATATGATATAAATTTCGAAGTACTAAAGCATCTGGTACTTTGGATGGGGTTTGTTAGGCCCAATAGATCTATCTTTAGGATTCGCGTCAATTAGGGTGTCTGTTCCCTAATTCTTATTTTACCAGACTTAATAAAAAGGGGCATATTCGATTTCGATAATTCAACCATAGAATGTAGTTTCACGTACTTGTGTCTATTTTGTAAATCATTTATAAAACCTGCATGTATCCTCATCCCAAAAATATTAGATTTTAAAAGTGGGACTATAACTCACTTTCACAGATTTTTACTTCGTCGGGAAGTAAGACTTGGCCACTGGTTGATTCACGAACCTATAACAATATATACATATATATCAAAGTATGTTCAAAATATATTTACAACACTTTTAATATATTTTGATGTTTTAAGTTTATTAAGTCAGCTGTCCTCGTTAGTAACCTACAACTAGTTGTCCACAGTTAGATGTACAGAAATAAATCGATAAATATTATCTTGAATCAATCCACGACCCAGTGTATACGTATCTCAGTATTGATCACAACTCAAACTATATATATTTTGGAATCAACCTCAACCCTGTATAGCTAACTCCAACATTCACATATAGAGTGTCTATGGTTGTTCCGAAATATATATAGATGTGTCGACATGATAGGTCGAAACATTGTATACGTGTCTATGGTATCTCAAGATTACATAATATAAAATACAAGTTGATTAAGTTATGGTTGGAATAGATTTGTTACCAATTTTCACGTAGCTAAAATGAGAAAAATTATCCAATCTTGTTTTACCCATAACTTCTTCATTTTAAATCCGTTTTGAGTGAATCAAATTGCTATGGTTTCATATTGAACTCTATTTTATGAATCTAAACAGAAAAAGTATAGGTTTATAGTCGGAAAAATAAGTTACAAGTCGTTTTTGTAAAGGTAGTCATTTCAGTCGAAAGAACGACGTCTAGATGACCATTTTAGAAAACATACTTCCACTTTGAGTTTAACCATAATTTTTGGATATAGTTTCATGTTCGTAATAAAAATCATTTTCTCAGAATAACAACTTTTAAATCAAAGTTTATCATAGTTTTTAATTAACTAACCCAAAACAGCCCGCGGTGTTACTACGACGGCGTAAATCCGGTTTTACGGTGTTTTTCGTGTTTCCAGGTTTTAAATCATTAAGTTAGCATATCATATAGATATAGAACATGTGTTTAGTTAATTTTAAAATTCAAGTTAGAAGGATTAACTTTTGTTTGCGAACAAGTTTAGAATTAACTAAACTATGTTATAGTGATTACAAGTTTAAACCTTCGAATAAGATAGCTTTATATGTATGAATCGAATGATGTTATGAACATCATTACTACCTTAAGTTCCTTGGATAAACCTACTGGAAAAGAGAAAAATGGATCTAGCTTCAACGGATCCTTGGATGGCTCGAAGTTCTTGAAGCAGAATCATGACACGAAAACAAGTTCAAGTAAGATCATCACTTGAAATAAGATTGTTATAGTTATAGAAATTGAACCAAAGTTTGAATATGATTATTACCTTGTATTAGAATGATAACCTACTGTAAGAAACAAAGATTTCTTGAGGTTGGATGATCACCTTACAAGATTGGAAGTGAGCTAGCAAACTTGAAAGTATTCTTGATTTTATGTAACTAGAACTTGTAGAATATATGAAGAACACTTAGAACTTGAAGATAGAACTTGAGAGAGATCAATTAGATGAAGAAAATTGAAGAATAAAAGTGTTTGTAGGTGTTTTTGGTCGTTGGTGTATGGATTAGATATAAAGGATATGTAATTTTGTTTTCATGTAAATAAGTCATGAATGATTACTCATATTTTTGTAATTTTATGAGATATTTCATGCTAGTTGCCAAATGATGGTTCCCACATGTGTTAGGTGACTCACATGGGCTGCTAAGAGCTGATCATTGGAGTGTATATACCAATAGTACATACATCTAAAAGCTGTGTATTGTACGAGTACGAATACGGGTGCATACGAGTAGAATTGTTGATGAAACTGAACGAGGATGTAATTGTAAGCATTTTTGTTAAGTTGAAGTATTTTGATAAGTGTATTGAAGTCTTTCAAAAGTGTATGAATACATATTAAAACACTACATGTATATACATTTTAACTGAGTCGTTAAGTCATCGTTAGTCGTTACATGTAAATGTTGTTTTGAAACCTTTAGGTTAACGATCTTGTTGAATGTTGTTAACCCATTGTTTATTATAACAAATGAGATGTTAAATTGTTATATTATCATGATATTATGATATATAATATATCTCAGTATGATGTATATACAGTTAAATGTCGTTACAACGATAATCGTTACATATATGTCTCGTTTCGAAATCATTAAGTTAGTAGTCTTATTTTTACATATGTATTTCATTGTTAATACACTTAATAATATATTTACTTATCATTTAACATAATTAACCAAGTGTATCAATATCTTAATATGATTCATATGTACCTAGTAAGACGTTGTTATAACGATAATCGTTATATATATCGTTTTCGAGTTTCTTAAATTAATAGTCTCATTTTTATGTATATAACTCATTGTTAAAATACCTAATGAGATACATACTTATAATAAAAACATGTTAACTATATATATAACCATATATATGTCATCGTATAGTTTTTACAAGTTTTAGCGTTCGTGAATCACCGGTCAACTTGGGTGGTCAATTGTCTATATGAAACATATTTCAATTAATCAAGTCTTAACAAGTTTGATTGCTTAACATGTTGGAAACATTTAATCATGTAAATATCAATCTCAATTAATATATATAAACATGGAAAAGTTCGGGTCACTACAAAATGTAGTTGCCGATGCCCTTAGTCGAAAATACGATGTTAAACGTGTTCGTGCCTTAAACCTGAAAATCAAATCAAATCTTATATCACGAATTTGCGAAGCTCAACTGAAAGCTATTAAACCAACACTTATCGAAGGTGAAGGACCTATCGGTTTCGAGAACCAACTCCAAGTGAAAGCTAATGGTATACGGTACTTTGGCAACGGAATTTGGGTTCCTCGCTTCGGTAATCTCCGTGAACTAGTCTTGGATGAAGCGCATAAGACTAGGTATTCTATTCATCCAGGTTCCAGTAAGATGTACCACGATGTGAAGGAATTCTACTGGTGGCCTAACATGAAAACCGACATTGCTACTTATGTTAGTAAGTGTCTCACTTGTTTGAAAGTCAAGGCTTAACATCAAAAGCCTTCTGGTCTGTTGACACAACCCGATATTCCGCAGTGGAAGTGGGAATGTATCGCTATGGACTTTATTACTAAATTGCCCAAGACTTCTAGTGGAAATGATACTATATGGGTCATAGTAGATCGTCTTACTAAATCTGCTCATTTTTTACCGATCAAGGAGACCGACAAATGGAGAGATTATCACAACTGTATATCAAAGAAATTGTCTCTCGTCATGGTGTTC
The DNA here is from genome assembly GCF_046630445.1 of Rutidosis leptorrhynchoides. NCBI lineage: Eukaryota > Viridiplantae > Streptophyta > Magnoliopsida > Asterales > Asteraceae > Rutidosis > Rutidosis leptorrhynchoides. The sequence continues at coordinate 673,583,858 of NC_092333.1, read as the reverse complement.
ATATATCAATCATATCCGATCGCGACAGTAGATTCACTTTCAGATTCTGGAAATCCTTACAAACTACTCTTGGAACTCAACTCGACATGAGTACTGCTTATCATCCGTAAACCGATGGTCAAGGTGAACGAACCATTCAAACATTGGAAGATATGCTTCGCGCTTGTGTTATCGACTTCGGCAAAGGCTGGGATAGACATCTGCCTTTGGTTGAATTTTCTTATAACAACAGTTATCACTCTAGCATTAAAGCTGCACCTTTTGAAGCTCTATATGGACAAAAGTGTAGATCCCCTCTGTGTTGGGATGAACTTGAGGATAGACATTTAACTGGTCCTGAAATTATTCACGAAACTACCGAAAAGATCGTTTAAATCAAGCAACGTTTAGAAACTGCCCGTAGCCGACAGAAGAGTTATGCCGATAAGAAACGAAAGGACATCGAATACCAAGTTGGAGATAAAGTTATGTTGAAAGTATCCCCTTGGAAAGGTGTTGTCTGTTTCGGTAAACGAAGTAAACTCAGTCCACGATATGTTGGACCTTTCACAATCACTGAAAGAATTGGTCCCGTGGCATATCGATTAGAACTACCAACCGAACTCAGTCAAGTACATGATGTGTTTCATGTCTCAAATCTTAAACGGTGTATTGCTGATGACACTCTCGTTATTCCTTTGGATGACATTCGATTGATGATAAAATGCACTTCATAGAGGAACCCGTAGAAGTCATGGACCGATATGCTAAACGCTTAAAACAAAGCACCATACCTATTGTTAAGATCCGTTGGAATTCACGACGTGGCCCCGAGTATACCTGGGAACGTGAAGACCAAATGAAACAGAAATATCCCCATCTCTTCTCAACCGCTGATGCATCCGAGAAGTCTACCTAAAACTTCGGGACGAAGTTTTTATTAACGGGGAGGTACTGTAACAACCCTCACTTTTTGACTTCTAAATTTACTGAATTAACCCTAGGGTTATCTGCCTGACTACATGTATTAAGGGTTGTTATATACAATTAAATATTGACCGAATAGTAATTTTTAGTCAACAATGTATGCTTAAATAAATAATATATTATTAATTTATATAATTTGACATAATTTAACTAAGTATATAAACTTTGTATCACTTTTATTATTTAGTTAATGTATTATATATTTAACTATATAATAAATCCAATTATATATAAATGTAGTAATATTTACAAACTTACTAAAACTATAGTTTAATAATTAAAATCATAATTATTATTAAAAATACAAAATACTGAATTATTTATTATTTTTATGCAAAATTTGTATTTATTAATTAAAAAAAATATTGACAAATATTCTTGGAAAAGTACTAAATCAATTTGTTTATTTATATAAAAAAAATCCTTAAAATAAATGAATTTAAAAAAAAAAAAAATAAATAAAATACTTTTTAATTAAAAATTATAATGGAAAAACTACTTTTATTATTTTATTTTGTGCATTATCCCATGACCTAATATTTAATACTTTTGAATTTTAAAATCCCATTAAAAATTAAAATATTTCTTTTTCTTTTAATTATTTTATTCTTTTTACCTAATTTTTTCAAGTATAAATACCCCTCATTTCTCATTCAAACTCACACTAAAATTTCTCTCATTCTCTCTTTGAAGAATTACTACTATTAAGTATTCTTTTCTTACTTTTTACTTTTTACTTCGGTTTATTATTTTTTTTTTATCAAAACATGTAAATAATGTTATAAATTATATGCAATTAAAAATAAAATAAGTAACATGTTATAATCAGTAATATATGTTACTAAAAATTATAAAAGTATTTTTATGAATTAATATATAGGAATTATAATTAAAATCGAATTTATGAATATATATGTATATACGCACCTAACGTGAAGGTTATAATTAAAGATAGCGTACAAAGACTTCAAACATCACCACTACTTGTGGCCTAGGGTGATCCTTGTTACCATTATGGGATGCTTGTGGATCTCAAATGCCAAGACTTAGATTCTGGTCAAGAGATCCTGGGCCACTCGGTAACAATAAATCATTCGAGTGACTTGCATGTTAGCAACGAAGTTTGGACGAGATTGTACAACATCTTTGTTAAGAATTATAACCCAAACATTTTTAAACTATAAGCTTACTATAAGTGGAAGCTTTCTATAAATAGTAAGTTTCCAAAAATGGAAACTTTTGAGAAATAGGAACTATTCTCGAAAACCGTCACTGTCAATATAGTTGCTATATTAATAAACATACTTTATGTCAGTTAGACATTAACTAATCAAACGTTATACCTCTAGATTGATATCCAGATCACTTACTTGCTTTACTTTCCTTCTTACGTGGAATACTTCAACTGCTATTTAAGGTGAATTCATAGCCCCTCTTTATTGCTAGCAAAATTACTTACTTTACTTAGGGTGAGACACATGCTGTTTTTACTTTTTACAATTTAGACACAAGTACCAAACTGTTAAACTATGCTATACCCGGCTATGTCCGACTAAGTCCCTACAGTGATATTTTTAATTGCTGCTGCATGCTTAATTATTGGGGGTAGGCCTATCGGGAGTAACGTCCCCGATACATTTGACTAAGTCTTTGTATTACTTGATAATGAAATTAAACCGACAAGGACAGACACAACTTGTCTTGGGGCAAACTTGAACGTTTAGTCTAAATATCACGCTTTGGCATAACTTTTTGATCCTGCGGGAGATCAACTTTACAAACTAAATCTTGTGGTCTAAAACAACGGTCAAACTTTTGTTAAACCTATGAACTTCACTCAACCTTTTGGTTGACACTTTAGCATGTTTTGTCTCAGGTGCTGTTTGATTCAAGCTTACTTATCTACTGCTTATGTGATGCTACTTGGACATAGGATCAAGAGATTATCGCATTTATTACTATTGCATTTAAACATTTACTTTACTCCTTTGTAACGACATTTCATTTTCCACTGCGTACTCAATAAAGTTTAACTTTCTCATTTAGTATTGTTCTCGTTATTATAATATGTTGGTATATTTTGATATTAAGTCACATTTCGCCCAGGCCCTAACTGGGGGTTTGATAGATTGGTATCAGAGCATAACCAGGCTGTTATAGAGAACCAGGATTGCATTTTTGTGTGTGCCTTATGTGTTAGCTAGGGTGCCTTAGCAATATAGGAAACTATAACCTTTCCTGCCTTAGACTTAAAGCACTTAGGATTACCTTATAATCTTAACAACCTTGCTTTGATAATCTTGGCTTAAAATGCTAATCAAAGTCTCTTTCCTAATGTTAGAATGTCTAATTTTCATCAAGCGAACAAAATGACTCTTTTCAAGCCGACCGAAGAAGATACTAAATGGTCTTCTACTGAAAGACCAACCCAAAGTCCACCTTATGGCTTTGGTGGTCCTAGTTCACCAAACTATAGTTCGGATACTTTACCTAATTCTCCCGATCACTACCCGACCCCGAAAACTGAAGACAAGGGGAAACGTCCTGCGGAAACTAGTCCGTCAAGGAAAAGAGTCTGATCTCCTTCTTATGATGATGCTGCTAAGTATGAGATCATGAGCCTGCGAAAAGATACCGAGAGAAACTTGGAAGGTTTGCTTCGCCACGTGGCGAGAATGAAGGTTCGTATGGATGAGAAGGATCGCGAAATTAAGAAACTCTTGGAGGTAAATGAAAGGACCCGTTCATATACATTATAAACGATTCACAATAGTTGATTACATTGCGAGGTATTTGACCTCTATATGATACATTTTACAAACATTGCATTCGTTTTTAAAAGACAAACTTTCTTTACATCGAAAATTGACAGGCATGCATACCATTTCATAATATCCACTATCCAACTATAAATTGATTTAATAATAATCTTTGATGAACTCAATGACTCGAATGCAACGTTCTTCGAAATATGCTATGAAAGACTCCAAGTAATATCTTTAAAATGAGCAAATGCACAGCGGAAGATTTCTTTAACACCTGAGAATAAACATGCTTTAAAGTGTCAACCAAAAGGTTGGTGAGTTCATTAGTTTATCATAATCATTTATTTCCATCATTTTAATAGACCACAAGAATTTCATTTCCAGTTCTCATAAATATACGTCCCATGCATAGAGACAAAAATAATCATTCATATGGTGAACACCTGGTAACCGACATTAACAATATGCATATAAGAATATCCCCATCATTCCGGGATCCTCCTTCGGACATGATATAAATTTCGAAGTACTAAAGCATCCGGTACTTTGGATGGGGTTTGTTAGGCCCAATAGATCTATCTTTAGGATTCGCGTCAATTAGGGTGTCTGTTCCCTAATTCTTAGATTACCAGACTTTAATAAAAAGGGGCATATTCGATTTTGATAATTCAACCATAGAATGTAGTTTCAATTACTTGTGTCTATTTCGTCAAACATTTATAAAAGCGCATGTATTCTCAGTCCCAAAAATATAAAGGGTAAAAAGGCAAATGAAACTCACCATACTGTATTTCGTAGTAAAAATACATATAACGTCATTGAACAAGTGCAAGGTTGGCCTCGGATTCACGAACCTATATTAATTATATATATTTATATGTTGGTCAATATTTGTATAGCAATTTAGGTCAGGTCATAGTGTAATCCTATCCTATAGCTCGAGTCTGACTCTACAGTATAGTAACATGTTATATTACTCATGCTCAATTAAGATTCTAGTAAAAGGTGACGTGTGAAACAACGTAACACAAATGGTTTCATAATCATAAAATAGTATTTTAGTTTTTTTTTTTTTTTTTTTTTTTTTTTTTTTTTTAGAGAAAATCAACACAAAAAGTTAACTGAAAAGTTAACAGGAAAAGTCAAAGTTCAAAGTCAAAAGTCAAAGGTTAAAGTCAAAAGTCAAAGGTCAAAGTAAAAATGAGGTCGCATGCAAATATATAATAACTTATACAAAAATGATTTTCGGTCAAACATGACTAAACGGGCCACTTCAGCTAATTTTAGAAAAATCATCGGAACTCCGATTGATAAACGGTCAAAGATAAAAGTTACACATTACCAAAAAGATTAAGCATAAATATTACAGAAGTAAACTAAACCTAGACAACTCGTAGTTACCAACACGTTTTCGGCGTTTTAAAGTTAATTTTTCAGCTTTAATAAATTTACAAAAGTGACCGAGTAGCCTACTTTGGAGATTTTTAGAAAATTCCTCAAAACTCGTATTGACAAACGGTCAAAGCCTGCAAATTCTTGTTACCACAAAGATATAACATGATTTTTGGCAAGAGTAAATACATATCAGGCCGACCATGAAAACTGATACAAAACTGAAACTTTTAAATAAAAAAAATTTCAGCTCTTTTTAGAATTTTAAAATGTGACCAAACTGTCAACTTTGATGATTTTTAGAAAAATCGTCGAGACTCGAATTGACAAACGGCCAGAGTCGTTTGTTAGACCTTACAGCAAAGAATTCAGTGGTATTTTTTTTATATATGAAACAACGCAGATCAGCGAGAATTTCAGTTCCCGTTTCGACATTTCATCAAAATTTGCAAAACTTCTTTTGTCCATAACTTGACAACCGTTCAACGAAACGAGACGTGCTTTATATGAAAATTCATCTACTCGACGAGTAGAATCCAAATAACCACTTTTTATAACCCAGAAAATTATTTCACTAATTATCATCAGCAATTTTAATTACGAAATTAATTATGCAATTTGTTTATTTCATAACTTTCTAACCGTTATTTGGATTCAAGTGATTCTTAAACCAAAATTCAACTATTTTTCGCTAGCTTTCCAACGACATGCATATCTTATACCTTATCTCAATCGTATATGTAACTAATTTAGGAATCAACATAACCTATCTAATGGCAATATCAAAAGTACAAGCATGTATAATCCTATATACTCGAGCACTAGTCAGGGATACACTATTAGTATGTAAAAATTAAATTATGAGTACTCACATATCAATATTGAGATTCAATATTGCAGGAAAGATACATAAACGCAACGGAGATGATAAACACTATATTGACCTCACGAGCATACCCATGAACCATACTCAATCACCTCCATAGCTATAACCCATAATTTCCTTAATCATATCCCACTCCAAAAAACAACTTCGAAATCACTCGGACAGCACTCCGTCGTAATATTTTATGTATACTAATAATATCTTGAGATAATACGGAGTAAATATATATATGTAAATCGATTGAGAGAGTTTAGAGAAAACTATTTTCAAGTTTCTATGAAATAATGAAACCTATTGAATTCTATTTATAATAGATTTTTGAATTATTAAAGTGAATTATTAAAGTATGAATTATTAAAGTGAATTATTAAAGTATGAATTATTAAAGTGAATTATTAAAGTATGAATTATTAAAGTGAATTATTAAAGTATGAATTATTAAAGTGAATTATTAAAGTATGAATTATTAAAGTTAAAGTAAAGTAAAAATAAAGTAAAGGTAAAGTTTAAGTATAGTAAAAGTATAAAACTATGTACGTATAATACGCGTATAATATATATAATATTAATTTAAATCGTTATATATATTTAATAAAATAAAATATAAATATCGTTATCTTTATCATACTAGTTAAGTAATGAGTTGTCAAAAGTGGTTCTAGATATTTATAAAAGTTATATACGTTTTAATAATAAAGTTATTTTTAAACTGAAAACGTTTTTGTACGTTTGAAACTAAATAGATCAATCGAGTTTTTATGAGATTCAATCTTCCACTATCCTTTGTCTAGTTCTCAATGATTGACAATTTGTTCATATTTATAAATCACTTTACCATTTTCCAAATATTGTTAAAAAGAAAAGATTTCTCAAATCAACGTGGGCTTTTCAACAGAGACTTGTAATCATAATTTAATATATCTGATAATTCAATCATTTGATCTTATCTTCTAATTCCATTGATAAACATTTTGAAACAGATACAATCATATAAAGTATTTAATCTAATATTTTGTTTACGTTTCAAGTTATAATATATATACACATATACATATATAATCATATTCGTTTAATGGTTCGTGAATCGTTGGAACTTGGTCGAGGTTGAATGAATGTATGAACATAGTTTAAAATTCTTGAAATTTAACTTAACAAATATTGCTTATCGTGTCGGAAACATATAAAGATTAAAGTTTAAATTTGGTTGGAAATTTCCGGGTTGTCACAGTACCTACCCGTTAAAGAAATTTCGTCCCGAAATTTGAGTGGAAAGGTCGTGAATGATAATAAGTATGTTTTCATGATGCACACGGGCTGAAAATTAGAGTTTTATCATCAGCGAATAATTTGGATAAACAATCCATTTATATGAAGAGTACGAATGAAGCTAACATAGAAGAGTGAAATGAGTAAGTGTAGATTCATCTTATCATTTGACGTAGATATGATTGATTCCCAGATTTTAAGGGATTTGAAGAAAATCTTCTTAATAAGATTTGACTCTCCGGTAATCAAGGGAATTAGGATCCGCTTTAAATGAGATCATCCATTTTAATTGTTCTGTCAGAGATTTTCTTATAAATTCACCTCCTTCGTTTCCTTACAACTCACACCATCTGTTGATGCATTTTATGCAAGTCCCTAGACATCTGCCCACGTCCATTGCAGGTACAACAGTTTACAGGCCACCATGATTGCTCGTTATTATCCTATCCGTATTTGTATGTGGTTACAGGAACTGCAGGAACGAGATTTAGATGTTTGACTATGTTAGACTTAGTCAGACGTACGAGTGAAGCCTCACTAGTACGGCTGACAGTCTCATACGCATGGTTGATGCTGAGCTAAGTCACAATTACAACATAAATGATAAGACACGAGTGAGTGATCACCCGTACGGTTGATGAAGCCAACTCGTACGTGTGATGAATGAATCATATGGGTGTGTCAACAGCAGGGGTATATAAAGTCTTATGTTCTTCATTTTAGGTTAAGCCTCTCATTTGTTACACACACTCAGATCTAGTGAGCTCCTTCGATTCTCTCTCAGTCCAAATCACCCAGGTGGTGAATAATAGCTCTAGGTGTTGATCTAATCACACTTGATTTAGTTGTGGTTTGACTAAATTAATCAAAAAAAAACTTAACCTATTCACTAGAGGGTTTGATTCACTTATTCTGCCATTGTGTGAGTTAAATCTGTTGATTTCTAAGTTCCTAGTCATGTTTCATCACCTTCTATTCTTTCTCCCTCAACTCATATTTTAAAGTATTCATCAATATGCTCCATCCAGTTCTGATTCTCGATATACTTCTAACTTTCATATCGGTCATTCTTCTTTTTTTTTTCATCTACCGCCGGAAGAATCTATTTACTTCTACTATACTCTTGGGTTTATAGTGTTCCTAGTTCTCCCGTGTCTTTATATTGCTATATGCATCGATATATATGGTTTATAATTTCTGGTTTGTCGTTGGGCTTTATATGTTCCCTTATATTTCAAAGTCTCTGCTTCTGTCTTCTATAATCATTATCATTCATAGTTAATGCTCTCTTTTATTTGCTGCAATTTATACCCCAATTTCTATTTCGGAGTTTTGTCCTTTCGTTTCTTCTTCTTGTGATTAAGCACCGCTTGTAATGGTCCAGAATTCACAGATATGAATTTTGAAATGAACATTGTTAATGTTCTAGGAAGGAAATTGTGATGGCACGATCTTGACTTGTCAAATTACTAAAATACCTTGGAAAAATCCGAATCATCAAGAAATATTTTCTTGATATTTTAGAGGTTAAATAGAATACAAGAGTCGTATAACATGGCACATGATGATGTTATGATCTGTGAATCATCACGTTCCATTTAGAAACTCAGCATGACTTACTGTAATATAATCACATTGATCAAGTGTCATTATATTATACTAATTCATGCTTCAGTTCCCAACACTACTTCAAAATATTCCTATTTTAAACTTGAATGTTTCAGAATTTAGAAACTAAAATAGTTTCTTTTATGATGTAATACAGATAGCGCGAAGAGGTAAATGATTTCAAATAAGAAAAATTAAGAAAATATCTTCAGAAATATGGAGGATATTTATAATGAAAGATATGATGATATTTTAGAATTTCTAATATCAGATGATGATGAAGAATATTGTCCGCAGGGGTTTAGAGTCAGGAGCAAGGTATTCGTTAATGACTTCAGCAGATACTGAATTATTTGGATCCTTTGAAGTCAGGTTCAGTCTTTGTAATTTGTCCACAGCCTCCTTCCTACTTTGCTCTATCCGTTTTCCAGTTCCAAGACTTCTCTTTTTCTGCGCTTTGCCAGCACACCTATTCATTATCATCAAACTTTTACTGTTAAGGTCGTTTATAGTTTTTTTGCTGCTTCATCAGTATTTTTCCATTTTCGGAGAACCAATTCGTAGTTCGAAGTGTTTTTCAGAATCTTCACATTCAAATTAAGTCCAGAAGATAGACGTTATATATACACATATAACTGTTGGCGTAGACATGCTGCGAGATTTCAAAATACTGATTGCTAATTCCCAATGATTCGTATGGAAATTCTCATTACAAGATGCGAATGCGTAAATGATGGGGTTTCAATGAATAATTATAATGACTTTTTGGAGAGGCTAAAGTCAAAGTGTAATGAAGTTGTTGATACATCTGTTAATAATGTGGTGGAATGTAAAAGGTTCCCTGGTAACGATGGTGTATATCTCAAGGTTATAATAAGGTTAGTCTGACTGAAAAGTCGAAGTTGACTTGCTGGAGCTGTGACAAAACTGGCTACTTTGAATAGGAGTCGCAAAGTTATTTTTGCTAATAAATGCTAAAGAATCTGACGCGGATACGTTGTTTAAACTTTTACTTTGGTTTCAAGAGTTTTTCGGGTACATAACTGTGGGTAACATGTGGTTGGATCATCATCTCGATTGCTCATCATTCGAAGTGTCTTCAGAAATTTTCGAAGGGTTTGAACACAGATTGTAATCGTTAACATACATTTGATGTTCTAACACAGTTTTGAAGTCAAAATATAGCTTGTGAAAGATGTAAGGATCTAAGAGTGATGATTTTGGTCATATCTCAAGTTGAATTTTGAGATTTCAAAATCAGAATATGTAATTAAATTTTGAATGAGTATGGTTGTTTTTATTTCTATAAAAGAATGTATATTGTTGTGAAAGTAGGGAGTATAATGGATGATTTGCTGAATCAGATTCGAAGAATGTAATATATTAATTGTGAATTTATATATCTCTCGGGTATTACCTACCCGTTAAAAAAATTTCACAATTAATATTTTGTACAAAAGAATTTTATTACAGTCTTTATGAAAATATATATATGTATATTTTCTTCAGATGTAACATAGATTTAATGAGTTAATGTTAAATTAAACTCATTTGATTTACGGTTGAAACTAGAATTGAATAATCTCTAAAGGCTTTAAAAAGTACATAACTTTTACGCAATATTTCTTTAATGACATTGAAATTATGAATCAATACTTCGTTATTTGTTGATGTATGATGTTCCGTTCGTGGAATTCTTGTGAATTTCGCAAAGTACGAATGATGTTATCTGAAAAGTTTCGGGTACATCGATGATGAAAGTGTAAAATCAAATATATACTTGATTTATTATGAATTGGAATTTGTTGAATTGGGACAGAGATTGTAGTTAACGCTGGTTAAGTTGTGGCCGAAGGACGTACATTATTGCATATTTGTAATATGAATTAACCAAGTAGTTAAGATTCACACACAATAGCTTAGCACGGAAAGATTTATTTTTATTTCAAAATATATAAAATATACATATAATTTCTTCAAAGGGAATGAGTTAATTCTTCATAACTCGTTGATACAATATACGGGTTATTGATTCGTAATGATGTCCACAGTGATTCTTGAACTGACGGAGTTTGTGATGTTATCTGTGTTGTTGATTCGGATGTTGACTGTACTGACGATGCTGGTAACGCTGACTGTACTGTTGATGCTGTTGGTAAAGCAAGTTTAGCTTGTTAATCACACACCATTTTTGTCAGGGTTTTTACTCTTCCTTCTATCATTTTGGTTCGCTTAACTGATTTATGGTTAGGGCTAGATTAGATAATCTCTAAGACTTTAGAGATTACATAATCGCCGCGGAATGTTTCTCCAATGAAGTTATGAATTAATACTTCGTCAGTTATTGTTGTTGGTACTCCTTGGTATCTATGGTGCGTATGACGTTGATGCTCGTGGGACAGATTGTGAAGTTGAGGTTTACGACGTGGTTGTGGTTGGAGGTGGTAATGGTACTGTTTGTAACATCCCGCGTTTTTCCGTTAAATGATTTTAACGCCCATCTTTTTCTTTTTAAATAATACCCTTCGTATCTAGATTCGTATCCTTTGTTATGTAACGTTTTAAATATTCTCGTTATCGGATTTCAATATCTCCCGTACTCCCGTGTAACTTAAAATATTCGATCGGTTAAATCCCGCACCCGCTTTGAAACTCGAGGGACCGGAGTTGCCAAATGGGCAAACTAGTTGACTAGGTCAACTAGTCAACCCATTTCTCATTCCATCATCTCCCTCACCTCTTTTCTCTCCATCTCAAGAACACACACACAAACCCATTCCATTCATTCATCATCTAAATTCAATCTTGGAAGCTCACAACAAATCCGATTACATTTTCGTGATCCTCTCTTCATTCTCTACGATTTGATACTAACTTCATCGATTTTGGGTAACATTTCTAAAACTCTAGATTTCTCAAATTCGTGTTTTTGACTTGATATGTTGTTAGTTAGTGTCTATGGCTCGTGTATAACATGAATATATGATTTGTATGCTCGATCTTGATGTTTAGGTGTAACTAGCTTGATAATGAAAAGTGTATGCTTAATCTTTGATTTTGGATGATGAAATGTGTTTAGATGTTAATGTTTGTGTGTTCAAAGTGTTAGTTACTTCAATAGCTTCGTTTGGTGTGTTGATTGACATGAAAACCTTACATTAACATGATTAGTGATTTTGAGGTTTGGTTAGGGTTTGACAACTCTTAAAACGAACTTTTGATGCGTTGAAAGCTTGTTAATGTTATTGATAAGTGTTTAGTTGTATTACACATTTCATTACCTTCAAAACAGCATATCACATGTATGAATTGGATTCCCGAAACTTGAATTTCAATTGATGAACTTGAAACCTTGTTTTGGAACATTTAACGAACTTTCGACGAGATTTTTGTTGTCTAAAATGATAAATTTGATTTAGGAAATGTATCTAGTTGTGTTCCTTGTCGAAAGAGCTTTCCGGTGATATAAAATACATGTCTTAATTGTTTGCGGATCATAAACTAGGATTGATTGAAGTTTGGCTCGTGTCTTGTGTTTTCTGCAAACAGAGCCTGGAAACCCCCTTGGACGCCGTCTAGCACCTCAGGACGCCGTCCCACCTTTTGAAACGGGACGCCGTCTAGCTCATCAGGACGCCGTCCCAGTCTTCAAAACAGGACGCCGTCCAGATATATGGGACGCCGTCCCAATAGCCTAAAACTGGCTGTTTGTTTTGGTCATTTGACATGAAAATGTTTGCTATGCTACGGACCTCCGATTAACATGAAACTTAGCCAACATGCTCATATATGATTATATAACTTAGAAAAATTGTCGGAAATCCAACCCGACCCCGTTGACTTTTCTGTTGACTTTGACCCGACCAAGATGACTTTTAATCAAACTTAACCAAATAATTGTGCAATCGTTCTAACATGTTTTTATACTTGTACCTTGCATGAAACATGACAATTTGATTCACATGCTAATAGGATCGAGTCTTAACGAGCCATAGGACTAATTGAACATCTTTGACCGTTTTGTGTTTACCGTTATTGATATAACCTATATGTTTAGGTCAAGACTAGCTTTGTCTTTGCACGCGTTTACTTGTTGAAGTACTCTATTAACTCTCGCGCTCAAGGTGAGATCATAGTCCCACTTTTTCAATCACTTTTATTCTTTACATCGTGGGCTGAGAAATACATACATTTCATACTTATTTACTTTTCATGCTTTTACATTGTGAACAAATACGAATACAAAGATGCATACGAGTTTGAACAAAAGTCCTCAATCCAATTATCATTAGTTCCACTTGCAGGGTGTAAGTGTAAGCGTGTAATTATGTTGTGTGGCCATACGGGTTTAACAAACCCTCATTCAGACGGTTCGCTACCGTTAGTGAATGAAATATAATTTCAACAATGTATAGTGTAAGTTCTAACACTAAATTCAAAATTCAGAGGGAAGATTCGGTTAAGTCTTGATAATTGGGTGCTCGTGATACAAATACTATTTTGGAATGTGAACGATTCTGGTTGAACAATTCTTAAAGAACCTTGTGGTTCAATACAATTTACTTGCTAAACCTATGATTTCACCAACGTTTTCGTTGACAGATTTCTATGTTTTTCTCAGGTCTTGCACGATATGTGATACATGCTTCCGCTCATTATTTGATACTTGCATTGGATGTCGAGTATACATGCTTTTCATGGAGCGTCTTTTGACTTTACTTTAAACCGTGTCGCCTAGATTTCATTCGTATTATAACGTTGTAACTTAACTATTGGTTGAACAATTCTTGTAAACCTTGGGAACAATCTTTATTTTGAAATGAAGGCGACATATTTTGGTCAAACGTTATCTTAAAGACTTATAATCAGGTAATGGGACCCACGTAGCCGACGCCGTCACTTGACGATTTGTCGGGGTCGCTACAGTTGGTATCAGAGCCTTGGTTGTAGGGATTTAGAGTTCATTTGTGTCCACCCCGAGTCATAGGGTACATAGGTGAATCTAGACTACAACCGGCATATAGACTGCAGTAGGAATTACTTGACTATTTGTGCATTTATACTCGAACTCTTCTATCATATCCAACTCGTATTCGATCTTGATCTTATGTTGATAAATTTTTGTTGACGCGCCACCTTGACTTTATGAAGAAATGTTAAATGCACATGAGAATCAGGGTAATATAATTTCCGGGATTATATTACGGTGATTCACATGGACGTTCCGACATTATGACATAAAGAATTTAGGGCGAGTCAAGGAAAATTTTCTCTCTATCCTTATTCCATACTCCGGTTAGTATTGTTGAAAATACTAACCAACGATATTCTTGTGTCTTGAAGGAACAATGGCTCCTCGTCGTGTACGCCGCAATGAAACTCCCGAACAAGCTCTCGAACGGATGATAACTACCGCCGTAGATGCGGCCATGGCCGGTCACTCATCCAACAACAATAATAATAACAACAACAACAACAACAATGGAGCCGGAAACTCAAACGAGGGATGCTCCTATAAAGCTTTCATGGGGTGCAAACCTCACACTTTTGATGGAACCGGGGGACCGGTCGTGCTCACCCGATGGTTTGAGCAAACGGAAGCCGTCTTTAGCATAAGCGGTTGTCGGGACCAAGACAAGGTCAAATACTCCACTCACACTTTCTCCGGAATTGCTCTAACATGGTGGAACACCTATGTTCAATCGGTGGGTACCGATGAAGCTCATGCCCTCTCTTGGGCCGATCTAAAGGAAAAGATGATTGTTGAATATTTTCCGCGCGAAGAAACCCGAAAGCTTGAGGAAGAACTAAGAGCTTTGAAAGCGGTCGGAAACGATCTTAAAGCTTATAATCAACGTTTCGCCGAACTATCCTTGATGTGTCCTAATCTTGTTAACCCCGAATCTCAAAGGATTGAGCTCTACATGCTCGGTCTTCCAAAAAGCATCAAACAAGGGGTGATGTCATCCAAACCCACTACTCATCAAGCCGCTATGAACATGGCTCGCCAACTAATTGAAACGGTTGACGAAATCGTAGTTCCGGCACCTAAGGCCGAGGATAAATCGGGCGGCAACAAAAGAAAGTGGGAACCCTCCCAAACAAGCAACAACAACCTTGCTAAGAAGCCTTACACCTCCGACGGCAAGAGGGGTTATACCGGACACCTACCGTATTGTAACGAGTGCTACAAACATCATTTAGGCGAATGTGGCAAACCATTTTGCTTGAAGTGTCAAAGAAGTGGCCATGTAGCCCACGATTGTAGGAATACCGCTTCCGTCGCTCAAAAGGAGCACAATGCACCCAAGACGGGTGTTTGTTTTGAATGTGGCCAACCGGGTCATTTTAGGAGTGCGTGCCCAAATAAGAAAATCAACCCCAACGCACGCCGTTAAACTTTCAACATCAACGCCTAGGATGCCCGAGACGACGATGGACTAGTCACGGGTATGTTTCTTCTCGAAATTCTCACGTTTCATGTTTATTCGATTCGGTTACCGTTAGACATTTTATAAACAAGTCTTTGACTCGTGCTCTTTACATTCCACTTTTTCCCCTAGATACTACTTAGACGATTTAAGTGACCAACGGAAAATATTGTGTGCCTATAAATTTTATTGGAGGATATACGTTAAGACTTTTGACTTGACACCTATAGAACTAGGGAGCTCGAAACCTATTCGTAAAAAAAAAAAAAAAAAAAAAACAAAAAAAAAAAAAAAATTGTTTCCCCATCATCTTGTATAGATTATTGTGAACTGAGTAATTTTCGGTTGGAAAACCGATACCCTCTCCCTCGCACCCATGACCTCATGATTTCTTGCATGAGTCCCGTGTGTATTCCAAAACGACCTCCGTTCCGGTTATCATCAATTGGGGGTTAAGTGAGACGATGTCTCCTAAGCCATTTCCGAACTCGCAACGTTAGTTGTAAATCTCTCTTAGTACCGTTTGATTTATTTAGGACTCCGTCCGTATTCATGAACCTCCTAAATCACGTATGCAACTTATCTAGACAAATCTGTTATCGTATTTATAGATGACGTCTTAACTTATTTAAGTAAAGAAGGAAAACGAACAACATCACCATCTTACGCTCGAACTTTTGAGAAAAGAGCAACTTTATACCAAATTCTCCGAGTGAGAATTTCTGTTGAACGAAGTCCAATTTTCTAGACCATAATGTTAATGGTCAAGGCATTACAATCAATCTCGAAATCAAGCCACATGTAATCAGGAAACTCTCCCCACTCAGACTTGTATTCGTAAAATCTTAGATCTCGTCTGTTATTACCGAAGATTCATTTCTGACTTTTCTCGTGTTACACGACTTTTAAACTCGTTAACTCACTAAGGAAAAACTATAAACCTCTACGTGCCCGAATCTTGAGCGTGATTCTTCACACCAACATTTCTAGTTAAATTCGTTATTTTGCACGAAGAAGTCGAATACTAAATTGTGGATCCGATCAATTTTCTCGTCATCACGTACCACACTACATACCTCTGATATTTCACCATTACCGTCTGATATTACTGGAATTTAAGATAACACACAATCCAACGATACTTCACTCTTCTTTGACTTAACGCCCTTGTGTTTCTGATAATCGGTCAACTATTATTCAACCCCGAACTATACAACTACGTGTACTACCTCGTTTCTCTTTCAGACTTCAACTTTTGACAACTAGAGGCACGTTATGGCAACCTCGAGATGTAAGCTCATCCTATTCAAAGTTCTCATTTCGCTCCTATCTTTATCGCTCGCACTTCCGTATAAGGAAACTCTTGTAACATATCTCAATGGATAGAAAAACTCTTCATATTACATTAGTATTCGCCACGAGGGTGAATAGTCCTAACGAACATTTTTGAGCCCTAACTAACTTGTTCAAACATATCTTAAGGAATTCTTTTTTTCTAATATGGTGTACCATTGCCAATGCCAATTACCTCGGATCAAAATACTCGTATCGCTTCTAGTTTTGCAAGAAACCTTGGGAAACCGCTTAGACATGAGTACCGCGTACCACCCACAAACAGACGAACCGAACAAACGAACGATTTACGTCTTCAAAAGACATGTTTCAAACTTGCATGGTCGCTTTTAGTAGATCCCTCTTACAACAGTAGTTACCACTCGTGTGTTCACACGCACTTTCCGAAACCCTATATGACCGCTAATGTCATACCCCTATTCGTTGGACCAAAGCATGTGGCAAACAAAACACCGAATCTTAACTCATCCAAGAAAACAACGATTGAGATAATCCAAGTCCGAGAAGGGCTCGAGACAACCCATTGTCGCCAGAAGAGTTATACCAAACTTAGAGGAGAACCTCACAAATCCCAGTGTGTAACCGCGTAATATTGAGAACCCGCACCTTGGAAGGGTGTAATCCGTTTCGGGAATCAGGGAAAGTTAAACCCGCGACATGTTAACCCTTTTGAAACCTTGGGGCGTATTGGAACCGCTCCCTACCGTTTAGAACTTCCGACTCAATTAAGTTTCCGTTTACCCTACATTTCGTGTAACAAACTTAGAAACGTGTCCTGCGGAACAGGAACGTGCAATCCTGCTGGATACATCAACTATCGATGACAAACTTCTCTTCATAGGAAAACCAGTTGAAACTGGGGATCGTAAAAACCGAACCTTAATGCAACGTAAAACCCTGACTATCCAAATTCATGAGAACCCTCAAGAACGTACTTTCACTTATTCATAGCATTGACAACGTAAAGTCTCGAGTAAGAGATATCGACTACTACTTCCAACTAAATTTCGGGACGAAATTTCTTTTGAGTTGTGGATAATGTAACATCCCGCGTTTTTCCGTTAAATGATTTTAACGCCCATCTTTTTCTTTTTAAATAATACCCTTCGTATCTAGATTCGTATCCTTTGTTATGTAACGTTTTAAATATTCTCGTTATCGGATTTCAATATCTCCCGTACTCCCGTGTAACTTAAAATATTCGATCGGTTAAATCCCGCACCCGCTTTGAAACTCGAGGGACCGGAGTTGCCAAATGGGCAAACTAGTTGACTAGGTCAACTAGTCAACCCATTTCTCATTCCATCATCTCCCTCACCTCTTTTCTCTCCATCTCAAGAACACACACACAAACCCATTCCATTCATTCATCATCTAAATTCAATCTTGGAAGCTCACAACAAATCCGATTACATTTTCGTGATCCTCTCTTCATTCTCTACGATTTGATACTAACTTCATCGATTTTGGGTAACATTTCTAAAACTCTAGATTTCTCAAATTCGTGTTTTTGACTTGATATGTTGTTAGTTAGTGTCTATGGCTCGTGTATAACATGAATATATGATTTGTATGCTCGATCTTGATGTTTAGGTGTAACTAGCTTGATAATGAAAAGTGTATGCTTAATCTTTGATTTTGGATGATGAAATGTGTTTAGATGTTAATGTTTGTGTGTTCAAAGTGTTAGTTACTTCAATAGCTTCGTTTGGTGTGTTGATTGACATGAAAACCTTACATTAACATGATTAGTGATTTTGAGGTTTGGTTAGGGTTTGACAACTCTTAAAACGAACTTTTGATGCGTTGAAAGCTTGTTAATGTTATTGATAAGTGTTTAGTTGTATTACACATTTCATTACCTTCAAAACGGCATATCACATGTATGAATTGGATTCCCGAAACTTGAATTTCAATTGATGAACTTGAAACCTTGTTTTGGAACATTTAACGAACTTTCGACGAGATTTTTGTTGTCTAAAATGATAAATTTGATTTAGGAAATGTATCTAGTTGTGTTCCTTGTCGAAAGAGCTTTCCGGTGATATAAAATACATGTCTTAATTGTTTGCGGATCATAAACTAGGATTGATTGAAGTTTGGCTCGTGTCTTGTGTTTTCTGCAAACAGAGCCTGGAAACCCCCTTGGACGCCGTCTAGCACCTCAGGACGCCGTCCCACCTTTTGAAACGGGACGCCGTCTAGCTCATCAGGACGCCGTCCCAGTCTTCAAAACAGGACGCCGTCCAGATATATGGGACGCCGTCCCAATAGCCTAAAACTGGCTGTTTGTTTTGGTCATTTGACATGAAAATGTTTGCTATGCTACGGACCTCCGATTAACATGAAACTTGGCCAACATGCTCATATATGATTATATAACTTAGAAAAATTGTCGGAAATCCAACCCGACCCCGTTGACTTTTCTGTTGACTTTGACCCGACCAAGATGACTTTTAATCAAACTTAACCAAATAATTGTGCAATCGTTCTAACATGTTTTTATACTTGTACCTTGCATGAAACATGACAATTTGATTCACATGCTAATAGGATCGAGTCTTAACGAGCCATAGGACTAATTGAACATCTTTGACCGTTTTGTGTTTACCGTTATTGATATAACCTATATGTTTAGGTCAAGACTAGCTTTGTCTTTGCACGCGTTACTTGTTGAAGTACTCTATTAACTCTCGCGCTCAAGGTGAGATCATAGTCCCACTTTTTCAATCACTTTTATTCTTTACATCGTGGCCTGAGAAATACATACATTTCATACTTATTTACTTTTCAT
Source organism: Rutidosis leptorrhynchoides (assembly GCF_046630445.1). Lineage (NCBI taxonomy): Eukaryota > Viridiplantae > Streptophyta > Magnoliopsida > Asterales > Asteraceae > Rutidosis > Rutidosis leptorrhynchoides. Next base: position 673,564,397 of record NC_092333.1, on the reverse strand, counting down.
GCTTTTACATTGTGAACAAATACGAATACAAAGATGCATACGAGTTTGAACAAAAGTCCTCAATCCAATTATCATTAGTTCCACTTGCAGGGTGTAAGTGTAAGCGTGTAATTATGTTGTGTGGCCATACGGGTTTAACAAACCCTCATTCAGACGGTTCGCTACCGTTAGTGAATGAAATATAATTTCAACAATGTATAGTGTAAGTTCTAACACTAAATTCAAAATTCAGAGGGAAGATTCGGTTAAGTCTTGATAATTGGGTGCTCGTGATACAAATACTATTTTGGAATGTGAACGATTCTGGTTGAACAATTCTTAAAGAACCTTGTGGTTCAATACAATTTACTTGCTAAACCTATGATTTCACCAACGTTTTCGTTGACAGATTTCTATGTTTTTCTCAGGTCTTGCACGATATGTGATACATGCTTCCGCTCATTATTTGATACTTGCATTGGATGTCGAGTATACATGCTTTTCATGGAGCGTCTTTTGACTTTACTTTAAACCGTGTCGCCTAGATTTCATTCGTATTATAACGTTGTAACTTAACTATTGGTTGAACAATTCTTGTAAACCTTGGGAACAATCTTTATTTTGAAATGAAGGCGACATATTTTGGTCAAACGTTATCTTAAAGACTTATAATCAGGTAATGGGACCCACGTAGCCGACGCCGTCACTTGACGATTTGTCGGGGTCGCTACACTGTTGGCGTTGATGATGGCGGTACTGGTTATGCTGCTGATGCTGCTGCTGGTGTTTGTAATCTCTGCACCATATTCTCCAAAGCCACTACCCGAGCGCGAAGCTAGTTGACTTCTTCTATTACACCGGGGTGATTGTCGGTTCGGACGAGTGGATAAATAAAATCTAAAATTTGATGTAATATATAATCGTGACGAGATACTCTGGAAATGAGTGAGAAAATGGTGTTTCGGATAGGTTCGCCGGTAAGTGCTTCAGGTTCTTCGTCAAGAGGGCAATGTGGTGGATGGAAGGGATCACCTTCTTCTTGTCTCCAATGATTGAGGAGGCTACGAACCCATCCCCAATTCATCCAGAATAGGTGATGACTGATTGGTTGATCCATTCCGGTCACACTGCTTTCGGAGCTTGAGTGAGATTCCATTTTGGAATCCGAGTGACTTGAACTAACGACGAATTTCATTTCGTACGATTTAATAAAGGATTTTTCGATATAAAATGATTTTTCTGGCTATCGGGTGATATTCTATTTACATAGGATATCTATATATATAGATCAAAAGATTTCGTAGATTACGGAGGAATTTGCGGGATATGTCAGGCAAAGTTTAAAGTAATAGATACGATAAGATATGATTTAGCAGATACGCTAAGATATGAATTTTGTCTATACACTACTCATACAATTAATGTAGCAAGATGTGTCTAGACTAATAATGATAAGTAGGTAATTTCATAAAGATGATAAGCAGATGATTTCCGACTAGAATGATAAGCAACACTTTTGACATGCAGACACGGTCGAAGTCCAGACTCACTAATGCATCCTAACGACTTATAAGTTAGACCCATTAATGCAGACCTGGTTCGCTAAGACCACCGCTCTGATACCAACTGAAAGGACCCGTTCATATACATTATAAACGATTCACAATAGTTGATTACATTGCGAGGTATTTGACCTCTATATGATACATTTTACAAACATTGCATTCGTTTTTAAAAGACAAACTTTCTTTACATCGAAAATTGACAGGCATGCATACCATTTCATAATATCCACTATCCAACTATAAATTGATTTAATAATAATCTTTGATGAACTCAATGACTCGAATGCAACGTTCTTCGAAATATGCTATGAAAGACTCCAAGTAATATCTTTAAAATGAGCAAATGCACAGCGGAAGATTTCTTTAACACCTGAGAATAAACATGCTTTAAAGTGTCAACCAAAAGGTTGGTGAGTTCATTAGTTTATCATAATCATTTATTTCCATCATTTTAATAGACCACAAGAATTTCATTTCCAGTTCTCATAAATATACGTCCCATGCATAGAGACAAAAATAATCATTCATATGGTGAACACCTGGTAACCGACATTAACAATATGCATATAAGAATATCCCCATCATTCCGGGATCCTCCTTCGGACATGATATAAATTTCGAAGTACTAAAGCATCCGGTACTTTGGATGGGGTTTGTTAGGCCCAATAGATCTATCTTTAGGATTCGCGTCAATTAGGGTGTCTGTTCCCTAATTCTTAGATTACCAGACTTTAATAAAAAGGGGCATATTCGATTTCGATAATTCAACCATAGAATGTAGTTTCAATTACTTGTGTCTATTTCGTCAAACATTTATAAAAGCGCATGTATTCTCAGTCCCAAAAATATAAAGGGTAAAAAGGCAAATGAAACTCACCATACTGTATTTCGTAGTAAAAATACATATAACGTCATTGAACAAGTGCAAGGTTGGCCTCGGATTCACGAACCTATATTAATTATATATATTTATATGTTGGTCAATATTTGTATAGCAATTTAGGTCAGGTCATAGTGTAATCCTATCCTATAGCTCGAGTCTGACTCTACAGTATAGTAACATGTTATATTACTCATGCTCAATTAAGATTCTAGTAAAAGGTGACGTGTGAAACAACGTAACACAAATGGTTTCATAATCATAAAATAGTATTTTAGTTTTTTTTTTTTTTTTTTTTTTTTTTTTTAGAGAAAATCAACACAAAAAGTTAACTGAAAAGTTAACAGGAAAAGTCAAAGTTCAAAGTCAAAAGTCAAAGGTTAAAGTCAAAAGTCAAAGGTCAAAGTAAAAATGAGGTCGCATGCAAATATATAATAACTTATACAAAAATGATTTTCGGTCAAACATGACTAAACGGGCCACTTCAGCTAATTTTAGAAAAATTATCGGAACTCCGATTGATAAACGGTCAAAGATAAAAGTTACACATTACCAAAAAGATTAAGCATAAATATTACAGAAGTAAACTAAACCTAGACAACTCGTAGTTACCAACACGTTTTCGGCGTTTTAAAGTTAATTTTTCAGCTTTAATAAATTTACAAAAGTGACCGAGTAGCCTACTTTGGAGATTTTTAGAAAATTCCTCAAAACTCGTATTGACAAACGGTCAAAGCCTGCAAATTCTTGTTACCACAAAGATATAACATGATTTTTGGCAAGAGTAAATACATATCAGGCCGACCATGAAAACTGATACAAAACTGAAACTTTTAAATAAAAAAAATTTCAGCTCTTTTTAGAATTTTAAAATGTGACCAAACTGTCAACTTTGATGATTTTTAGAAAAATCGTCGAGACTCGAATTGACAAACGGCCAGAGTCGTTTGTTAGACCTTACAGCAAAGAATTCAGTGGTATTTTTTTTTATATATGAAACAACGCAGATCAGCGAGAATTTCAGTTCCCGTTTCGACATTTCATCAAAATTTGCAAAACTTCTTTTGTCCATAACTTGACAACCGTTCAACGAAACGAGACGTGCTTTATATGAAAATTCATCTACTCGACGAGTAGAATCCAAATAACCACTTTTTATAACCCAGAAAATTATTTCACTAATTATCATCAGCAATTTTAATTACGAAATTAATTATGCAATTTGTTTATTTCATAACTTTCTAACCGTTACTTGGATTCAAGTGATTCTTAAACCAAAATTCAACTATTTTTCGCTAGCTTTCCAACGAAATGCATATCTTATACCTTATCTCAATCGTATATGTAACTAATTTAGGAATCAACATAACCTATCTAATGGCAATATCAAAAGTACAAGCATGTATAATCCTATATACTCGAGCACTAGTCAGGGATACACTATTAGTATGTAAAAATTAAATTATGAGTACTCACATATCAATATTGAGATTCAATATTGCAGGAAAGATACATAAACGCAACGGAGATGATAAACACTATATTGACCTCACGAGCATACCCATGAACCATACTCAATCACCTCCATAGCTATAACCCATAATTTCCTTAATCATATCCCACTCCAAAAAACAACTTCGAAATCACTCGGACAGCACTCCGTCGTAATATTTTATGTATACTAATAATATCTTGAGATAATACGGAGTAAATATATATATGTAAATCGATTGAGAGAGTTTAGAGAAAACTATTTTCAAGTTTCTATGAAATAATGAAACCTATTGAATTCTATTTATAATAGATTTTTGAATTATTAAAGTGAATTATTAAAGTATGAATTATTAAAGTGAATTATTAAAGTATGAATTATTAAAGTGAATTATTAAAGTATGAATTATTAAAGTGAATTATTAAAGTATGAATTATTAAAGTGAATTATTAAAGTATGAATTATTAAAGTTAAAGTAAAGTAAAAATAAAGTAAAGGTAAAGTTTAAGTATAGTAAAAGTATAAAACTATGTACGTATAATACGCGTATAATATATATAATATTAATTTAAATCGTTATATATATTTAATAAAATAAAATATAAATATCGTTATCTTTATCATACTAGTTAAGTAATGAGTTGTCAAAAGTGGTTCTAGATATTTATAAAAGTTATATACGTTTTAATAATAAAGTTATTTTTAAACTGAAAACGTTTTTGTACGTTTGAAACTAAATAGATCAATCGAGTTTTTATGAGATTCAATCTTCCACTATCCTTTGTCTAGTTCTCAATGATTGACAATTTGTTCATATTTATAAATTACTTTACCATTTTCCGAATATTGTTAAAAAGAAAAGATTTCTCAAATCAACGTGGGCTTTTCAACAGAGACTTGTAATCATAATTTAATATATCTGATAATTCAATTATTTGATCTTATCTTCTAATTCCATTGATAAACATTTTGAAACAGATACAATCATATAAAGTATTTAATCTAATATTTTGTTTACGTTTCAAGTTATAATATATATACACATATACATATATAATCATATTCGTTTAATGGTTCGTGAATCGTTGGAACTTGGTCGAGGTTGAATGAATGTATGAACATAGTTTAAAATTCTTGAAATTTAACTTAACAAATATTGCTTATCGTGTCGGAAACATATAAAGATTAAAGTTTAAATTTGGTTGGAAATTTCCGGGTTGTCACAGTAAACGCGGAGTTAAAGAAAGAGATAAAGTTGGTGAAGTATGAGGAATAACGTAACACCCATTGGGGAAAGCAATCACTTGCTCATCTCAAGGAGAATGTTGATTTCTGGTTGGATATGGAAAGAAATCGAGTCAATAAGCAGCTTACTATAAAGGGGTACGATAACAACGTTGTCAACAGCGGCGTTACCAACCTCTACGATAACCTCGAGTATCTTTATGAGAAGCAAAAGGCGAGGAACGAGAAAGTTGATGAGTTTATGAAGAAGGTGGAGGATGAGAAGAAGAAATATGAAGATTACTTCAATCTTAATATTTCCTAGATTATTTTTCCAATTCCTTGTCTATGTAAAGGCTATGCCTTAAAACTATTTCTAATTCTGAATCGTGTAATAAGGCTTATTTAATGCCTAGTTCCTTAATAAAATAAAGTGTTTTATTTATATCATGTGTTACGATAAAACTGTTCATGTTCCATTGGGAAATGGAGAGACTCTCATCATCCAAGGTGAAAAGAGTGGTTCCAATCTCAACATCATCTCCTGTATTAAAACTCGCAAATACCTTAAGAAAGGTTATCCAGCTATTCTAGCTCACGTTAAGATGATTGAATCGAAAGAGAAGCGTATTGAAGATGTACCAGTGGTTAAAGACTTTCCCGATGTGTTTCCCGAAGATCTTCCTGGTCTTCCACCTCCTTGACAAGTTGAATTTCAAATTGATTTAACTCCTGGTACTGTTCCTATTGCTAAAGCGCCGTATCATTTAGCACACTTCGAGATGAAGGAACTTTCCAACCAGCTCCAAGAACTATTGGATAAAGGTTTCATTCGTCCAAGCTCGTCCCCATGGGGAGTGATGTGCGCAGAGGTGTACGTGAAATACTATATATTTTTGATACGAAAAGCGATACAAATTACACAAGTTTTAATTATTTATTTACAGATGGGATATACCTAAACCTTGCTACAACACTATAGGCAGTGTACCTAATCGTAGAGTAGTATAGTTTTTAGTAAGTCCGGTTCGTTCCACAGGGAGCTGGCTTATTTCACACTATATTTTAATTAACTATATTTGTACAAAATATATATAATTATATATAATAATATATAAAAGGGGGGTTTACCGTTTAATGACCGGTTTGTCGATTTTATATTTTAAGCGAAGCGTAAAGTAAATTTAATTAACAAAATAAAATAAATAACAAAAAATATAAATGACGAATAATTAAAGGTGCGATGAAATATAAAATAAAATAATTATGCTTATTTAAACTTCCGTAATCATGATGTTTGATGTGTTGATTTTAGTTTTATGCCCATGGGTTAATTGTCCTTTGTCCTGGATTATTTAATATGTCCGTCTGGTTTTTGTCCATAACAGTTCATCAGTCATAAATATAAAGTGCTAGTGTCCTCGTCAAATTATCCTTATACCCGAAGTCAAATATTCCAACTAATTGGTGACTTAAACTGTAACAAGGTTTTAATACTTTGTTTTCAATTATGCCAAGTGTCCTTGTACATAATTTCACCCCTGTTTTAATAATTCTAGTGACTATTAATCCATTCCCGTATCCGGTTAAATGAACTATTATTCGTACATATAAATTCCCCGCCCATCGTGTCCGATCGAGTGTATATGGTTATTTATAGGGACGTCCAATTGTAAATCTTTATATTAAAATTAACAAACTATCATTTAGTTAAACAAATATAAAGCCCATTAATAGCCCATAGTCTAATTTCCACAAGTGTCTTTCTTTTGTCCAAACCCCAATTATGGTACAAAGCCCAATTACCCCGTCTTTAATATTTAGTCCAACATCATGATTAGTTTGGCTCAAATAAGCATAATAATAACTTAAGTACGAGACATTAATTTAAAAAGGAGAACATAACTTACATTGAGTATTTATCGCGTAGTGTTACACGGACAGAATTTCGACTTCAAAAACCCGTAAAATAACCTTTACATAACCCGAACTAATCTAATATAAAACTACCCTATACTATATATATATATTATATATATATATTTATTTATTATATCTTACAGAGTATTATTATTATTGTGTTGGTGTGTTTAAAACTCGGCAGAAAACGTTGATATTTATAGGACATTTCTGAAATTTCAAACTCCGCGAGTTGCGGCACTTTTACCCTTCAAACTCCGCGAGTCGCGGAGTTTGAATTTCCAGCTCACATGATTTTGGATCTTTGCTTGTCGACGTTATTAAATAATAATATAATATATAAATAATTTTAAGAATTATTTAAATATTATATTTTATTTATGTGCATAGTTGACTTGTAATTTTTGCACCGTTGCGTCGCGCGTTGAGAGTAGACTCATGTCCCGGTTCCGGATTTTCTAACGTCCTTTCGTATAATTTAATATCTTGTACTTTGTGTTCCACAACTTGTACTTTTGTTATTTTTAGACGTTTCTTATCAATAAATTGAACCACTTGGATTGTATCTTGTACATTTGAGCTTTTTGGACGTTTGCGTCTTCAAATCGTCGTTTTCGCCTTTTGTCTCCGCACTTATTTATTTAAACGAATATTACTTGAAAATAGAACAATTGCAACTGAAAACTTTACATATCGGAAGGATATTGCTACTAAATATATGTTCATTTGGAGCACTATCAGGGAGCTCCTATTCTATTTGTTAAAAAGAAGGATGGTACGTTAAGGATGTGCATTGATTACCGCGAACTTAACAAGCTTACTATCAAGAACCGTTATCCGTTGCCACGTATTGATGATCTATTCGACCAACTTCAAGGGTCAAGTGTTTATTCAAATATTGATTTGAGGTCCGGATATCACCAACTTAGAGTCAAGGAATCCGATATTCCTAAGACTGCTTTTCGCACTCGTTATGGGCACTATGAATTCTGTGTCATGCCTTTTGGTTTGACCAATGCTCCTGCTGTGTTCATGGATCTTATGAACTGTGTTTGCAAACCTTTAACGCCCTTAAACGATAGATTTTTTTATTTATTTTTTTTTGTGACCGCCCAGACCAAGTGATATGCCGCGGCGCGGCAACCCTTGGTTGCGGCGCGGTATTTCAAAGAAATCCAGACCCGTTTAGCAACCCTCCTGAAATCAAAACACTTTATATGCTGAGGCGCGGCAAATGATGTCGCGGCGCGACATTACACTTTCGCTGGTATGAAACTGCAACTTGTTTTAAAAACCAAAATTCCACCATTTCACTCCCACAACATATCGTTTTCAATCAACATACTACATAAACAAACTTAACTTTTAACACTTCCATTCATCATTAAGAAACACAAATATCGCTTGGTCGCGCACGACCCGTTGCCCAATTTAAATGTGTCTCTTTTGACCCAAAATACCGAAATTAGCACTTAGTTCCAAAACACAACTTAAACATCTTTTATCTTATTACACATTTGACCCTTGGCGTTAATAAGCGGTTATCATAAAGCTAGATTAAATTAAGAGACTTGCATACCACTTGCTTAGTGCCGAATGCTCCTCTAAAACCTTGCCGTCCCAAACCTTCTCAATGCATAAGAACCTAACAAACATTAACAACATAACGGGGTAAGCAAAACGCTTAGTGAGTTCATGGTAAGTACATATCTTAAACTTAAAACATAAACAGAATCATAACGTAACCATAACCTTCCAACCCGAAGGTTGATTTCGTGATTCGGACTTGATCATCTTGCCTCCTAAACATACGCCAAATCTTAACACATAACATGTACATAATTCAAGCTTAAAACATTATCATATATGTAAATTCAAACTAACACATTACATGGACATCGTCCAAGCTTACACTTAATCATGGATATAAATCCAAGCTTACTCTTAACATGGACCTCGTCCAAGCTTACACTTAACATGGATATAAATCCAAGCTCATCACGTGATATGGACATAGACATAAAGTCTAAGCTTTACACTTTAACATAGACACAAAGTCTAAGCTTTTCGCCTTATCATAGACATGAAGTCTAAGCTTTTCACCTTGACATAAACGTAAAGTCTAAGCTTTTATCTAGTAAACTTAATCGACACCCTCTTGCACGGATGCAATCCGGGAGCATTAAGTCACCCTTATCATCATATCTCGTATTCAAATACAACCATAAGTACACCTTCATAGTTAAACTCAAAAACATAGAATAATTCATAAACATCTCTTTTACATAGCTTGCGATCATGGATTCCATGATCACCCTTGACCCGCCCATATTACCCCCATATAACTCACCTTGATTTAGAGCACTCCCTTGATTGGTTGAAGTTCCGTTGCTTTGACTAGCACATATATAAGAGCTAATCTCATTATTTACACAATTGAGCTAACATAAAGCATTCAAACAAATTAACCTCATAAGCATGAACTTTCACATTCATTCATTTAACACTTGAGGTATAATCTTGCTTTAACCCACTTTTATCACTTCACATGAACATTTACAATATTCAACATTCTTAAATTTCATTAAACTTAGTTTTACATTTCCATTTCAATAAATAGTGCCATACTTACAACTTTTTCAATATACAATTTCTCAAGTTCAATTAAGACATGTCCTCAAATCATCAACCTCCTTCTAAATTTAGAGGTGAACCTTAAACATTGACATTTCTTGAAAACACCTTTTTGACTTTCACTTCTTCACACTAACTAGCAATTTCATCATCTCAAAATAAATCTTTTCACGCTTGCCTTTCAAAAAAAAATAAATAAATAAAATAAATAAATAAATAAATCTTTTCACACAATTTCATAAAAATTACATATTTACTTTCATTGAGGCATTTCATCAAACACCTTATATGCACTAAATGATTTTAACCATTAACAACATTAGACTCATCATAATTTCCATCACACTTGTTCTTTTAACAAATTCATACATAAACACACACCATAACATTATATACTTTCATTTTATGCTAGCATTTAAGCACAAACTTGATTTAAATCAAAACCCCATTTACTTATCTTTCAAAAATCAAATTTTATAAACCCGCGAAACTCAAATCCGAATTTGGCTAGGCCATAACACATTTAGACTTCATGAATGGTAGTAAGATATCATCTAAACACAAACATTCACTAATTTCAAACATATAATGCTTACCTCAAAGTTCTTCTCAAGAATTCTAATTGAAGTAGAAGAAAATGATGATAATACTAATTTTATTGCTTCCACTAAGATTAGCACACCTTTAATTTCTTAAATCCAAGCTTGCATGCAGGGAATCACTAGAATTGAAAGTTCTTGATTTTCAATTGCAAAACCCGTTCTTCTTTTTGCTCTCTTGAAATCCCAGACAACTCTAAAATGAGCTTCAAGCTCTCAATCACATACTTACACTATAACTATTAGCAATAGACAACTTAAGTCCCTCCCCACCATTTCATAGTTTAGGTAGTCCTTCACACTAACTAACCACATCATTTCATACTTTGCATGATTAGTCCCTTTCCAATATTTAACTAACCAATTCTTGAATTGTCTATATTATTTTGCTAGTTAAATACTTAAACATAACGAATCATTAATAAATTCTCATAAAATATTATCTTAAAATTTTGGGCTGTTACAACTCTCCCCCCGTTGGATTGTTCGTGTCCTCACGAACATTCTTTTACATTTCTTGGTGAATTCAAAAACCTTATCAACTACATTTGAACCTTCACTAGCCCTTGCACATACTTCATAACTCGTTGGGACCAATTCCCCCTCATTATTTGTATAAAGTTTCAAATAATCAAGAGTCTTCCTGAATCTATTAAGGCTCTACATCTAATTAGTTAGCATTTATACCTTTGTCCTCATAATTTCGAAACTTCGTTCACTAACCTCTTTCAAATTCGTTAACCAAAGTACTTAGCTTTTACTTAATCTCCTCTTAACGTTGGTAATTTCTTGTAAAATTTTGTGCACTTTGCTCAATCAATCACACACTAGGTTGAAATGTCCCGTTCTTATTGATTAAAAACGTTCCATATTAATTGATTTCGTTGCGAGGTTTTGACCTCTATATGAGACGTTTTTCAAAGACTGCATTCATTTTAAAACAAACCATAACCTTTATTTCATCAATAAAGGTTTAAAAAGCTTTACGTAGATTATCAAATAATGATAATCTAAAATATCCTGTTTACACATGACCATTACATAATGGTTTACAATACAAATATGTTACAACAAAATAAGTTTCTTGAATGCAGTTTTTACACAATATCATACAAGCATGGACTCCAAATCTCGTCCTTATTTAAGTATGCGACAGCGGAAGCTCTTAATAATCACCTGAGAATAAACATGCTTAAAACGTCAACAAAAATGTTGGTGAGTTATAGGTTTAACCTATATATATCAAATCATAATAATAGACCACAAGATTTCATATTTCAATACACATCCCATACATAGAGATAAAAATCATTCATATGGTGAACACCTGGTAACCGACATTAACAAGATGCATATATAAGAATATCCCCATCATTCTGGGACACCCTTCGGATATGATATAAATTTCGAAGTACTAAAGCATCCGGTACTTTGGATGGGGTTTGTTAGGCCCAATAGATCTATCTTTAGGATTCGCATCAATTAGGGTGTCTGTTCCCTAATTCTTAGATTACCAGACTTAATAAAAAGGGGCATATTCGATTTCGATAATTCAACCATAGAATGTAGTTTCACGTACTTGTGTCTATTTTGTAAATCATTTATAAAACCTGCATGTATTCTCATCCCAAAAATATTAGATTTTAAAAGTGGGACTATAACTCACTTTCACAGATTTTTACTTCGTCGGGAAGTAAGACTTGGCCACTGGTTGATTCACGAACCTATAACAATATATACATATATATCAAAGTATGTTCAAAATATATTTACAACACTTTTAATATATTTTGATGTTTTAAGTTTATTAAGTCAGCTGTCCTCGTTAGTAACCTACAACTAGTTGTCCACAGTTAGATGTACAGAAATAAATCGATAAATATTATCTTGAATCAATCCACGACCCAGTGTATACGTATCTCAGTATTGATCACAACTCAAACTATATATATTTTGGAATCAACCTCAACCCTTTATAGCTAACTCCAACATTCACATATAGAGTGTCTATGGTTGTTCCGAAATATATATAGATGTGTCGACATGATAGGTCGAAACATTGTATACGTGTCTATGGTATCTCAAGATTACATAATATACAATACAATTTGGTTAAGTTATGGTTGGAATAGATTTGTTACCAATTTTCACGTAGCTAAAATGAGAAAAATTATCCAATCTTGTTTTACCCATAACTTCTTCATTTTAAATCCGTTTTGAGTGAATCAAATTGCTATGGTTTCATATTGAACTCTATTTTATGAATCTAAACAGAAAAAGTATAGGTTTATAGTCGGAAAAATAAGTTACAAGTCGTTTTTGTAAAGGTAGTCATTTCAGTCGAAAGAACGACGTCTAGATGACCATTTTAGAAAACATACTTCCACTTTGAGTTTAACCATAATTTTTGGATATAGTTTCATGTTCATAATAAAAATCATTTTCTCAGAATAACAACTTTTAAATCAAAAGTTTATCATAGTTTTTAATTAACTAACCCAAAACTGCCCGCGGTGTTACTACGACGGCGTAAATCCGGTTTTACAGTGTTTTTCGTGTTTCCAGGTTTTAAATCATTAAGTTAGCATATCATATAGATATAGAAGATGTGTTTAGTTGATTTTAAAATTCAAGTTAGATGGATTAACTTTTGTTTGCTAACAAGTTTAGAATTAACTAAACTATGTTCTAGTGATTACAAGTTTAAACCTTTGAATAAGATAGCTTTATATGTATGAATCGAATGATGTTATGAACATCATTACTACCTTAAGTTCCTTGGATAAACCTACTGGAAAAGAGAAAAATGGATCTAGCTTCAACGGATCCTTGGATGGCTCGAAGTTCTTGAAGCAGAATCATGACACGAAAACAAGTTCAAGTAAGATCATCACTTGAAATAAGATTGTTATAGTTATAGAAATTGAACCAAAGTTTGAATATGATTATTACCTTGTATTAGAATGATAACCTACTTTAAGAAACAAAGATTTCTTGAGGTTGGATGATCACCTTACAAGATTGGAAGTGAGCTAGCAAACTTGAAAGTATTCTTGATTTTATGTAACTAGAACTTGTAGAATATATGAAGAACACTTAGAACTTGAAGATAGAACTTGAGAGAGATCAATTAGATGAAGAAAATTGAAGAATAAAAGTATTTGTAGGTGTTTTTAGTCATTGGTGTATGGATTAGATATAAAGGATATGTAATTTTGTTTTCATGTAAATAAGTCATGAATGATTACTCATATTTTTGTAATTTTATGAGATATTTCATGCTAGTTGCCAAATGATGGTTCCCACATGTGTTAGGTGACTCACATGGGCTGCTAAGAGCTGATCATTGGAGTGTATATACCAATAGTACATACATCTAAAAGCTGTGTATTGTACGAGTACGAATACGGGTGCATACGAGTAGAATTGTTGATGAAACTGAACGAGGATGTAATTGTAAGCATTTTTGTTAAGTAGAACTATTTTGATAAGTGTATTGAAGTCTTTCAAAAGTGTATAAATACATATTAAAACACTACATGTATATACATTTTAACTGAGTCGTTAAGTCATCGTTAGTCGTTACATGAAAGTGTTGTTTTGAAACCTTTAGGTTAACGATCTTGTTAAATGTTGTTAACCCAATGTTTATAATATCAAATGAGATTTTAAATTATTATATTATCATGATATTATCATGTATGAATATCTCTTAATATGATATATATACATTAAATGGCTTTACAACGATAATCGTTACATATATGTCTCGTTTAAAAATCATTAAGTTAGTAGTCTTGTTTTTACATATGTAGTTCATTGTTAATATACTTAATGATATGTTTACTTATCATAGTGTCATGTTAACTATATATATATATATATATATATATATATATATATATATATATATATATATATATATATATATATATATATATATATATATATATATATATATATATATATATATATATATCCATATATATGTCATCATATAGTTTTTACAAGTTTTAACGTTCGTGAATCACCGGTCAACTTGGGTGGTCAATTGTCTATATTAAACATATTTCAATTAATCAAGTCTTAACAAGTTTGATTGCTTAACATGTTGGAAACATTTAATCATGTAAATATAAATCTCAATTAATATATATAAACATGGAAAAATTCGGGTCACTACAGTACCTACCCGTTAAATAAATTTCGTCCCGAAATTTTAAGCTGTTGAAGGTGTTGACGAATCTTCTGGAAATAGATGCCGGTATTTCTTCTTCATCTGATCTTCATGCTCCCAGGTGAACTCGGGTCCTCTACGAGCATTCCATCGAACCTTAACAATTGGTATCTTGTTTTGCTTAAGTCTTTTAACCTCACGATCCATTATTTCGACGGGTTCTTCGATGAATTGAAGTTTTTCGTTGATTTGGATTTCATCTAACGGAATAGTGAGATCTTCTTTAGCAAAACATTTCTTCAAATTCGAGACGTGGAAAGTTTTATGTACAGCCGCGAGTTGTTGAGGTAACTCAAGTCGATAAGCTACTGGTCCGACACGATCAATAATCTTGAATGGTCCAATATACCTTGGATTTAATTTCCCTCGTTTACCAAATCGAACAACGCCTTTTCAAGGTGCAACTTTAAGCATGACCATCTCTCCAATTTCAAATTCTATATCTTTTCTTTTAATGTCAGCGTAGCTCTTTTGTCGACTTTGGGCGGTTTTCAACCGTTGTTGAATTTGGATGATCTTCTCGGTAGTTTCTTGTATAATCTCCGGACCCGTAATCTGTCTATCCCCCACTTCACTCCAACAAATCGGAGACCTGCACTTTCTACCATAAAGTGCTTCAAACGGCGCCATCTCAATGCTTGTATGGTAGCTGTTGTTGTAGGAAAATTCTGCTAACGATAGATATCGATCCCAACTGTTTCCGAAATCAATAACACATGCTCGTAGCATGTATTCAAGCGTTTGTATCGTCCTTTCGCTCTGTCCATCAGTTTGTGGATGATAGGCAGTACTCATGTCTAGATGAGTTCCTAATGCTTGCTGTAATGTCTGCCAGAATCTTGAAATAAATCTGCCATCCCTATCAGAGATAATAGAGATTGGTATTCCATGTCTGGAGACGACTTCCTTCAAATACAGTCGTGCTAACTTCTCCATCTTGTCATCTTCTCTTATTGGCAGGAAGTGTACTGATTTGGTGAGACGATCAACTATTACCCAAATAGTATCAAAACCACTTGCAGTCCTTGGCAATTTAGTGATGAAATCCATGGAAATGTTTTCCCATTTCCATTCCGGGATTTCGGGTTGTTGAAGTAGACCTGATGGTTTCTGATGCTCAGCTTTGACCTTAGAACACGTCAAACATTCTCCTACGTATTTAGCAACATCGGCTTTCATACCCGGCCACCAAAAATGTTTCTTGAGATCCTTGTACATCTTCCTCGTTCCAGGATGTATTGAGTATCTGGTTTTATGAGCTTCTCTAAGTACCATTTCTCTCATATCTCCAAATTTTGGTACCCAAATCCTTTCAGCCCTATACCGGGTTCCGTCTTCCCGAATATTAAGATGCTTCTCCGATCCTTTGGGTATTTCATCCTTTAAATTTCCCTTTTTTAAAACTCCTTGTTGCGCCTCCTTTATTTGAGTAGTAAGGTTATTATGAATCATTATATTCATAGATTTTACTCGAATGGGTTCTCTGTCCTTCCTGCTCAAGGCATCGGCTACCACATTTGCCTTCCCCGGGTGGTAACGAATCTCAAAGTTGTAATCATTCAATAATTCAATCCACCTACGCTGCCTCATATTCAGTTGTTTCTGATTAAATATGTGTTGAAGACTTTTGTGGTCGGTATATATAATACTTTTGACCCCATATAAGTAGTGCCTCCAAGTCTTTAATGCAAAAACAACCGCGCCTAATTCCAAATCATGCGTCGTATAATTTTGTTCGTGAATCTTCAATTGTCTAGACGCATAAGCAATCACCTTCGTTCGTTGCATTAATACACAACCGAGACCTTGCTTTGATGCGTCACAATAAATCACAAAATCATCATTCCCTTCAGGCAATGACAATATAGGTGCCGTAGTTAGCTTTTTCTTCAATAACTGAAACGCTTTCTCTTGTTCATCATTCCATTCAAATTTCTTCCCTTTATGCGTTAATGCAGTCAAGGGTTTTGCTATTCTGGAAAAGTCTTGGATGAACCTTCTGTAGTAACCAGCTAGTCCTAAAAACTGGCGTATGTGTTTCGGAGTTTTCGGGGTTTCCCACTTTTCAACAGTTTCTATCTTTGCCGGATCCACCTTAATACCTTCTTTGTTCACTATGTGACCGAGGAATTGAACTTCTTCCAACCAAAATGCACACTTTGAAAACTTAGCGTACAATTCTTCCTTCCTCAATACTTCTAATACCTTTCTCAAATGTTCACCGTGTTCTTGGTCATTCTTTGAGTAAATAAGTATGTCATCAATGAAAACAATGACAAACTTGTCAAGGTATGGTCCACACACTCGGTTCATAAGGTCCATGAACACAGCTGGTGCATTAGTTAAACCAAACGGCATGACCATAAACTCGTAATGACTGTAACGTGTTCTGAAAGTAGTCTTTGGAATATCATCTTCTTTCACCCGCATTTGATGATACCCGGAACGTAAGTCAATCTTTGAATAAACAGACGAGCCTTGTAGTTGATCAAATAAGTCGTCGATTCTCGGTAGTGGGTAGCGGTTCTTGATGGTAAGTTTGTTCAACTCTCGGTAGTCGATACACAACCTGAATGTACCATCTTTCTTCTTGACAAACAAAACAGGAGCTCCCTACGGTGATGTGCTTGGTCGAATGAAACCACGCTCTAAAAGTTGTTGTAATTGGCTTTGCAGTTCTTTCATCTCGCTGGGTGCGAGTCTGTAAGGAGCACGAGCTATTGATGCAGATCCTGGTACAAGATCTATTTGAAATTCAACGGATCGATGTGGGGGTAATCACGGTAATTCTTTCGGAAATACATCGGGAAATTCTTTTGCAATGGGAACATCATTGATGCTCTTTTCTTCAGTTTGTACTTTTTTGACGTGTGCTAGAACAGCATAGCAACCTTTTCTTATTAGTTTTTGTGCCTTCAAATTACTAATAAGATGTAGCTTCGTGTTGCCCTTTTCTCCGTACACCATTAAGGGTTTTCCTTTTTCTCGTATAATGCGAATTGCATTTTTGTAACAAACGATCTCTGCTTTCACTTCTTTCAACTAGTCCATACCGATTATCACATCAAAACTCCCTAACTCTACTGGTATCAAATCAATCTTAAATGTTTCGCTAACCAGTTTAATTTCTCGATTCCGACATATATTATCTGCTGAAATTAATTTACCATTTGCTAATTCGAGCAAAAATTTACTATCCAAAGGCGTCAATGGACAACTTAATTTAGCACAAAAATCTCTACTCATATAGCTTCTATCCGCACCCGAATCAAATAAAACGTAAGCAGATTTATTGTCAATAAGAAACATACCCGTAACAAGCTCCGGGTCTTCCTGTGCCACTGCCGCATTAATATTGAAAACTCTTCCGCGGCCTTGTCCATTCGTGTTCTCCTGGTTCGGGCAATTTCTAATAATGTGGCCCGGTTTTCCACATTTATAACAAACTACATTGGCATAACTTGCTCCGACACTACTTGCTCCGCCATTACTCGTTCCGACACCATTTGTTCCTTTCGTTCTATTAACCCCTGGTCCGTAGACCTCACACTTCACCGCGCTATGACCATTTCTTTTACACTTGTTGCAAAATTTGGTGCAGAACCCCGAGTGATACTTTTCACACCTTTGGCATAGCTGCTTCTGATTGTTGTTGTTGTTACGGTTATTATTGTTGTTGGGATGATTGTTGTAGTTGCTGTTGTTGTTGTTGTTGTTATTGTTGTTGTTGTTGGGCCGTTTGTTGTAGTTGCGATTGAGGTTGCGATTGTTGGGATAATTGTTGCGATTATTGTTGTAATTGCTGTTGTTGTTGTATTGGTGATTCTTATCACTGTTTTCCTCCCACTTTCTTTTGACTTGCTTCACATTGGTCTCTTCAGCAGTCTGTTCTTTAATTCTTTCTTCAATCTGGTTCACTAGTTTGTGAGCCATTCTACATGCCTGTTGTACGGAGGCGGGCTCGTGTGAACTTATATCTTCTTGGATTCTTTCCGGTAATCCTTTCACAAACGCGTCGATCTTCTCTTCCTCATCTTCGAATGCTCCCGGACACAATAGGCACAATTCTGTGAATCGTCTTTCGTACGTGGTAATATCAAATCCTTGGGTTCGTAACCCTCTAAGTTCTGTCTTGAGCTTATTGACCTCGGTTCTGGGACGGTACTTCTCGTTCATCAAGTGCTTGAATGCTGACCATGGTAGTGCGTACGCATCGTCTTGTCCCACTTGCTCTAGATAGGTATTCCACCATGTTAACGCAGAACCTGTGAAGGTATGCGTAGCGTACTTCACTTTGTCCTCTTCAGTACACTTACTTATGGCAAACACCGATTCGACCTTCTCGGTCCACCGTTTCAATCCGATCGGTCCTTCGGTTCCATCAAATTCCAAAGGTTTGCAGGCAGTGAATTCTTTGTAGGTGCATCCTACACGATTTCCTGTACTGCTAGATCCAAGGTTATTGTTGGTATGTAGCGCAGCCTGTACTGCGGCTATGTTTGAAGCTAGAAAAGTACGGAATTCCTCTTCATTCATATTCACGGTGTGTCGAGTAGTCGGTGCCATTTCCTTCAAAATAGTCAAATGGAACAAGTTAATCATACAGAATATTAAGAGTAGTTAATAGTATTTCGTAGCATAATATGAACTCATTTATAAAAGCTTTTTCTTCATATTAGCGTTTTATAAGTTTAAATTTGGGTAGTACCTATCCGTTAAGTTCATACTTAGTAGCTAATATACAATTCAACTACTACAATTCTATATGAAAAACTGATTATAATAATATTTCGCGTTCAAACTTTTACACAATATTTTACAAACTTACAATACCGCTTATTTTACATATAGCATGAAATATAGCACACAATAAATTTGATACAAGATGGTTGTGAAGATAATTCTAGCTAGTACACAAGTCGTTCAGCAAAGGCAATAAAGACACGTAATTCATACGTCCAGAAACAAGTCATGCATTCTGGTTTTACTAGGATTACTTCCCATCCTTGGTCTTGTGGAACATAACCGTTATGGCCGTTGATTAGACAGCGTGTTGTAACGTCGTCAAAGGGATGAGGGTTACGTAATGTCCAACAGTCCCGTAACAATCTAAAAACCTCATTTCTTACCCCAATTACCGACTCCGTCACTTGTGGGAACGCTTTGTTTAATAGTTGTAGCCCGATGTTCTTGTTCTCACTTTGGTGAGAAGCGAACATTACTAATCCGTAAGCATAACATGCTTCTTTATGTTGCATGTTAGCCGCTTTTTCTAAATCATGAAGTCCAATATTCGGATATATTGAGTCAAAATAATTTCTTAACCCATTGCGTAAAATAGAATTTGGGTTCCCCGCAATATATGCGTCAAAGTAAACACATCGTAACTTATGGATTTCCCAATGTGATATCCCCCATCTTTCGAACAAAAGCCTTTTATAAACCAAGGCATTCTTGGAACGTTCTTCGAATGTCTTACAAACTGATCTCGCCTTAAATAGTTGTGCCGAAGAATTCTGACCGACTCTAGACAAGATTTCATCAATCATGTCTCCGGGTAGGTCTCTTAAAATATTGGGCTGTCTATCCATTTTGTGTTTTTATACTGTAAAATAGACAAGAGTTAGATTCATAAAAAAAAATACTTA
Source organism: Rutidosis leptorrhynchoides (assembly GCF_046630445.1). Lineage (NCBI taxonomy): Eukaryota > Viridiplantae > Streptophyta > Magnoliopsida > Asterales > Asteraceae > Rutidosis > Rutidosis leptorrhynchoides. Next base: position 673,544,219 of record NC_092333.1, on the reverse strand, counting down.
TTAATACAAGCAATTTTTACATATATCATAAAGCATAAGCACACTATATTACATATATTACACCACACGAATACAACTATCTTATTCCGACTCGCTTGTTTCTTCTTCTTCGGTTTTGGTTCGTTTTGCCAAGTTTCTAGGGATATATGATGTTCCCCTAATACGAGCCGTCGTTTTCCACATTGGTTTAGAAAAACCTGGTGGTTTAGAGGTTCCCGGGTCATTGTTACAACTTAAGGACTTCGGGGGTTGACGATACATATAAAGTTCATCGGGGTTGGAATTAGATTTCTCTATTTTTATGCTCTTTCCCTTATTATTTTCTTTTGCCTTTTTAAATTCAGTTGGGGTAATTTCTATAACATCATCGGAATTCTCGTCGGAATCCGATTCATCGGAGAGTTGGTAATCCTCCCAATATTTTGCTTCCTTGGCGGAAACACCATTGACCATAATTAACCTTGGTCGGTTGGTTGAGGATTTTCTTTTACTTAACCGTTTTATTATTTCCTCCACCGGTTCTATTTCTTCATCCGGTTCCGATTCTTCTTCCGGTTCCGATTCTTCTTCCAGTTCCGACTCTTCTTCCGGTTCCTCTTCGGGAACTTGTGAATCAGTCCACGAATCATTCCAATTTACATTTGACTCTTCATTATTATTAGGTGAGTCAATGTGACTTGTTCTAGAGGTAGACATCTATCACATAATATCAAACGCGTTAAGAGATTAATATATCACATAATATTCACATGTTAAAAATATATAGTTTCCAACAAAATTTGTTAAGCAATCATTTTTCAAGTAAACACGGTCGAAGTCCAGACTCACTAATGCATCCTAACAAACTCGATAAGATAGACTAATGCAAAATTCTGGTTCTCTAAGACCAACGCTCGGATACCAACTGAAATGTCCCGTTCTTATTGATTAAAAACGTTCCATATTAATTGATTTTTTTGCGAGGTTTTGACCTCTATATGAGACATTTTTCAAAGACTGCATTCATTTTAAAACAAACCATAACCTTTATTTCATAAATAAAGGTTTAAAAAGCTTTACGTAGATTATCAAATAATGATAATCTAAAATATCCTGTTTACACACGACCATTACATAATGGTTTACAATACAAATATGTTACAACAAAATAAGTTTCTTGAATGCAGTTTTTACACAATATCATACAAGCATGGACTCCAAATCTCGTCCTTATTTAAGTATGTGACAGCGGAAGCTCTTAATAATCACCTGAGAATAAACATGCTTAAAACGTCAACAAAAATGTTGGTGAGTTATAGGTTTAACCTATATATATCAAATCATAATAATAGACCACAAGATTTCATATTTCAATACACATCCCATACATAGAGATAAAAATCATTCATATGGTGAACACCTGGTAACCGACATTAACAAGATGCATATATAAGAATATCCCCATCATTCCGGGACACCCTTCGGATATGATATAAATTTCGAAGTACTAAAGCATCCGGTACTTTGGATGGGGTTTGTTAGGCCCAATAGATCTATCTTTAGGATTGGCGTCAATTAGGGTGTCTGTTCCCTAATTCTTAGATTACCAGACTTAATAAAAAGGGGCATATTCGATTTCGATAATTCAACCATAGAATGTAGTTTCACGTACTTGTGTCTATTTTGTAAATCGTTTATAAAACCTGCATGTATTCTCATCCCAAAAATATTAGATTTTAAAAGTGGGACTATAACTCACTTTCACAGATTTTTACTTCGTCGGAAAGTAAGACTTGGCCACTGGTTGATTCACGAACCTATAACAATATATACATATATATCAAAGTATGTTCAAAATATATTTACAACACTTTTAATATATTTTGATGTTTTAAGTTTATTAAGTCAGCTGTCCTCGTTAGTAACCTACAACTAGTTGTCCACAGTTAGATGTACAGAAATAAATCGATAAATATTATCTTGAATCAATCCACGACCCAGTGTATACGTATCTCAGTATTGATCACAACTCAAACTATATATATATTGATCACAACTCAAACTATATATATTACCCCCATATAACTCACCTTGATTTAGAGCACTCCCTTGATTGGTTGAAGTTCTGTTGCTTTGACTAGCACATATATAAGAGCTAATCTTATTATTTACACAATTGAGCTAACATAAAGCATTCAAACAAATTAACCTCATAAGCATGAACTTTCACATTCATTCATTTAACACTTGAGGTATAATCTTGCTTTAACCCACTTTTATCACTTCACATGAACATTTACAATATTCAACATTCTTAAATTTCATTAAACTTAGTTTTACATTTCCATTTCAACAAATAGTGCCATACTTACAACTTTTTCAATATACAATTTCTCAAGTTCAATTAAGACATGTCCTCAAATCATCAACCTCCTTCTAAATTTAGAGGTGAACCTTAAACATTGACATTTCTTGAAAACACCTTTTTGACTTTCACTTCTTCACACTAACTAGCAATTTCATCATCTCAAAATAAATCTTTTCACGCTTGCCTTTCAAAAAATAAAAAATAAAAAAATAATAAATAAATAAATCTTTTCACACAATTTCATCAAAATTACATATTTACTTTCATTGAGGCATTTCATCAAACACCTTATGTGCACTAAATGATTTTAACCATTAACAACATTAGACTCATCATAATTTCCATCACACTTGTTCTTTTAACAAATTCATACATAAACACACACCATAACATTATATACTTTCATTTTATGCTAGCATTTAAGCACAAACTTGATTTAAATCAAAACCCCATTTACTTATCTTTCAAAAATCAAATTTTATAAACCCGCTAAACTCAAATCCGAATTTGGCTAGGCCATAACACATTTAGACTTCATGAATGGTAGTAAGATATCATCTAAACACAAACATTCACTAATTTCAAACATATAATGCTTACCTCAAAGTTCTTCTCAAGACTTCTAATTGAAGTAGAAGAAAATGATGATAATACTAATTTTATTGCTTCCACTAAGATTAGCACACCTTTAATTTCTTAAATCCAAGCTTACATGCAGGGAATCACTAGAATTGAAAGTTCTTGATATTCAATTGCAAAACCCGTTCTTCTTTTTGCTCTCTTGATATCTCAGACAACTCTAAAATGAGCTTCAAGCTCTCAATCACATACTTACACTATAACTATTAGCAATAGACAACTTAAGTCCCTCCCTACCATTTCATAGTTTAGGTAGTCCTTCACACTAACTAACCACCTCATTTCATACTTTGCATGATTAGTCCCTTTCCAATATTTAACTAACCAATTCTTGACTTGTCTATATTATTTTGCTAGTTAAATACTTAAACATAACGAATCATTAATAAATTCTCATAAAATATTATCTTAAAATTTTGGGATGTTACAACTCTCCCCCCGTTGGATTGTTCGTGTCCTCACGAACATTCTTTTACATTTCTTGGTGAATTTAAAAACCTTATCAACTACATTTGAACCTTCACTAGCCCTTGCACATATTTCATAACTCGCTGGGACCAATTCCCCCTCATTATTTGTATAAAGTTTCAAATAATCAAGAGTCTTCCTGAATCTATTAAGGCTCTACATCTAATTAGTTAGCATTTATACCTTTGTCCTCATAATTTTGAAACTTCGTTCACTAACCTCTTTCAAATTCGTTAACCAAAGTACTTAGCTTTTACTTAATCTCCTCTTAACGTTGGTAATTTCTTGTAAAATTTTGTGCACTTTGCTCAATCAATCACACACTAGGTTGAAATGTCCCGTTCTTATTGATTAAAAACGTTCCATATTAATTGATTTTGTTGCGAGGTTTTGACCTCTATATGAGACGTTTTTCAAAGACTGCATTCATTTTAAAACAAACCATAACCTTTATTTCATCAATAAAGGTTTAAAAAGCTTTACGTAGATTATCTAATAATGATAATCTAAAATATCCTGTTTACACACGACCATTACATAATGGTTTACAATACAAATATGTTACAACAAAATAAGTTTCTTGAATGCAGTTTTTACACAATATCATACAAGCATGGACTCCAAATCTCGTCCTTATTTAAGTATGCGACAGCGGAAGCTCTTAATAATCACCTGAGAATAAACATGCTTAAAACGTCAACAAAAATGTTGGTGAGTTATAGGTTTAACCTATATATATCAAATCATAATAATAGACCACAAGATTTCATATTTCAATACACATCCCATACATAGAGATAAAAATCATTCATATGGTGAACACCTGGTAACCGACATTAACAAGATGCATATATAAGAATATCCCCATCATTCCGGGACACCCTTCGGATATGATATAAATTTCGAAGTACTAAAGCATCCGGTACTTTGGATGGGGTTTGTTAGGCCCAATAGATCTATCTTTAGGATTCGCGTCAATTAGGGTGTCTATTCCCTAATTCTTAGATTACCAGACTTAATAAAAAGGGGCATATTCGATTTCGATAATTCAACCATAGAATGTAGTTTCACGTACTTGTGTCTATTTTGTAAATCATTTATAAAACCTACATGTATTCTCATCCCAAAAATATTAGATTTTAAAAGTGGGACTATAACTCACTTTCACAGATTTTTACTTCATCGGGAAGTAAGACTTGGCCACTGGTTGATTCACGAACCTATAACAATATATACATATATATCAAAGTATGTTCAAAATATATTTACAACACTTTTAATATATTTTGATGTTTTAAGTTTATTAAGTCTGCTGTCCTCCTTAGTAACCTACAACTAGTTGTCCACAGTTAGATGTACAGAAATGAATCGATAAATATGATCTTGAATCAATCCACGACCCAGTGTATACGTATCTCAGTATTGATCACAACTCAAACTATATATATTTTGGAATCAACCTCAACCCTGTATAGCTAACTCCAACATTCACATATAGAGTGTCTATGGTTGTTCCGAAATATATATAGATGTGTCGACATGATAGGTCGAAATATTGTATACGTGTCTATGGTATCTCAAGATTACATAATATACAATACAAGTTGGTTAAGTTATGGTTGGAATAGATTTGTTACCAATTTTCACGTAGCTAAAATGAGAAAAATTATCCAATCTTGTTTTACCCATAACTTCTTCATTTTAAATCCGTTTTGAGTGAATCAAATTGCTATGGTTTCATATTGAACTCTATTTTATGAATCTAAGTAGAAAAAGTATAGGTTTATAGTCGGAAAAATAAGTTACAAGTCGTTTTTGTAAAGGTAGTCATTTCAGTCGAAAGAACGACGTCTAGATGACCATTTTAGAAAACATACTTCCACTTTGAGTTTAACCATAATTTTTGGATATAGTTTCATGTTCATAATAAAAATCATTTTCTCAGAATAAAAATTTTAAATCAAAGTTTATCATAGTTTTTAATTAACTAACCCAAAACAGCCCGCGGTGTTACTACGACGGCGTAAATCCGGTTTTACGGTGTTTTTCGTGTTTCCGGGTTTTAAATCATTAAGTTAGCATATCATATAGATATAGAACATGTGTTTATTTGATTTTAAAAGTCAAGTTAGAAGGATTAACTTTTGTTTGCGAACAAGTTTAGAATTAACTAAACTATATTCTAGTGATTACAAGTTTAAACCTTCGAATAAGATAGCTTTATATGTATGAATCGAATGATGTTATGAACATCATTACTACCTTAAGTTCCTTGGATAAACCTACTGGAAAAGAGAAAAATGGATCTAGCTTCAACGGATCCTTGGATGGCTCGAAGTTCTTGAAGCAGAATCATGACACGAAAACAAGTTCAAGTAAGATCATCACTTGAAATAAGATTGTTATAGTTATAGAAATTGAACCAAAGTTTGAATATGATTATTACCTTGTATTAGAATGATAACCTACTGTAAGAAACAAAGATTTCTTGAGGTTGGATGATCACCTTACAAGATTGGAAGTGAGCTAGCAAACTTGAAAGTATTCTTAATTTTATGTAACTAGAACTTGTAGAATATATGAAGAACACTTAGAACTTGAAGATAGAACTTGAGAGAGATCAATTAGATGAATAAAATTGAAGAATGAAAGTGTTTGTAGGTGTTTTTGGTCGTTGGTGTATGGATTAGATATAAAGGATATGTAATTTTGTTTTCATGTAAATAAGTCATGAATGATTACTCATATTTTTGTAATTTTATGAGATATTTCATGCTAGTTGCCAAATGATGGTTCCCACATGTGTTAGGTGACTCACATGGGCTGCTAAGAGCTGATCATTGGAGTGTATATACCAATAGTACATACATCTAAAAGCTGTGTATTGTACGAGTACGAATATGGGTGCATACGAGTAGAATTGTTGATGAAACTGAACGAGGATGTAATTGTAAGCATTTTTGTTAAGTAGAAGTATTTTGATAAGTGTATTAAAGTATTTCAAAAGTGTATAAATACATATTAAAACACTACATGTATATACATTTTAACTGAGTCGTTAAGTCATCGTTAGTCGTTACATGTAAGTGTTGTTTTGAAACCTTTAGGTTAACGATCTTGTTAAATGTTGTTAACCCAATGTTTATAATATCAAATGAGATTTTAAATTATTATATTATCATGATATTATCATGTATGAATATCTCTTAATATGATATATATACATTAAATGTCTTTACAACAATAATCGTTACATATATGTCTCGTTTAAAAATCATTAAGTTAATAGTCTTGTTTTTACATATGTAGTTCATTGTTAATATACTTAATGATATGTTTACTTATCATAGTATCATGTTAACTATATATATATATCCATATATATGTCCTCATATAGTTTTTACAAGTTTTAACGTTCGTGAATCACCGGTCAACTTGGGTGGTCAATTGTCTATATGAAACATATTTCAATTAATTAAGTCTTAACAAGTTTGATTGCTTAACATGTTGGAAACATTTAATCATGTAAATATCAATCTCAATTAATATATATAAACATGGAAAAATTCGGGTCACTACATAGGTGTTCTTTAGGCATACATTCGTTATTTTCTTTCACCCTATCTCTTAAATTTCATACCTTAAGTACTCTTTCTTCATGTATCTTTCATTAGATATTTCAATTTATCCGCTTTCTATCTCCTTTCCTGTATTATTAGGCCTCTATATCACAATCTTTACCAATAAAAATCCTCATAACCGAGA